>NW_016107530.1:2585261-2606077 GCF_001604975.1 Cebus imitator | reverse complement strand
TTTTGTGTATTTAAAATGGAGAGTTCTATGAATGTTAATTAAGCCTACTTGTTCCGGATCTGAGTTCAAGTCCTGAATATCGATGTTAACTTTCTGTCTCATTGATCTGTAAGTCTCCCACTATTATTGTGTGGGAGTCCAAGTCTCTTTATAAGTCTTATGTATCTGGGCATTCCTGTATTGGGTGCATATATATTTAGGATCTTTAGCTCTTCTTGTTACATTGATCCTTATATCTTTATGTAATATCCTTCTTTGCTTCTTTTGATCTTTGTTGCTTTGAAGTCTATTTTATAAGCAAAAATTGCAACTCCTGCTTTCTATTTATTTATTTTTGCTCTCCATTTGGTTGGTAAATTTTTCTCCATCCTTTTGTTTTGAGTCTTTGTGTATCCTTGCATGTAAGATGGATCTGGATGTAGCATACCAATGGGTCTTGGCTTTTTTTGCCTGTCTGTGTCTTTGGATTGGGGGATTTAGTCAATTTAAATTTAAATTTAATTCCCTTCTTTATAGATTTATCCATCTGTGGTCTTTATAATTACCGTCTTTATAGTTGGATTTCTGAATGGACGTCCAACTTGTTGATTCCCGGCGCTAGAATCTGAGCAACCCACTGTGCCGGTCAAAACAGCGGCTTTAAGATTGATGGTGCTTTTCTGACTCTGCACCAAGAACTGCCGCTCCAAGGCAGCGGCAAAACCGCCTCACCGGCCTCAAGAGTCGCGCTGGCGACACGTGGGGCTCCTCTGCTGGGAATCTCCTGGTGCGTGAGCAACAAAAATTGATCTGAAAGTGTGGCGTCCTCTCGTTCTCTGCGCTTTCAGTGGGAGCTACAATCCTGAGCTGCTAGTGATCAGCCATCTTGGATCTCTCTCCCTAGGGAAATGTATTTACATGCTTGTGGCACTTCCACACATGGTCAAGGTCAAGGTCAAGGCCATTGTGGGGTGGGCAAGAAGATGCAGCGTCTGGGGTTGACCTGAGCAGGTCCTTTTGCTGGCGGGGAGTGTGGCAGGTGGGGCTTGGAGGGGTATGTGTCTGGGAAAGCGCAGAGGCAGATTCAGGGTCCAGAATATTGTTTTGAATTTTGTGATGTTTGTGGAATTTGTCAGCTTTTAAAAGCTTGCAATTTGTTTGGACTTTTGTCATTCTAAACACGTTTTTGTTTTTGTATCTAATTTTGCTTTTGAGTTCCTGAATTTCCTTGTTTTTTTTTTTTTTTGTTTTTTGAGACAGGTCTCTCTGTCGCCCAGACTGGAGTGCAGTGGTGCGATCCCAGCTCACAGCAGCCTCGACGTCCTGGGCTCAAGCGATCCTCCTACATCAGCCTCCTGAGTAGCTGGGATTACAGGCATGTGCCACCACACCCAGGTAATTTTTGTATTTTTTGTAGAGATGGCATTTTGCCATGTTGCCCAGGCTGGTCTTGAACTCCTGAACTCAAGCAGTCCACCTGTCTTGGCGTCACAAAGTGCTGGGATTACAGTGTGAGCCACCACACCGGGCCCTGCACTTCCGTCTTACGGAACCCCTGCCCTCCACCCTCCGGCAGGGATCTGGGCTCTGCCCCTGTCTGCTGAGCCTGTCTCATCTGTGGCTGAATGGTGCTTAAGGGGACTTACTCAGGGTGGGATTGGCTGAGGCTTCTGGGGCTGGAAGCTTCTGGGGCTGCTTCCAGATGTCACCAGTTCCCTCATCTAGGGGAAGGTAGGGCCAGGAGGCAGACAGAACAGGCCCTCGGCCCAGGACCAGGGTCAGCTGTTTCTGTTCGAACACCCGGCACACCCTGTGCTTAGAGCTTTTCAGAATTGGCATTTTCAGCCCGCTCTTCCCTCCCTCTACCCCCGACCTCAGGCCGCAGTGCCTTGAATAATCCCACTTAAGAATCATCTGGGGTTAAGACAGCACCTTCTCCAGTTATTTTCTTTTTAAAAAATAGCCAGTGCTATTGCTCAGTGTTTATACATAAAAATATGTAGGTGATATATCAGGTGGACAGAGCAAGATAAAAATACACACATAATTTTTATCCACGGTACATAAAATGATCCCAAAGGAATGTGCGTGCACTGAGAAGGACGGGCAGGAATCCATAGTGGCATAGAAAGGCTTTGTGTGTGTGCGTTTCTGGGCTGCTTGTGTTTTATGAGGATGTGTGTGTTTGTGTGTGTGTGTGTTAAGGGGAGCAGTCTATGGAGATAAATGCAAAGCAACCTAAAGAATTTTCCAAAGAAAAATGAAAGCCCCAACAGGCCTGGCTGTGGTGGCCTCTGAAGGGGGGCCCGGGTGTGCTTGGATGAGGGGCTCAGTGGGAAGCCTCACCCAGCCAGGTGCCTTCAGCTGGCTCCCCTCAGGCCAAAGCCCTGACACACCGAGACCCCACAGGACAAAGCCTGGAACTGAAACTGGTTTGAAAAGTGGGGTTTGTACACAGCCCTGTGGAATGCAGACCACGCCCTCCACTGTCATCCGCTGTTGCCCAGAGCCATGCTCTCCTATGGGTGTGGACGGGGTTGAAGGGGGAGTGTCCCTCCGCAGTTGAGGTTCTGCCTGGCTGCCCCCACTGCCCTCCAACGACTCCCCTCTGGCCTGAGTTTCCTCCCCAGCCACCATCGGCGCCCTGGGCCCCAGAGAGGCTCAGCAAAAGCCTGTGCAGTGGCCCCCTTTCATTCTCCCTTGCCCTCTTGTTCAGAAGCCCCATGCATAAAGCAGATGGAAGCTGAGCTGCTGTGGCTTAGCTAAGTCTTTGAAGGGTAAGGGTGAAGCAGGGGCGGTGGGTGTCTGAGTGTCACCCTCTCCCCCACCCTCCGCTCAAAGTCAGGATCATAGACCCAACTCCTGCTCACCGCGCTTTACCCTGAATGCTAACCTGCCTGCAGTGCAAAATGCTTCCCTCTCCTGCCACATCTCCCTGCGGCTCTTGCCCTTGGAAAGGCCTGGAAGGTGCAGAGGAGCGAGGCCACCTGTCGGGCGTCCTGCAGCTTTCTCCTAGGACACCGGTGCTAACTTGGGGCCCCTTCCTTGCAGCTACAACTGCCTTGTCCCTCCTTGTCTACACTTTTCAAGCAGCAAGACACACATTGGTTGAAGAGTAAGTGGTGTCTGCAGCTGCCTTGAAGAAGAGCAGGAGTGTGTCTTGGGGCTGCATGCTACTCAGTTCTTAACAGTGTTTTGTGTTCTGACCCTATTTCTGCCGGCCAGCCCTGGGAAGTGGGGGTGGAGGGGGGAGGTTAAGTCGGGGGATAGGAGCAAGGGGTTACGTAGCTGGTCTGTGCAGGGAGGTCTGGGGAGTGGCCCACTACCGTCTCCAGATCCCCTTGGGCATGGGACTGAGCGCTTCCTTGGCTGATGGGCTGGCATGGGAGCCGGTCCTGGGTCCTGTCTGCCTTCATGACCCTAGGACAGGCCTGGCGAGTCTGGTGGGGTAGGGGCGAAGCTGTGGATCTCCGGCCGCTGTTGGAATCCTGTGGATTAGATAAAGAATGTAGCAAAGGAGACAATGACATTTGGCTAACCAGCCAGCCCCCCATCTAGAGACCCCCCATCTGGAGAGTGTGTGATGAGCTTATGCCCCCTGGGGTTTCTTCCACCGTGGGAAGAACTCTTTGATCCTTGCCTGAGGCTGTTTTTAGCCCCAGAGTCCAAGCTTGTGATGTGCCGAACTCTGGGTTTCCTGGGGCTGCCCCAGTGTCTCTGCTGCGTGGATGCCGTGATTGGGCTTGGGAGCAACCGCAGTGATGTCACCCGCCACCTTGAGGGGGAGCGGGCACCCGGAGGAAGCTGCGAATCTGCGTCCCACCTCTGCCTGGAGCAGGAAGCACAGGCAGTGAGGCACCTCCAAACCCGCTTCCTGGAGTCAGGCTTCATTTCCCAAATTAAGAAATCATGCAAGGATAAGAATACACATCCATATTTTAAAACAAACAGGAAGCTGTTATGGCCACTTTGGGCAGAGGGACGTCTATGTCATGGGAGTCCTGCGTGGGCAGCTTTATCTGGGTTTTGCCATTGAACAAGAATTGATCGAATGCCTGTCAAGTTCAGGGCCTGAGAAAAGTCCTGAGACAGGGGGATAGAGTGGTCAATAAGCAGTGGTTCTTGCTGTCACCAAGTTCATAGTCCAATGCAAGTGTGACAACAGTGCAGGGAAAGCAGGAAGCAGGGCTCTTGACGGCTGAAGGCAGGGTGACAAGCCCACCCTGGGGGCCAGGGAAGGTACAGTGGGCTTTTTATGGCTGCCACTGCCTGCCCCTCTGCTTTCCTCCCAGGGCCCTGTTATTCCCCAACAATCCACCTCTCCTGCACCAGAGCCCTTATGCTGCAGATACAGGGAGCTCTGCTCCAGCTTCAGGGAGAAATGGATCCCACTGGGTTCACTCCAGGCAGCTTATCCCATCCCTGGCCTTGGCCACTGGCTCCTGAGTGGACATGTGATTCAATCAGAGTGAATCTTGGGACTTCTGCGTTGCCGGCTGAGAGCTTCTCTCTCTCTGTTGTCCCCTGTCTCTGTCTCTGATGTGAGAGATGAGCGTGTAGTCAATGTAGATTCTAGAAGTCACCTTGAGACCACACAGGAAGTCAGCCTTATGATAAAGATAAAACCACGCAAAGCAGAGGTGAAAGAAAGAAACTACGTCCTTGCTGACATTTTTGAGCCACTGGTTTAAACTGACAGCAGCAGCGGGCTGTTTGGAGTGGCTGCTGCCATTGCACTGGCTGTGGCAGCGGAGTGTGGGCGGTGGCTGTGGGGCAGATGTGGGAGTGGCAGTGGTGGCAGTGGGACCCCTGTGTCCTGCATCCCCTGTGCCCCCCATACCTGAGGCAGCTGACTGTGCCTCTCCCACCGTTTTGTGGCTGAGTGGGACCCACCGCCAGTCCTGGAGCCTCTGCTGTTCCGGACTCTGGCTCTATGTCACCACTCTCACCCACCACAGCTGCAGGGAGGGTGCAGAAAGGAGGCAGACAGTCCCTGGAGCCCACCCCTGGGAGGCACCCAGAGTCCACTGCCCTGGTGGCCATTGCGATGGAGCCAGGCAGAGTTGCCTGATGGTGGGGGAGCAGCACAGTAAGAGGCAGAGGGGCTGGCAGAGAGGGGCCCTGGGGTAGAGCTGCACCCATTGTGGAGCTGGCAGGAGTTGGGTGAGGCTGCAGCTGCCTGCGTTGTTGCTGTGGACCTGGGTGTCCCTGTGCTCTTGGGGGCCAGGAGCAGGCAGGAGCCCCGCCCCTGAACAGTGGCAAGAGGCAGATGGGCTCCTGGGCAGAAGGGGGTGGGTCCTCGGTGAAGCCCCACCTTCAAGCTGGGGATGGCCTGAAGCTGGGGGGCTGGGCCACCAGTCCTGTGAACCAGAGGGGCAAACTGGTGCTGTTCCCTGGGCCCACCCATGGCTGCCCATGGATCTATCAGCACACACGTCCTCCCTTCTCAAGTCCATAAAAACCCCAGACTCGGCAAGAATCAACCAGAGGATGGAGAGAGGATGAAACACCCAGCTGCAGAGAGGAGCTACCCTCTACTGAGAGCTGAGAGCTGGTACGGACACCCTGGCTATGGAGAGGAGCTGCCCTCTGTGGGTCTCTGAGCTGTTTCATTGCTCAATAAAGCTCTTCTTCATCTTGCTCACCCTCCATTTGTCTTGTACCTCATTCTTCCTGGACACAGGACAAGAACTGAGGACCTGCCAAATGGCAAGGCTAAAGAGCTGTAACACAAACAGGGCGGGAACATGTCCCTTGCTCTCCAAGTCTCTGGTGAAGAGAAGGAGAGAAGAGCTGCAGCCCTTCAGGGATCCCAGACCTGGGAGCTCCCAGAGCCAGGGCTGTGACTCCCTCTTTGGGGCCCTGCAGTTCCTGGCATCTCCAAGCTTCTGGGTGCCACCGCATTTGTGCCAGCTGGGGAGGAAGTGGCTTGTGGTGCTCCTGGTCCAGCCACAGCCTTGCAGAGAGCCGGCACCCGGGCCTGCTGGCACCTGCAGCCCATGCCACGGCAGCGGCTGGCGTGTCTGACTGTGCACAGTGGCTGGACCCCACGCTCGCTCACACCCCTCACCACTCCACACGTGACTCACAGTCTCCCCGGGAGGCATGGGATCCAGACCAGTAATGTGAACTGAGTGCAGACTGCCAGGCCGAGTGGGCAGAACAAGCAGAACAAACCCAAGGGGCCTGAGAAAAATGGGCAAAGGCGCCACTGGCCACAGAAGTTTCCAGCCAGAAAAGCAACATCCCAAAGATCCTGTAACAAACCAGTCCTGACAGTCACTCTACCTCTGAATTTTCCTGCTTGTGTGAATAACACACTCCTTTTTAATTTAAACTACTCCGACATAGCTTTTGTTGCTGCTGCTGTTGTTACTTTTAACACAGAGTCCTAAATGAAGTCGGCTCTTGCTCCGTGATTAAGCTCATACTTGAGCTGGATCTTGAAGCACATGCTCTAGAATGCTCCAAAGCATTGTTTTCTGGAGCCCTCTGATTTAAGCCCTCATCCATCACATCTGCACTGAGCAGTGACTGTACGCCCTGTCCTCAACAGGATGCTGGGATGCACAGATAAATGAGATGTTGTCCTATGCTCTTTGCTGGAGAAGCTCACGCCTCACAGGGGATCCAGACGGGTATGCCTGCCACTGTGCGACAGGGACGCATGGAAGGCTCTGTGGCCCAGAGAGAAGGGGGCAGCCCCTCTGCGGGGGAGTCAGTGAGGACTGCCTGGGCCATATTGACTCCCCTCCCCCTGATCTCCCTTTGAGAGCTGTCCCTCCCCCGCTGCCACTTCTCACTTGGTGGAACCAGGCCTGGCCATTCAGAGCATTCCTTCCCTCTGGTGCAGGGACTGACTCCAGCATTGCCCCTAACCCCCAGCCAGATGGATGGAAGTATCACCTGGGTCTTGGCTGGAGTCTTGGGGTTGCTGGGATGATAAGATGTGAGTAGCTGTTGGGGTCACCTTAGGGCTTCCTCCCAACTAGAGGAAACCAGGTCTTCAGGTGGTGGCCCTGAAAGAAACAGAAACATTTGCTGCTGGAGGCTGTGATGTGCCCATCTCCACGAGTCCCAGAACTGTTGAATCTGGGAGCAAGAAGGGACCTCCAACTCTTCAGGTCTGGCCCACTCATGTTACTGGTGAGAAAGCAGAGGCCCAGACGGGTTGGGTGGCATGCACAGGTCCTCCTGGAATCGGGGCGGAGCTGGGAGGGAATGCCACAGCCCCCGTCCTGCCCCCCATTCACCATGCCCAGCACCTGTTCTTGTCTCTTCCAGCATTCCAGCATGAAGCCGTCCTCCTGTCTGAGGGGAGAGGTCTGCGTTTCTGGGCCTGCTGGAACTGTGGTGAAGGCTGCCCAGAGCCTAGCATGCCACGCCCTGACCCTGCTGATCACTTTCCACAGATGGCAGGGTAGGGATGGCGGGAAGCACCTGAAGGGGGCGAGCTTAGCCCACTGCTTGGCTTTGAGCAGGTGGAGTTCTGCAACTGGCTTGAGGTTGCAGCCGTGCAGCCTGGCCCAGCTTGGGAGGGCCATGTATGTACACGTCCATCACCAGGAGGTGGGGGAAGAAGGGCTCCAGGAGCCTCACCTTCCTGCTGTGCTGGGCCAGGGCCTTAGCACGGGGCAGGGGGATGAGGTGTTGGCATTTATCATGTGGCACTGTTCTGAGAAAGACACAAATTTAGGCCGGGCGCAGTGGCTCACACCTGTAATCCCAGCACTCTGGGAGGCTGAGGCGGGCAAATCACAAGGTCGAGACCATCCTTGCCAACATGTTGAAACCCCGTCTCTACTAAAAATACAAAAAATTAGCCTGGTGTGGTGGCGGGTGCCTGTAATCCCAGCTACTCGGGAGGCTGAGGCAGGAGAATCACTTGAACCTGGGAAGTAGAGGTTGCAGTGAGCCAAGATCGTGTCACTGCACTCCAGCCTGGTGGTAGAGTGAGACCCTGTCTCAAAAAAAAGAAAGGCACAAATTTAGAGCCTAAGCGACCCCCAGTAGATGCCCAAACATAGCTGGAGTGAGACCAGGCAGAAACCAGTGAATGAAAAGTGACGGGCAGAAGGTGAGCAGCAGGCCTTCCCTCCCGAGAATGACCTGGTCTGCCAAGCCTTCCGCTCCCAGCACTGGCTGAGTGATCTGCAGGGCCCAGTGCAAATGCAAGATGCGGCCTCCTTTGTCAAAAATTATTCCGAATTTTAAAATGGCCTTGGCAGAGCATTAAACCCTGAGTGGGGCCAGAGCGACCACAGTCACACACATGAAGCCTGCCCTGTTGGTGCCGTCTCGCGTGGGGAAGGGCTCAGGCAGCTTACTGGACTCTTGAGGAGCTGGCATGGGGAGGTGCTTAGGAGGCCAAGTCTCTGGAGCCAGACTGGGTTTGAATCCTGAGGTCTCGGGATTTAACCTCCTGGAGCACGAGTTCCTTCATCTGTAAGATGGGGATAATGACAGGCCATCATAGGGATTTGGTGAGTCGGCGTGTAAATCGCTTAGCACAGTGTCTGGCCCACAGTCAGGTTACGTAAGGGTTTGTTATTGTTATGAAGGTGAATCGTTGTCTCCACCTTCCCAGCTCACATCTGGGCCTCCTCACCTGTCCCCTGCAGGTCCAGCTGCCCAGTAGACACAGGAGGAGGGTAGTCGTGTTTAGAGGCCAGGCTGGGTCCTGGGACCCAGCCCTGCCCAGCGCCCTCTCACCTTCTCTTCCATCAAGAGCAGGCCAGCCTGAGCCAGGGCTGGTGGAGCGGAATCCACTCTCCTTCTCCAGGAGTGCACAGCTGCAGTGGCCAGGAAGCCTGACCTCGTATACCTGATGGTCTGAGCACTCAGCCTCTCTCCCTGGAGTGTGGAGGTGGGAAGGCCACCAGGGTGGTCTGAGCACCTGGTAGGGGAGGGAGGGGGAAGGCTGGGGCTGCCTTCTTTCCTGGGGCAGTGACGCAGGGAGGGGCAGTGGCAGGGAGAGCTGTGAGAGGGGAGAGGCTGGGAGTGGAGGCCACCAAGTGGGCTCCAAACCCTGGCCTCCTGGCCCTCCTCTGCCCACTGGCTGATCCCCAGCCAATGCTCAGCCATCCCTCTGGGGCACTCTTACCCCTTTGCCAAATGTGATAAAGACTCCTGAATGCAGCAGAGATTCTCTGATGGGCAAAAATATGAGAGAGAGAGCAAGAGTGGGGGAGAGAGAGAAAGAGAGAGACACAGAGAGAAACAAGAACAGAGATGGGGAAGGAGGAGTGTGAACGCAGATGTGCGTCTACCCAGGTTATTGATCTCCTCCTCACAGGTATGCTGGCTTCAGGAGGGGAAGCTCTGGACCCGGTGCCTAGAAGTGGAGGTGCCTCCTATTCCTGGGTCTGGTCCCCCCAGGCCAACAGGCATTACTTTTAGGCCGGTTAACAGGGTCTCCTGTGAGGAGCAGGATGCCTCCAAGCTGGACACCTCTACGAGCTTACCCACGGAGTCCCCGCTTGGTGCTGACAAGCCATCTGGGGCTCAGCTGACCTGAATGACCGAATGTCCCACTGAGTCTACTTCTCTCCCATCTTCCCAGGGATGGCCCCCGGCTGACCCTGGCTGCTGGGCCCCAAGACCCAGGCACCTTGAGGAAGAATAGCAAACAAACCGGATTTTAGGAGGCAGAGCCCCGGTGTATAACCTTGGAGTGTTTGCTTTTTTAATCTTAAATATATACAATTTTCATTTTCATCATGAAGACAATTGTGTTCTTGGAACTTCCAGGCAGTCCCGTCTTGGCCAGTTCCTCATTTAGGTGCCTCTGGAGAGGGAAAAAGGCAAAATACAATTACTGGAGGAACAATGGGCTGGGGCTATATTTAACCAGGGCCAGCCTGAGGGACCGCATGTCCACCCCCTCCCTGGCTCCTCTCCCTCCCGTCTTAGTGCTCACCTTCCTGTCCCTCTGTCTGGGCTCCCTGGTCTCCCAGCCACCCCCACCTCGATGTCTCCAGCTGTCTGCACCCTGAAGCCGTTACTGATGGACAATCAGACAAGTGTCTCCCAGGACGGCTGCAAACTCCTTCCTCCCCAGATCCACCCAGCAGCCTCATGACTCTTTGAGGTAGGTCACTTCTGAGTCAGAGATAGAAAAGTCAGAGTCACTGAGCAGAAGCAGCATCTCTGGGGGTGGAGCTGTCTGAAAGAAACTCATCCCAGCCTCCATCTTCCACCTTCGGATCTCAGAAACACGCCATCCCCAACGCCCCCAACTCCTAGCTCACAAGAAACACACCTTGCCTTTGTCTTGGCTGATCCTCCTTGTAACCAGTGAAGCAGGCCCATTTTACAGTGGAAAGTGCTGAGGCTCCAATAAGTTACATTAGGAAACAGAGTTACCACAATGCCAGGAGCTTCTGCCCATTTTCCTTTTCACCTGGGGGTTTCGGTGCTGGGGGTGCATCACAGGCAGGTGGTCACTGAGTCTCAGTTGTCAGGACTGAGTGTGATGTCCAGATGTTGGGGGAGGGTGCAGCTTCTTCGTTTGTGGGCTTTTTGTTAGTATGTGGTACCCATAGAAGTGACCGCCATAGAGAAGGGACTCGATGCAACTTGTTCAGACAAGGGCCATGTGAGGAGGATGGCAGAGGAGGTGTGGAGCAGGCAGCTCAGACGCCTCCTCAGAGAAGCCTCCCGGGACCACCTGGTGAGGCCAGAACATGCTCCTTTGGGTCTCCCACGGCACCACAGATCTTTCCTTCGATGAGCTTCTCATGAGTCCAACTTCATCCCTATGGCCATGGGTTTTCATTTTGTTTTGTTTCTCACTCTCTGTCTCTTCGAAGGTGCTGTGAGCCCCTTGAGGACAGGGATATGTCCTTTTGTGCACCCTGGGACAATTTCATAGCTCTTCCTCTTAGATGATAAGGACTACTCTAAATCCAGAAACACATCGAATGGGTGTTCGTTGATCAATCACGCCAGGCTTTGCGGGCCTCTGGGCTGTCAGGGACATGTAACATGAGGCACAGGGTTCTTCCAGCCATAGGCCAGGCTCGCTATACCCTAGTGCCCTTTGCATATTCCATTGGAACTCCTAATTTCTCAGGGATCCTCTGCTTGCACATTGTGATCCTGGTTTAAATGGCGCATCTTGAAGTGTTCCTGACAAGGGGCTCCTTTTGAGTGCATCAGTGTCTCACATGCTCCTTGAGGGTGGGAGACTGCAGGGAGGGTGCTGAGGTGAGGGTGGATGGCGGAGAAAGTGATGGGGAGGTTGTGGTGGGGTGGGAGGTTGATGGCAGTGATGGGGTGGGCAGGGGTGTGGCTGCCTCAGTGAGCTCTGCTAGAAGAGGGATCCATTGGGAGAGCCACCAGGTCAGACTAGGATCTGCCAGTGATCAGCTGGTGAGATGTCCTGGCCAGTGTCTTCCTCTAAAGACCAAAGGTGGATTAAACGCCTAGCTTATGTCCTGTTTCCATGTGCTGTGTGCCCTGTAGTGGTGGAACCAGACCAGCAGGAATTAAAACCCACAGTGACACTCAACAGCTGGTAATGGGAGGGAAGGATGCTGAGGCTGCAGCTCCCGTCACCTCCTTGGGAGGAGTCATCAAAGGAGGGAATGGGGCGAGAAACGTGCTGGAGAACATGCAGAGACCCCACACTGCCTGGCTCTGGGACTCCGATTCCAGCTTATAGTGCCAACACATCTCAGTTTCTCCTTGGGGACAACAGGAAGGGGCTCTGAGAACAGGCCACCACTGGTGCAAACAAGTGAGAACCAGGAGAAGAGTCCCCTAGCCCTTAAATTCAGGTAGGCCAAAAGATAAGTTTTAAGAGACTCAGCTGAACTTACTCCAACCGTAAACGCTAGACAAATACTCTGAAGCACTCAACAAGGGTGAAACTCGGCCAGCCCCGCCCTCCCTGCTTCCTTGTAACCCGAGGAGCCAGCGGCAGCCATCTGTGGTGACTAAAAGCATCTGGGTCAGGAGAGACCTTGTTCAGTCCAGCTGGTGCAGACCCCCAGGGCCCCTCTCCCTGTGCCTGGCTCCTTGAAGCTTCCCTGGCCTGGATCTAACAGTAACGTCTTGGATTCATATTGCTCCTGGCTCCAGGGGGATTTATAGACATCATCTAATTGAGAGGAGAGGAGGAGTGGTGTGGTGGGGAGCAAGGATCCTCTTTTTAACTTGGAAGGCTGCTGGGCAGGAGAGAGTTGCCAGAAAACCTGTGCCAAGTGGCCCCCTGAGAGCCACACAACCACAGCCTCGGGGGAAAGATCTTTACTGGGGCCTCCTGGGTACCAGCCCTGCATCCGGAGCTCAGAAGCGTGAGGAGTTCAGAGGCATGGGGCACAGACTCTGCTCCTCAGGAGCCCTTGACCTGGCATAGAAGATCAAGGCCCAGCCATGGACCCTAGGGTAGACAGGGGTGGTTAGAGGCCTGGACATGGGGTCCTGCCTGCTCTCTCCTGGTGATCCACCTTGCAGATTCCAACTAACCCTCCTCTGCTCTGCTTTCCTGGCTTGCACTAAAAGCTGGCTCTTTGGCCTGGCCCTGAAGCCATTTGACTTCTGGCCGCTGCAAGGGGTGTTCCCATCTTTCACCATCAGCTGTTGGTCTGAGCCTTTAGGACGTGTGGGAGGCCCTTACCCCTGCAGTCATGCTGCTCCACGGTGCTAGTGAGGGCCATGGGGTCCCAGAGGGGCTGTGGTTTGCTGGACATCAGCTGGAGGGGTGGGAGAGTGGGATTCAAACCCAGCCTGTGCCCTTTTGATAACATCCTAAACAAAGCAGAACCTCTGACAGGGATGGACAGAGACTGGTTCTAGGAGGAGGGTGCACGTCTTTGGAGGTGAGCATGGGCTGAAGGAGTGTCCGGGACAGGAGGAGGGGCATGTTTAGAGACTGAGCAAGGACAGAGCTGTCCATGTTGAAAGGACAGAAGGGAGGTCAGATGACAGGGGCAGAGAGAGTCGGGGGAGGGAGGATGAGCTGGGGCCTCGAGAAGAGACAGTCGTGGGGGCAGGTAGGGCAGGCCCTGAAGATAAAGCTGAGGCTGTCCAGCCTGCCGGGAATGCCCTTCATGTTCCAGCTGGCATGGGGAGCCCCTGTCCTTATTACCTGCTTCCACTCCTTTTTTTATAAAGCTGTTCTGGACAGCTTTACAAAACAAGGAGTGGAAGCAGGTAATAAGGTATTCGAATAAGCAGGTATCCAGCTCCAGACAGCCATAGTTCCATAGCTCCACACAGCCAGCCTCATAGGCCACCCCTACCTCCATGCCTAGGGTAACTGCCTGCACAGACCAGCTGACTACAAATGAGGGTCAAAGGATGGAGCCCTCAGGGATGCTCAGTGGCATGGAGCTTTGGAGGCCTGGTGAAGCCCTCGAGTGAGAAGATATTTAATTTTAACTACTTGCGCAGTGAAAGCCCCGCACTCCCAGCTGCTCTGTGTGGCTTCATTTTCTATGTCAAAGAACAAGGATAACAAAAGTAGCTATTATTTATGAACCATTTTCTGTGCACTGGGCCCTGGGCTGGAAACTTTACAAACTGCTTAATCTTCATAACCATTGTACAAGGTAGGCTCAGAGAGGGAGGTAAGTTTCCTGAGATCATTCAGCTAGAACATTCTGACTATAATTTTAAGGTGATTTCCCCCTAAAGAGAACTCTTTCAAAAGACCCTGCCCCAGAGCAGCTCCTTGAAACATATTAGTTGACTCAAAAATGGACCTTAATTGAGTCTTGGAGGATGAGTGGGATTGCATTTGTTGAGATAGCAACCAGCAACCATGAGCTCTCCAGGTTGGGGAGCAGCAGGAGAGAGGACAGAGGGTGCCCATGAGTGGGTGTCAGGGAGGCGGGAGGAGAGCCGCTCGTCAGTGGGAAACCTCTGCTTTGGGAAGGGACAGGAGGTAAAGCTGGTGACTCCGGGGTGGTGGGGGGTGGGGGGTGCTGCTGCTGCTGAGTTTGCAGTGCAGGACAATAGGGAAACATTGTAGGTTCTGGAGTGAAGGCAGATGAAACTGGTGTTGGATGTTGGCTCTGAAGGATATGGGGATGGGTAGAGACTAAAAAAAGAGAAGCCAAAAGGAGGCTAAATCAGAGAAGAAAAGATAAACTAGAGTGAGAAAGAAAGAAGGAGTGCCATGAGGCCCCGGGAGAGGTGAACGCACCGGTAAGTGGTTAATTGCTACCATTTGTGTGCCGTAATTCACCGAACCCCGGCATATACATTGTCTCATTTGATTTAGTCCTCAAACCCAGCCTATGAAGTCACAGTTCACTCCCACATACGGAGCCCTGCTGGATGCCAGGTACCTTATGTACATTTCCTGTAGCGCTGTCAACAGCCACAAAGGGTAAGTATGATGCTTTTACAGACGATGTACCTGCAGATTGTCAGGTTAAGGAGCTCTCCCAAGGGATCAGACCTGTCTGGCTCTGTATCTAGGTCTGACCCACTGTTCCGGGCTTTATCCCATTTATAGAGGAGGAAGCTGAGAGAAGTCCTGGCTGCTGCAGGAGTCCTGTGAGCGTCTTGGTGGCATCTGTTCCATTTGGCTGCACGCCCATGGCTTGTCTTGCTGAAACCCATTTCCACACTTGAGCCTTAGGGGCTTGGATGCCATGTGGCCCTTTCACCCCACCCAAGCCCCTGGGCCATTTCTGCTGGTCGCATGATTCCTCAAATAAATGCATCCCTTTAACGCTCTTGGAGGAAGCTCTTCCAGACTCCTCAAGTCGGCTCTTGAGATAAAACCTTGGTGAGTGGAGGCAGGTTCTTGAGAAGAGGCAGACTTCAAATCTCGCCTTGCCAAATCGGGATCAGGGCTTGGCACTGTGAGGGTTGGAGGGCTCTTTATCAGGGTTCAGACCTGGATGGGAAGCAAGCCCAAGAGACATAAAGATATTCGAGGGGCCAGGGAGCCAGACCAGCGAAGAGTTAGTCCAGGGAACAGGCATAGGGAGGGCTGTCCACAGACCTGGGGGAGGTGGCAGCCCTGGGGCTTAAGGGACTGTGTCCAGGACCCAGTGGTGGGTGCCCTGCCAGCAGTATGTGCACTGTCTGTATCCAGCTCCACACAGCCATAGCTCCAGAACCACTAACTGACCCCTCAGCTGCCTCTCTTGCTGGAGGGTGGGGATTCTGAAGCCTTATGGGGCCTACGGAAGGGGGAGGCCTGCCTATGGGCTCTGGTGTCTTCTCAGCAGGGGAATGGGAATCTCCTGGGGAAGTGGGTGCTGGGGTGGATAGGTCACCACACCACTGCCAAGGACACTAGCCTGCCTGCCAGCTGCAGAGGCTTCCTAAATATCTGTTGACCGAGTAGCAGAAAGTGAGACCAGTCTGAATTAGAGTCTACCTTGGGAAGAGAATACGTGAATGGCATATTTGAATAAGACATTAGAAGTCCCTCCAGGACATGCATAAGGAATAAAGAATGGCTGACATTAGCATTTTAGGAATGAATGTTGTGGGAAGGGAGCCTGAGCCTTCCTTAGTGGGTCAGAGTGCTTAAAGTCTGCTCTCCAAAAATGTCTCTGTCCTCCCGGAGCTGTTTTGTGAGGCTCTGGAATCTCAGCAGAAAGCTTTGCTTGTCAGAGGCAAGCTTCACCCCGGCTCTGCTGGAAGAGCTCCAGTCCTCCCTGCCCCTGTCCCCTGCAAGATGAAGGTTTATATAAGGAATTGTAGGATCCTGCTGTGTGCCCGCATGTCATCCCAAGCTGCCAGGTTGCCTGAAAATAGACAAATGTCCCGTGTACCAATCCTCCTGTCTGGGGCTCTCCTGGGGGTCCAGGTGAGCTGGGCCAATGAGGATGGTCTTGACCCTCCTGACCATTGCTCCTCTCTGCCCAGGGTGCAAGCTGGCGGTGACAACAGAGTTAGCTTGCAGGCCCCTGGCTGTAGGGATGGCAGCAAGCCTACCCTGATGGACAGAATTCTATGTGTTGAAGGCAGGCTGGGCTGGAGTCTAACCTCCCACCTCTGCCCTGTGGCTTCTTATCCCACTCTCCAGCACGGTGACATGGCCTAAAAGAATGCCTCTCAGGTATGTGGCCAGCAGAGATTGTGTGTTCTTATGGCCCCGTGCTCACAATGGGAAGCCAGGCAGACCTAGGAACCCCGACTATGGGTTCTAATCCAACTCTGGATTCCATGAATGGACAAGGATGGTGCTAGCGTGCCTGGTGGGATCTGCTGTCCCCTGAGCCAGTGCACTAAGCAGGTGGGAAGTAGCCTGCTTTCCTTTCTGCCAAGGACAAGCCCTTCCCTGACAAGGGTAACCCACAGAGCCCCACGGGGTGCATGGCAGGGGGATGCAGGCATGCCAAGCCCTGCCTTTCAGAGCCCACTGGGCTTTCTAAAGAGAACTGGCTCAGGCTATTCGGAGGGACAGAAGGCTGATGCTTTGGCCAAGCTGGTGGTTCAGGGGCATCAAGAGTGGGACTTCCAATCCAATAGCCTATGGGAAAAGTTGTTTTTAATAGGGCCATGCAGTATGGGGTTTTTTGTTTGTTTTGTTTTTGCTGTTTACTTTTTAAAATTTTGAGTTTTCTATTGGCACTTAAATTTGAGAATTTTTTTTTTTTTTAGACAGAGTCTTGCTCTGTCACCAGGCTGGAGTGCAGTGGCACAATCTCGGCTCACTGAAACCTCCGACTCCCTAGTTGAAGCGATTCTCCTGCCTCAGCTTCCCGAGTATCTGGGATTACAGGCACACGCTACCATGCCCAGCTAATTTTTTTAGTTTTAGTAGAAACGGGGTTTCACTATGTTGGTCAGGATGGTCGATCTCCTGACCTTGTGATCTGCCCGCCTTGGCAGCCCAAAGTGTTGGGATTACAGGTGTGAGCCACCGTGCCCGGCCTGAGAATCTTTCACATACAAATCTGGATTTCCAGTTTCTCTTGAAAAATCAGAAGACCTGGGCTGGAACTGAGTGGCAGGTGCCCCTCTGGAGCTCCTTGCCCAGTTGCCCATCAGCATCCCTCCAGCCACTGGCCTCACTTTGATCACCTGCCTGGCACTGGAGCCAGTGAGGCTCTGACCCTGGAACTGGTGCTTTGGGTGAGGACAGTCCTCATGGGTGCTCTGTGGGGGCCATCTTCTGGGGAAGACTGGCCTGGGTGTACATGATGAGTGTGGGCGGGTGTGTGCCTGATGACTGGGATGGCCGAGGCAAGTGCCTTTGCAGTTAGGCCAGGGGACCTCACCTCTGCAAGGACTTACGAGATCCCTACCCCCACTCTCCTCATTCAGGTTAAAGCCTTTTTTGGGAAGGGGACAGCTTTCCTCAAAGTGCTGGGTTCCTAAACTCTGGCCTGATTAGAGCTCCTCCTCTGACTAGAGGAGGAGGAGTGGGAGGCTTCCTCCAGTGTCAGGGTTCAAGGCCATGGCCAGGAGCTCTGATCACCAAGGCCCCAGGGTGGCGAGGGAGCCCTGTCAGGAGTACACCCAAGGCCGAGTCAGCTGCTGCCTTCCCCGTCTCTCCATCCCACCACCAAAAACTGCACGGAGTCTCCTTTGGCAGAGCCTGAACCCAGGTTTTCTGTAGCTGCAGGTGGCTGGGCTCAGGTAAGGACTGGGCCTCAGGAAAGTGTGCAGAGTGCCCTGGGCTGCTGCAGTTTGGTCGGGGAGTGGGAGAGGATCCTTTGTTAGGGCTGCAGGCCACTCTCTCTTCTTCTGACCTGGGGGATCAGCAGTTCCGTATACTAAGCACCTGCTCTTGCTGGAAAGCCTTGGAAAGCAACGCTGGGGAAGAAGGGACAAGGGCCTCTGCCATGTGGTGTGTGGGTGTGGGATACAGTACCCACAGCCATCAAGGGAGCAGCTTCATGGCCTTCATCGTTAGGAGGGATGACCCTGAGTGGCTGGGCGCTGATGGAGTGGCAGACAGGGCACCCTCTGGGGACCTCGCTGGAGGATTTCAACTGCCCTCCTGCCAGTGACCTCCCACGAGTAGTTTAACAGTTTAACCTTTGTAAACAAGGAAGATCAGAATAGTTTTCTCACTAGGTTGCTGTGAGGCTCAAAGGAGAGTATATATAATGGCAGCCAATATTTGTTTTATTGATTGCTGGCCATGCACCAGGCAGGAAGTCCCAGTCAGATCAAATATCTGCTCCTTAAGAAAAATGGTGTGAGCCAGGGGCAACCCTGGGGCCTTCAGAGGACCTGCACCAGCAGTGCAGCTGAGGCTGGGGGAGCCAGCGGACAGGGGAAACGGAGACCCTGAGGATCTGCTCCATGCCCACATATTGCCCAGGAGCAGCCTGAAGGAAGCAGGAGGAAGCACAGCATGGGATTAGGGCACCAGCTGTGGGGAGCACCAGGGTTCGAGTGCCAGCCATGCCCCACGCAGGCCTTAGGCATGTCGCTCACTCTTTCCAAGCCTTGGTTTCCTCATCTATGAAATGGGCATGATGGTGGCATTTATGTCACAGCACTGTGGCACTGCTCAGTGAGGCGCCATCTGATGCATAACATTTTGAGAGATCAACTGGTATTTTCCCATCTGGATTTCCTCCCTTCCCTATCCTTCCTAGGGTCCGCAGCCAGGCTCCGCGGCGGTGGTGTTCCTCACCTCTGGGAAAGGACATGGCAGAAGAGGGCAAAGGGTAATGGAAGGAGCCTTTTCCTGAATTTTGTGTGCAAAAGCCTCGGCTTTAGGGGAAGCTGTAAGGCGGCAGATTGAAAAAAAACATCCTGAATGAGTAAGAGCTGCCCTCCCACCCAACCAACTAAAAAAGTGCTCCCCGAGGGCGAGGAGGGAAATTGGGAGCACTGACTCATGGCCAGGGCCTGGGGGAGGGTGGCAGTCCCACCTAAAGGCTCTGTGTGTGAGCAGAGAGCACTCATGCCCCCTGTCCTCGTGAGAGCCCTGAGGAGGCAGCTGGGCTCCTAGAAGGGAAAGGGCTGGGCAGTGCAACGAGCTCACGGGCCTTACAGAGCTCATTATGGGCTGTGGAAGCAGCAGATGGGTCACGAGGCAACAATGGCCCAGAAGAAATAAAGAGCCCTCCCCACCCCCTGCCTGGAGGATTCCTGAGACAGGATCACAGGCGGCTCTATGGCGACCAAGTGGACTCACGACATTGAGGTCTCAATACCTTGTCATTCTGACAACCCCATGTCTACCCACAGGAACTCAGACATCCTCCTGGGGAAAATGGCCTGAAGTTAAAGTTGTCTGAGATGAAGATTCACCCATTACTGGCAGGGTATTCAAAATGAAAATAAGGCTGAGTTACAGAAAATGAAGACCGTCCTATGTCCTGGACACTTGAATTTATGAACTGAGATTTGTGCCAGTTATAAATTAACACAAAGGAGTTACCACAGTGCCGGGCACATTCAGGCTCTGGCTGCTGTGTCCCATGTGGTTGGGGTGCCATGGGAGGCCCCGAACTGGATGGGATGCCAAGCTGGGACTCTCTATCAGGTTCCTGGTCACCTTCCCTGCTGAGGGCATCAGGTGGGTGGCTGTCCTTCCGAAAGGGTGTCTGAGTGGCCACTTCCCAAGCCGCCTGAGATATGAATGTGACCATCCTCTCCTTCTCCCATCCCCCTCCACAAGCATCTCTCTCCATCACCCAAGGCCCCGAGACCTGGAGCTTTCAGCCTGACGTCTGGCACAGCCTCAGACACTGTGATCGTGGTGCATTCTCTGGGAAGATGGGCCTCAGTTTTCCTGCCCTAGGCTGGAAAACACAGAGATCTCTGAAGACATCCCAAACTGAGCTCACCAGAGCCATGGGGAAGATGCAGCCTAAGCAAGTGCCATTTCTGCTTCTGGAAGGGGCCCCAGCTTACCCTGCTGTCACTCTGGAGTCCTGGGAGGCAATGGCCACTGTCCACAGACATCTACGTTGTCTGGGAAGGGGTAGCTCCATCAGGGTCAACAGAGAGTCTCCCAGAACAGGAGTCTGGCCAAAGCCTCTAAAAAACTGCTGGGGGTTGAATATGGAGTTTTCTGTACCCGCCTGGACACCACCTGAGGGTCCTCATCAGGCCAGGAGGGATGCTCGTGATTAGCCTAGACCACTCAAGTTCATCCACGGGATGGTAAAGGGGCTACGTGTCCAACCGTGGAAGAACATGGGTCCCCAATAACTCAATGAAACAGAGGCTGTGCTAGCAAGAGGTGTTTGTGTCGGAGCAAGGAAAGGGAAAGGCATTAGATGGGCAAATAATGGCACCTGTCACTCTCACAGTGATCCTGCCTCACCGACCTTCTCCCTCCTGCCTGGAACATTCTTCCCCAGCTTGATCTCTTGCTGGCTGCCTCTCTTTTAGCTATCAAAGAAGGCTTCCAGAGTCCTCAATCTATGATAGTCCCCACTCAGTTACTCTCACAGAGCATCCGGCTCTTGTCCTTCAGAGCACTCTTCCTAAGGTAAAGTTTTTCAATGTCCCTTGCACCAGATAGGAGCTCCCTGAGGTGGGATTGGGTCTACTTTTGCTCCTCCGGAATCCCTGGCTCCACCTGAGCATATGGCGCAAAGTAGCACCCACATCTATATTTTCAGTTAATAGTTGCATGAATGAATGTCAGATTTAGGCTTTTCAGATAGTTTCTTTTAAATTTTTCTTGATAACCCTTTGCCCTAGTTTTTTTCCTTTTGAGATGGAGTCTCTCTCTGTTGCCCAGGCTGGAGTGCAATGGCCTGATCTCAGCTCACTGCAACCTCCACCTCCCAGTTGTAAAGCTGGTTGCCTCTCCGGGAGTTCGGACATGCCCATCTCCCTCCCCGCTTGAAAATTACATTATCAGAATATGCCCATCATCTAGCTCCGCCTTGGAAATCCCCTCTGCACTCGGCACCTAGCCCGCCTTGGAAATCCCCTCTGCACTC
>NW_016107530.1:2539995-2585181 GCF_001604975.1 Cebus imitator | reverse complement strand
CCCCTCTGCACTCCTCACCTAGCCCGCCTTGGAAATCCCCTCTGCACTCGGCACCTAGCCCGCCTTGGAAATCCCCTCTGCACTCGGCACCTAGCCCGCCTTGGAAATCCCTTCTGCACTCGGCACCTAGCCCGCCTTGGAAATCCCCTCTGCACTCGGCACCTAGCCCGCCTTGGAAATCCCCTCTGCACTCCTCACCTAGCCGGCCTTGGAAATCCCCTCTGCACTCCTCACCTAGCCCGCCTTGGAAATGCCCTCTGCACTCGGCACCTAGCACGCCATGGAAATCCCCTCTGCACTCCTCACCTAGCCGGCCTTGGAAATCCCCTCTGCACTCGGCACCTAGCCCGCCTTGGAAATACCCTCTGCACTCAGCACTTAGCCCGCTCACCAGAAATCCCACCTACCTACCAATAGCAGCTCACCCCTTCCACATCCTATTTCTCCAAATCCAATCAAACGCCTTCACGCCCTATAAAATCCCACTCCTAAAAGGAGTAGGTGCAACTTCCCTAGCCTCTCTCCCCGGGACCACAAAACCTAGCCAGGGAGCTGAATAAATTAGCATCTAATTTTCTTGTGCTAGCCTCAGTTTCCTCGTTTTTAACTCGGCAATAAACCTACAGAAAATAAACTTTACTCCGGGTTCAAGTGATTCTCCTGCCTCAGCCTCCCAAGCAGCTGGGACTACAGGCACACACCACCACACCCAGCTAATGTTTTATATTTTTAGTAGAGCTGGGGTTTCACCATGTTAGCCAGGTTGGTCTCCATCTCCTGATCTTGTGATCTGCCTGCCTCAGCCTCCCAAAGTGCTGAGATTACAGGTGTGAACCACCGCATCCAGCCTGCTCTAGTTATTTTTATCCTCATTTTACATACGAGACCACTGAGGCAGAGTGTCTTAGTTCATTTGAGCTGCTATAAGTTAATGCCATAGACTGGGTGACTGAAACACAACAGAAATTTACTTCTCACAGTGCTGGGAAGTCCAAGAGGCTGGGAAGGTACTGGTAGATTCTGTGTCTGGTGAGGACATGCTTCCTCACAAATGGTCATCTTCTCACTGTGCCTTCACAAGGTAGACAGGGCAGGGCAGCTCTCTGGGGTCCCTTTTATGAGGGCACTAATTCCATTCCTGAGGGCTCCACCCTCATGACCTAATCGCAAAAATTCCCATCTCCAAATACCATCACAATGGGTGTTAGAATTTCAACATGTGAATTTTCAGAGATACACAGCACGGAGAGACACCAAATGACTTACCTAAGGTGGCATGGATGGCAAGGAGCAGAATTAAAACTCACATGACTTCTTCTGATTTCAATTTCTGTGCCCTTTTCATACCCAATTCAGTGTTTCTGGCTAAATGACAGAGGACCTGACCCACACTGTGTTAGGCTGGTTTACTGCAAACCAATGCATTTAAAATTGGTTTCCCTCAGTGTGACATACAGAGAACTGGGTGAAGGATAAGCTCTTGAGACTCAGCTCTGCTAGCAGGAAGTCCCTTTTGTACTGCCCTGTGCTTCAAACCATGGTGACGATGACACACCCTGGCATCACACCTGCCCAGCCGAGATGCCTGCGGATGTTGCTTTAGCATTGTCTGCATTGTTCTAGAGCGAAACGGGTGTTAGGCTGTCACCATTCTCACCCGTTGTTAATAAGAAAACTTTATCAAAGGACATCTTCAGACTCTCTGTTTTTAAAACCTTCCGAACCATGACTTGGAGCCAGCAGAGGAGGCTTCGGTTACTAACTTCAGCACAACCACAAACGCTGCTGTTCAAGAAATTATAATTCATGTCCATCCCAAGTTGTAAATGCTAGTCTTTTTTCCCATTACCTTCAAACAATTTTATCCATGAAGCTCCTTCCTCACAGTCTGTGGAAGCCCAGCGTATGCGTGGAGAAAGAGGGTGCCCTGGCTGGAGGGCCGGAGGGTGGGTGTGCTGAGAAACTCCCTCTGGCCCCCTCTTTCGCTACCCCCAGGGCTCGTCTAGGGTGATTCTAGGCTTCCTCAGAGCACAGCTGGCAACCCCTGCTCTCCTCCAGCCCCTTCACTATAGGGACTGAAACAGAGCCCCGAGAGGGTTAATGTCTTCCTTTGTCACATGGCCAGTAGGTGGCAGAGAAGGCCTTGACTCATGCTCCAGTGCTCCTTTGAAAGGAACCAGCAGACACCTCTTCAGGCAAAGGAGAGTCACGACATTTAAGAAGCAATGTTGGCCTGGCGCAGTGGCTCATGCCTGTAGTCCCAGCACCTTAGGAGGCTGAGGCAGGTGGGTCACTTGAACCCAGGAGTTCAAGACCAGCCTGGGCAACATGGCAAAATCCTGTCTCTACAAAGTATACAAAACTTATCCAAGTGTAGTGGTGCACACCTGTAATCCCAGCTACTAGGGAGGCTTACATGGGAGGATTGCTTGAGCCCAGGAGGCAAAAGTTGCAGTGAGCTGAGATCGCGCCACTGCACTTTAGTCTGGGCAACAGAGTGAGACACTGTCTCAAACAAACAAACAAAAAACAAAACAAAAACGAAGAAGCGGCGATGTTAACCCCACTTCTCTTGCTTTTCTGCCTTCCACTCGTGAGCTGTTTATAGCTTATTTTCATAGGCCCCAAAGGTGTTGGGCTGAGCCTGACACAGCAGGATGACTAGCAGACGATCACATTTGTTATATGGGTTCAGGGAAATTGAAAAAGACACCCAGTTCTCATTAAACGTGATCAGGCATATGAAGAGCTTTGCACAGAGGATGAACTCAGCAGACGTCAGCCAGCGTCATTGCTGTCAGTGTCTTGCTCTACGCTTACCTCTGCCATCAGCTCACATTGTGACTCTGAACATTCTCATCCCAGTTGCCTTGCCTGTAAAAGGATGACAACATCCTCATCCTCTTGGGGTTATTTCGAGGACCGTAACAGTGGATACACAACTCTGTTGAAAAATATAAGAGTACGCTAGCATTATTGTTACTTGGCAAATAATTGCATTTTTTTTCCGATTACACATCAAGTGAAACACGGTTCACCTATCAGGATATGACTGTGATCATTCTTGATGGGAACTTGCATGTGAATTTTACAGCTCAGACTTCAACCCAAGGGGAACATTTTATTGACTTGCAAGCTAATGCCTGTGATCAGGGCAGAAAACTGAATTTCAAAAAAACCAGAAAGCTTAAATTTGGAAACTGGGGCATAAGTAGGAGAATGTGCCAACTTGTGATTTCTTTAAAACCTCACCAGAGTTTGGTAATACATAACTGAAATATGAGATTCTAGTTTTGTTTTGTTTTTTGGACAGAATGTCACTCTGTCACCCAGGCTGGAGTGGAGTGGTGCAATCTTGGCTCACTGCAACCTCCACCTACCAGGTTGAAGTGATTCTTGTGCCTTAACCTCCTGAGCAGCTGGGACTACAGGAGCATACCACCACACCCAGCTAATTTTTGAAATTTTGGTGGAGACAGGTTTGCTAGGCTAGTATGGAACTCATGGCCTCAAGTGATCCACCTGCCTTGGCCTCCCGAAGGATTCTAGTTTTTAATATCGATTTTGTCTTTGTGTAAAAGTCAGGTTGGTGGTAAATCATTGAAAAAATCAATATTGTCTTCTGATGCCACACTGTCCTCCTCATACTTTATTTTGTTTTCAATTTTAAGTTGCAGTTGAAGTCACTTATTTACTTGAGAATCAGCCTCTGACTAGAAGTTAAAAGGCTTGAGTTCTCGTTTAATTACACTGCCAACTAAGCGTCCTACCTCTTGTAAATGACATACCTTCCTGGGCATCATATCCTTCCCCCCTACACGACAGAGATGTGTGGGGTAGTGGTGGTGGCAGTGGTCATGATGGTGGTTGATTTGGTGTAGTGACGATGGTGTTGGTGTTGCCTTGGGTTGTGCTGGAGGTGTTGTTGCTGGTGGTGTAGGGTGTAATGGAGGTGGTGATGGTAAGCATGGTTCTGATGACTCTGAACTATGGGTTGTGGTGGAGCTGGTGTTGCTGGTAGTGTAGGGTAAATGGACGTGGTGGTGGTGAGCATGGTTCTGATGGCTATGATGGTGGTGGTGGACATGGTGATGATGGTGATGATGGGTGTGGAAGGAAATGGTGGTGGTGATGGTGGTTGTGATGGTGATGGTAGTGGTGGTAGAGGGCATGGAAATGGATAGAGAGCTAGTGGTCCAGGAGGGTTGGCCTAGATGGTCTCTACGTTCCTCTCAGGTCCACTGTTGTATGTTCTTTGATTTCTGCTGCCATTTGTGTGGCCAGTGGTTGTCCCCTGGAGCGATCAGTGAAACAGAGGGGAAAGGACAAAGATTCAAAATTGGCATTGTTGAGAGTTGTCTTCACTCACTTGAATTCTCTTTGTAAGGTCTATGTTTGGGGCACTAGGAGTCCTATTCTACAGCATTTGTGGAGTAGGAAGAAAGATTTGATCAGGGAGGTTGTGTTTGGCCAAGAGTCCATCAGACTTCTACATCTTCTACCAGCTCCCAGAATTGAGCTGAAAGGGCAGCACTGTATTAGAATTTTGCTATAAGAAAATTTGAAATTGGGGCACATGTAAATCAGAGTCCCAAAAAGAAACAGATGGTACACTAAATTAGAGTAATTCGAGGAGATTTAATTTACAAAGGGATATTTATAGAGTGTGGCCAGGGTAGAGGGAAACCATAATGGATGGTACAGTAAACCTGGGCTAAAAACAGGAGTTGCCATCCTAGGCTTGCTTACAAGAGGGAGAGTGTATTAGGGTTCTCCAGAGAAACAGCCAATAGGATGAATATAGAGGAAGAGATTTATTATGAGGAATTTACTTACTCAAGGCTGAGACGTTGGAGCTGCTGTCTGTGAGCTAGAGACCCAGGAAAGCCAGTGGTGTAATTCAGTCCTGAGTCCAGAGGCCTGAGAACTAGGGATGCTGATGGTACCAATGCCAATACAGGGGCAGGAACTGATGTCCCAGCTCCAGCAGGCAAGTAGGAAGAAAAGAAAGGGGGCCAATTAATTCCTCCTTCCTCCATGTTTTGTTCTATTCAAGCTATCTGCAGATTGGTTGGGGCCCACCCACACTGGGGAGGACAATCTGCTGAGTTCACATATTCAAATAGTAATGTCATCTGGAAACCCTCTTATGGGTTTCCAGAAATAATGCTTAGTCTGGGCACTTCCTGGTCCACTCAAGTTGATACATAAAATTGACCATCACAGATCCATTACAAGCACTCATGAGAGATATTTGTGTAGCAGACACTGCCTCAGGAGAGACGTCTGTGGAGGGTCCCAGCCAGCAGAGGTGATGCTGCAGGGTGGGAGCCAGGCATCTGGGTCTCACGCGCTTCCCTCCTTCCTGTCTCCCACCTGTGCTCACAGTTGGCCAAACCCAAGCACAGCCAGGGCAGGGAGCCTACTGAGATGGTTCATGTCTGTTTGTCTCCCTGGCAGAGAGCCGGGTGGAGTGGGTTGCAAAGTGGACCAGGAAGGGGAACAGAAGGCACAGGATCCCATTACTGTTCATTCATCCACACAGCACAGGGTTCTGAGCATCGATGTCTTGCTAACTAAAGTTCTAGCATGCCAGCCCTCATGCAGTGTCGTTGAATGCATTGGGACGGTTTCTGTTGAATGCATTGGGATGACCATTGAGTTTGGAGTGAATACCCAGCCTGGCCTCCCTCTGTCCCCAGTGCACATTCTCATCACTGGTGGGGCCAGGACAAAGGGCTGCCCCCGCCAATCCTGCCTTCCCTGAGCAGCTTGAGGTGCACCCTCTGCATAGCCAAACCTTGCTTGAGGCTGACGTATTGAGATGACTGTGCTGTAGCTTCCTGTGCGTGGGAGCCAGGACCATTGGAGCGCAGGGTCCCGTGCCTTGAAGGCTGCCTGGTGCTTAGTAAGTACCAGTAACAGGAGACACTCCATAGGTATTTGAGAAACGGATAGCAAATGCTTTTATTCTCTCACAAAAACATCATGCTTTCCTATCTTTCTGCTTTTGGTCCCATCCCCCTTTATCCTTCTCCTATCTTCTTGCCATGTCTTTTGTCCAAGTGCCACATTCCCAGGAAGACCTCATGGACACCAGCCCACAGCAACCAGCCGTTCCGTCGCAACAACAGTGGGTTCTAGTCCGGTGCCAGATCGTTTCCTAATTGTCCCCTGTGTGTGCCACTCTCCTCCTCGGCCAGTCATGAGCTGGACTTGAAATCCAGGGCCATGAATTTAGGGGCCTATCTTTTATTTCATTTGTTCCCAATACTCCACTGCCTGCCCCCAGAGTAGATGATGCAAGAACAATGACAATAACAACAGTGATCGTAATAATGAGCCATCTGAACCCATGTAGAGCCCTTCCCTCCCCCCACCCCTCCCGTCCATCCGTCCTTCCTTCCTTCCTTTTCTGTCTCTCTCTCTTTCCTTCCTTCTTTCTTTCTTTCCTTCTTTCTTTATTCTGTTTGTTTGTTTTAAGATGGAGTCTTGCTCTGTCTCCAGGCTGGAGTGCAGTGGTGTCATCTCTGTTCACTGCAACCGTTTCCTCCTGGGTTCAAGCCATCTTCCCCCCTTAGCCTTCTGAGTACCATGCAGGGCTGCTTTTTGTATTTTTTTGTAGAGATGGGGCTTCACCATGTTGGCCAGGGTGGTCTCACACTCCTTAGGTTCAAGCGATCCACCCACCTTGGCCCCCCAGAGCACTGGGATTACAGGTGTGAGCCATCACACCTGGCCTACATGAGTTATTTCTTTTAATTCTCACAACAACCCCATGAGGAGAGTCATATGCTAGCATCCCCACTTTAGGGAGGTGTAAACTGAGGTTCAAATAGGTTTTCTGTAACATCTCACAGCTGGTAGGCAGAGAAACCTGGTCCAATTCCAAACCTCGCTCTTGTTACCCTGACATGAACTATTTCCACACCTCTACTCTTTGATATTCTCCCACTCTTCATCCCTCCCTTCCCCCCTGAGCAACTAGAACAGGCTTGGGCATGTAGAAGTTGCTTACACAATGCTTGTAGATTCATTGCTAGGTGAGGTATCCCATGATTAATCAATGAACCTCCCTTTCTATTAACACCACGACATACAGGAAAACCTTTGCAGCCAGGCCTCATCTCCGGAAGTCAAGCAGGTTACCCTCCAATAGCCCGCCAGCCCCTTTGTCTCCCCAGATTGGGGCTCGAGCTGCCTTTCCAGCCATTCCAGGACACGGCTCCCGACAATCGCCTTTTGCTTCCAGCGCAGGAACAGCCTGCAGTAAACCCTGCTTTGAGCCCTCCAGATCAGAGCGACAGGGGCCCATAAAGCCCAGGTTATGAAGTGTCACAGTGTCTGAAACAACTGCTTCTTTATTGTGTAAGCACACACCAGAAATCTGTTCATTTCTGGGCAGCGGCTGATGGAAAAACAGAAAGATTTTCCATGTATTTATTATGTGAAACATAACATACGGGGGATATGAATGGCGATATGTAATTAGACATAGAACGAGCCAGACTTGAGAAATTGCCAAAAATCTGTGGCAGCATCATGAAAGTGGTATCATTTATTTAACAATCTGTCATTGCAATCGATGGCCTCAGTAACCTGTTGAATGCCGTGGAAACAGAGCTGGGAGTTCGTTCAGGGGGAGATGCCTGGCCAGGCACCGTCTTTGATTAGTTCCTGTGACTTTTCCAAGCCAAAGACATATTCATCTTGCAGCCCTGGTGGCAAAGGAGCTGGATGAGGAGAGGGTGGGTGTGGAGGCCCATCCCAGGCAGAGGGTGGGTGGAAGGCTGTCTGTTGATTTCCCCAGCTGGGCTAGGCTGCACTGCTGTCTTTCATATCACATCAGCAAGGAAGGATGAGAGCAGGGGCCCCGTGGCAGCTTCTAGTTCCAGCTCTGTGGCAGTCTCCCTTTGCAACCTTCCCAGACCACTGGAATTCCCTGAGCCTCACTTACCCTCTCTGCAGAACAGGAAGATTGGCCCAAGAACATTCACATGCCAGAATGCATGCCAGGCGAGTGGAGGCCACGGTGAGAAGACCCTGATGCTCTGGCCCCTTTCATAATAATCCTATCCAGCTTGTCATTCATCTCCGAGGGTGTATATCAAGACTTTCAAATTAAAAATATGGGCCAAGTGCGGTGCCTTGCGTCTGTAATCCCAGCAGTTTGGGAGGCCGAGGCGGGCAGATCACTTGAGGTCAGAAGTTTGAGACCAGCCTGGCCAACATGCTGAAACCCCGTCTCTACTAAAAATACAAAAAATTAACCGGGTATGGTGGCACATGCCTGTAATCCCAGCTACTCGGGAGGCTGAGGCTGGAGAATCACTTGTAGCCAGGAGGTGGGGGTTGCAGTGCGCTGAGATTATACCACTGCACTCCAGCGTGGACGTAAAGAGTGAAAACTCCATCTCAAAAAAAGCAAAAACAAAATCAAACAAACAAACAAAAAACATGCCAGAGCTGATCCTTGTGGTGGTTTATTTTTCAACTAACTTTGAAGGTCTGCTACACATACACCTGGCACTTAGCAGGTACCCAAGTTCTTCCTTCTTGCTGATAACTGCTCACCAACTCTTACCTGTCTTGCTTCCTAAGCTCCTCCACGTTTGTCCCCAACACCACCTTTGCTTCTGCAACTGCCCTGGCTCAGTCTCTCACTGTCTGTTTCCTAAATGTCACAACCACTTTTAGAGTGGTCTGGGCTGGTGCGTCTTCCCTGTTGGCCTCTCTCCCTCTCATTCTCTCTCCATCCTTCTCTGCCCTGCTCAGTGTCCTCAGACTGAACCCCTGCAGACTCCTTCACAGCCAGCAGCCAATTCCAGCTATTGCCCATGGAAAGCCCCAGGAGAAGATCTAGGGGCTGTTTTTTGCACCATTCCTGCCTGGATCATGTTTCTGGTGGTGGTTGCATCCTCGAGGGTCTGCAGCTCCTGCCGATGGTGCCTCCAGGTCTCACCAGGTACACTGATGTGATTTCCTGCCCTCGTCCACTGCTTTGGAGCTCTGGGGGCCCTTTCGTCCCTCACTGGTCCCACCCACCCCTCCATGAGCAATAGCCTTATTCATCCATCAATTGAGCTCCCTAAGTCAGACTATTTCCTGCCAGAACCCCCAGTGTACACGCTGTCCCCTGCTTCTGCTGACACCATGCATAATTCTCAAAGCACAGTCCTGACTGCATCTCTCCCATGCCCAGACACCATTGCCTCTCCACTGCTGCAGTCAGAGGCTGCTCACAACCCTCTGCAGCTTGGATCAGATGTTCTCAGATGTTCTCTTCTTTGGTCTCTTTCCTCTGTTGCCTGCCATTTCCCAGTAGAACAAACTGCTGTCCCTAAACACAATCCCCACTGCTCCCTTTCCCCAAATCTCCACAGCTCCAAATCCTACCTGTCCTTCGAGGCTCAGCTAAAATGTCACCTCTTCCATAAAACTTCCCATCTCCTTCCAGCTGGAAGCAATTTTCTCCTCATCTGCACTCCTGGGGGATATTATCTGTTTCTCTCTTGGTCACTTATCACTTCCCCAACCTATATTAGGATAATTTATATACAAGCTGTATCTTCCCTTCTGGGCTGTAAATTCCGATGGTGCCTCTTTCATCTTGCCGAGGGCCGTGTGGCATGGTCATTACAGAGGTGTGCTCTGGAGACAGCCCGCCCAGCTTCAAAGCCTGGCTCTGCTGCTTTTTGGCCATGTGAACTTGGCATGTTACGCTATCCCTCGGAGCCTCTCATTGCTCATCAGCAAAATGGGGGCATTTGGGGGTTAATAATACCACCTGTCCTATAGGATTGTTGGAGGATTGTATGAGTTAGTACATAGAAAACAGTTTGAAGGGGTTGGCACATCATAAGCAGTCCCATCTCTTCTGTTCTCCGTCTTATTCTTAGTAGCACGTGGCTAATTCATTCCACGTGCTGTCGAGGTAACGAGAGAGTAGACCGAATGATAGGGCAATGCCTGGAAAACAAAAACGTCCTCATCATAATGATTTTCCTAGATTGGTCATGTTGGAGAATGTGAACATTTCCAAAGCTGGAATCCCATTCAGAGACAAAGATCGACTTCTCATTAAAACATCAGGCAAACTGATGCCGACAGCTAATGAGTGGCCAGAACTGGGGCTTGAAGTTCTCCCACAGCAAGTGTTTTTCTTCTATGCTCTGCCAAGCTTTTGAATAATTACAGTTTCCAAACTCCCAAGCCCTAAGAGAAGTTGACCTCAAGGAGACCAGCCTGGAGGATGGGACCCCGAGTGGACAAGGGGCAAGGATCCACAGCACTAGGGATTCCCCAGACTTGCCTCACCTCCCCATAACTTGGGAGAGAAATCCAAGGGTCTGCAAATGCTGCCCCGTGTTTGCCTCCTGGAACTTCACATCCTGCTCGTGGGAGCAGTTTACCCTCTGAGCAGCTCTCAAAACAATGTGAGATCCCTTCGCTTTGAGTGAGAGGCCTGGGCATCTCTGGGGAGGAGGTTGACATAGAGTCACTGGGAAGAGATGGAAGAGAAAGAGCCCCCATTCGTGACAGCAAGTCAGAAAGCAGACAATAGACTTGGTCTGAGGACATATGGGCAACAATTGACCTTGTCGTGGGGCTCAAAGGCGTTGGTCAGGTGGGCAGGGATTAGGTGGCAGCGTTTCAGAGAGAATGCTTCTGAACCTCTGCTGCCAGGAGTGTGGTCATCCCTGCCCTGCAGTTGACCAGTCCTCTCTGGGGGCCACCTAGCCACCAGAGTGGATACCCAGAAAACCAGGGGTGATGGGACAGTGTCGGTATAGGGTAGGGGCGACCCCACAGGTCACCCACTGAGCTGGAGTTGCAAAGCCAGGCAGTGTGGGCACAAAGCTGGGCTCTGCTCTGTGAGGCAGAAATGGGACAGGTGTTCTCTTTTGGGCAGCATGGAAGATGGAGAATGGAAAACTAGACACCTCTGCCTGGCCTCTGTGAGATCTCTGGAAAGTCTCCTAAATCCACCAAGGGGTCAGTTTTTCTCATCTTTAAGGTGGAACATAAAAGTTTCTCAGAGTTATTGAGGGCAGGTAACAAGGCCTGGAGATGGGGGAGTGGAGTCGGGGGCAGTAAGTCTGGCTTACCTGAGAGAGGTGAATTCAGATCCTTGTTCTACCACATAATGCTGTATGTCCTTGAGAAATGGATAAACTCTGAGTCTTGTTGTCCTCATCTTTACAAAGGGGTCATTGTGAGGGCCAAACAGTGATGCAGGTGAAGAGCTCGCCACGGTGCCTGTTCATGTGATTATTAGCAAGGCACAAGGCCAGGCACGAAGTGAAGGATCAGTAGGCTTTAAGAGAACAGACCATGCACGGGAGGGACTTTGGCCATTACAAAGGCCCACATAGAAGCAAGGGCTGTTGTTATCATACCCAGACAATGGGGGCACTTTCGGGTAACCTGTGGTGGTTTCTGTACCTGGGAGACTTTCTCCCAGCCTTCTTTGCATCTCACGTTGGTGTTCAGCCCGGACTTGGGAACCCACGCAACTGACCTTTATCTAGGAGGCAGAAGGACCCTGCTAGAAAATGACTTACTAGACAGGAATTAAACTGCGATCCAACCTTAGGTCTCCGTTCGGAATATTCAGTGGTCAGGACACTGGATCCCCTTGGTATCTTTCCACCAAGCTCTAGCTGTAGGTTAGAAAAGTGGAGAGGTTTGGTGGGAGTGCAGGTGAATGAGACAAAAGGAGGATCCTTTGGCTGAGGCGTGCTGGTTGTCTCTTGGAGTGCTTCCCAAGCCCTGGGGGCCGGGCAGAGCTGGCTGTAGGGGAGGCACTGATAGAGATGTCTCCCTTCCCTACCCCTGCATCAATCTTTCAACTTTCAAACACCAGGGAGCCACTGTCACATCTGTCCACATGGAGACAAGGGAGAGTCATGGGGGAGGAGGAGCTGAGAGATTGTAACAAGGCAAATATATTAAAGAAGGAGATGCAAGAACTTTGCCCACCACAGCTACCATGCCCTTGGCTCACAGTGAGCTCACAAACACACATACATGTACTTGTTGATACAGTGTGTGTAGCTATATAGACTTACTTTGAATAAACATTTATTCTATTCCTATAGGGCCCTGACACTACAAAAATGAATTCAGTTCTGTCTTCAGGGGTTTGCAGTTTGGGGTGCGGTGGGGGAAACTGACTTAAGTTTGTGGTGTTGGTGCTATCTCTTCTATGTGCAAAGCCCATGGAGTTTGAATGAGAGAGAGAGAAACATTTAATCTGCTTATGAGAATTGGGAGTGCTTCAAGGAAGAGGTGCTACTTGAGCTGGGTATTGAAGGATGAGTAAGAGTCCTCCAGGTGGGCAAGACAGAAATCTAGTTCGATGTTGCCTCCCACAGGAAGTCTTTCCTGATTCTTTCTCTTTCCCCACCACCTGGCCTAGGTGTCCAGGGCCTCTGCCACTATGAGCCACTGAGGACAGGGACTGAGTCTTTGTGTCCCTAGCTTCTGAATCATGCCTAACATATAGAAGACTTTCAATAAATGCTGAATAAGCATGAAAAGGAGAAGGAAGACATGCTGGGCATACAGCAGAGTGAGCAAAGGTGAGGAATAAGGAAAATGAAGGTGAGTGGAGGCATTTGCCCAGGAAGGACACAAATAAAGAAGCACAGAGACATAAGGCAGATGCTGCTGAAAATGGCAGCTCACAGTGCACCTTACCAATGCTTGCATTAAAGACTTTACCTTAGAGAGAGGAATAAGCAGTGATGGCTCACACCTCAAACGTCCTCCCAAGTGTCTGCCTTCTCTCCCTCCCTGGGAAATCAAGCAAGACCAGTGTTGCCACAGGAGCTGCTGAAGGTCAGGAATAGGACCTGGTTTCTCCATAGTCATTGTCCATAGCCTACAGCCTACGGCCTGGCAAATACCAGCACGATGGACTGATGACTGTTTGGCAAATCTTGTTCTCACTAAGATGCCAGTAAAGAGGCCCAAGAGGTTCATGTGGCAAAGTCGGACTAGATGTGAGCAGATTGACAGAAGTCCCAAAGAATGGAACTAGTCTCATGGCTGTGATACCTGGTGGGTTTGAAAATATCCAGGGCTCCCGTGGTGTTGGGGTAAGGTCAGGGCGTAGCCCTTGCTTTCCAGTGTTCCTAAAAGAAGATAAAGTCACACTATCAAATAACAAATGCCTCATTAAAGCACAACCCAGAGAGTAGCCCAGTTCTCCCAACAAGAAACAGGCCAGTAATGACAGTATTATAACTATGATGATGAGGAAGGGAATGCTAGCCAACCAACCCCATCCCCGTCCCGGCCTCTATCAGTGCGAGGGTAAGCCCAGGAGGCAGGAGTGCAGAGTGGCTGAGAGCAAGGCCTCTTTCCTGTTGGAATAGCCTGGGCCTGCCCCTTCCTAGCCTGTGAGCTGTGCCGAGGAATCAGTGAGGGTCTTAGGCTGCGCACAGCCCAGGACGGTGCCTGGCTCAGAGTGAGCGCTGGACAATCTTAAGCTGTCATTAGTATTCTTGCTAAAACCTGAAAACTAACCCTAGAGGTAAGCAGTGGAATTCTGCCCATGTTGGGGGTGAAGAGACCAAAGTTCAGAAAAATTCATTAACATGTCCAGGATCATACAGCTGGAACAAGAGAACAGGCAGGGCTGAGTTCCAAGCCCAGACAGGCTAAGCCCAGACAGGCTGAGCCCAGAGCCCTCGCTTTGAAGCTCTGTTTTATACGACTCCTTAGCAGGAAGCTACTCAGGGCAAACTGACTCAGGAGCATTGTTTCCTAGAACTCCTGACGCCAAGTCCAAGAGCTGGGGCAATGCTGGAAACAAGGAGAAGGAAGGCAGAGAATGCTGGTGGAGGGAGCAAGGAAGAAACAGATGCGAGAATATTAGAAGATGTCATAAGAGGGATAAGGAACCGATCACACCTCTGTCTTGCCCCATCCCCTCCCCAGGTGAGAAGGGCTGACTCTGTGTGAGACTTGAGTGTCAGACAGGGTCTCAGTGCTGACCGCTCAGCCCTGTGCCTAGGGACAGTCACTCAGCCTCCCTGACAATTTCCTGTGATTTAGTCTGGGTCTGAGGGCACCTCCTCATCTGGCCAATTCAGGGTAAAAGAATTTGGAAAGCTCAAACACTCAAGAAATTTAGTATTTTATTTTGAGACAGGGTCTTGCTCTGTCACCTAGGCTGGAGTGCTGTGGCACAATCACCATCACTGCTCACTGCAGCCTCAAACACCTGAGCCCAAACGATCCTCCCACCTTGGCCTCCCCAGCAGCTGGGACCACAGGCATGTGCCACCACATTGGCTAATTTTGTATTTTTTGTAGAGACAGAGTCTCACTATGTTGCTCAGCCTGGTCTCAAACTCCTGTGCTCACACAGTTTTCCTGCCTCTGCCTCACAAAGTGGTGGGATTACATGAACCGCTGCATCTGGCCAAGAAATTTAGTTTTTAAAATAACAATCAGTAAAATAGGTTAAAACTTTTCAGTCAAACCTGTCAGGTGGGATGAAAATTTGGGAAAGCCAGGCCACATTATTTTCAGTTAAGTTCTGTGAAAACTTCTGCAAAATCAATCAGAAACTCCATCAGTTCATCTCAAAGCCCTGGGAGTCTAGAGAGAAGTTCAGGCTTCACATGTACTGGGGTGGTTGGTTGGAAATTTGGTGAGTTTGGTCCAAAATCCAGCAAGGTCAATCTGAACTCTGGATCAGCCCAAAGTTCAGTGCGGCAAGGTGAAGTCCAAGTGGTGTCGTCAAATATTTAGTCAGATCCATCATGGTGTCACCCCGACCATTTGGGGCTGAGTAGGCCGTCGGGGGTGGGACTGGGTTTGTGACAGGCAGAGAGGCCGAGGACTGGCAGTGTGCACAGGCCTGGGAGCCCAAGTGGAGACTGAATGGTACTTTCTGGGGGTTTCCAGAACCACCTCCAGCAGGAACCCAGCCTGGGAGATGGTGAAGCCGAGCAAGAGTAGTGTGCGGTGCTCCCAGACATGTCCCTGCCACTTCCTGGAGGAGACCCAAAAGGCTAATTCTGTTGATCCCTACAACCCCAGTGCATTGCTGAGCTGCCAACCTTCTAATGCCAGCCCCTGTCCAGCCACTGGGCAGCCAGCCAGCATGTCCTGGCCTAAAGGACAGCAGCTCTGTGCACACGTAGCACATGCTTGTCCCCACACGGCCTGCCTGTCTGTTCTCCCACGCTCCTTTCCCTCTCTGGCCAGAGCCGAGCAGGCAAAGCCAACAGCTGGCCCAGTGCCCTGGTGCGTGGAGGTGTAGCTGGGCTCTGACCCAGATCCTCAAACAGGTTCCATATGGCCCTCCTGGCCGCCCCCCACTCCCCTTCCCCACCTTGACTGTTTCTGAGATTAAAACCCTTTCCTGGTTTCCCAGCAGTGACAGGGAGGGGCTGCCACACTGCCGTTGGAGCTGAGCTGGTGTGGAATACTCATCAAAAGGTTAGCCGGAGGGGGACGGATTTTCTGGGCAGCTGGGTGAGGGGGCATGGAGGTGGACACATGGCTTGAGCATGGGAGAGACCTCAGTCTACCCCTGCAGCCCAGCTGCAGCCTCTGGAGAAGCTCCTGAGTGTCTGACGTTGGCATCAGGACCTCAAGACTCCGGTGGGACAGGCAGCTGTCTGAGTCTCTCTTCTCTCCTGGCACCCAGAATTCCTCCTGCAGCTAAGAGGGGTGTGATGAAAGCAAAGAAAGTGACAGCTGAGACGGGAGGGGCCCTGTGGAGAGTCGGGAGGCTTCCCCATATATGTACCCACCAATAACACTTAGGCCCTGGAAAGTCAGCAGAGATACAGATATGGCACTGGAGTGGCGTCCCGGGGCAGCTGTCCCTGCTGAGCCTGGCGCCTACCCTCTGGTGGCAGGGCTGTGGGAAAGCCTTGGGATGCTAGGACCAGAGTAATAGGTTGTGATGGGAGTGAGGGGTGCTACGGGAGCTTGGGGCCGCAGCTATCTACCCCTGCTACTGAAGTATTTTAATACTTTAACAGCCAGTTTGGTGGTCCTGGTGGCCCCTACTGAGCCCTAGCCTTGGGTTAGAGCCCACCTCTGCTGTAGCTCTGTCTTCTTCCTTGGAAAGGCGTTTGTTGACTATGAAACCTGAAGACACGTGCACACACAGCCATGTGAGCGTGTGTGTGCCTGCCTGTCTGAGTGAACTCTCTGGGCTCCCAGGGCTTCTAAGTGTCCAGAAAACCCACAGACACATGCCCACCTTTGCACTTTGCCTGCCCTTGTCCTCCTGCCCCACCCCACCAAGTCCAGCCCAGAGACGAGTCCAGAGGCACCGCTGATCCACTTTTGAGCCCCTGGCTGAACCACGTCCTGGGACATCTTAACTTTTATCCCTCCTCTATCCTGTCCCAGACTTGTGCCCAGGAGCTGGCTGGCATAACTGGGGCTCTGAACACTTGGAAGTCTCCCATTGAAACAGTCTTCCCACCAGACTATCCTCCTGCCCAGCCAGCCACACCACTGGCCCAGCTCTGGGACCCCATCCCACCTGCCTTGGAAGATCAAAGTAGGCTCCGCATCCGTTTTCAGTGATGACATCTGGCTTCAACAGGTGGTGATTCAGAATCTCAGCACTGTAAGGCCCCCAGGGATCTCCATTCTGGCAGTCTCATTGTCCTCATGGAGATCCAGAGAGGGGGAGGGCGACAAGCTGGTGGCTGGGCTAAGACTGGAACCCAGTGTCCACAGCTCCTGGAATTTCACCAGAAGAAAATGAAAAAGTGGACAAGGAGACTCATCTAAGCCAGAGTTTTCCTTCTCCTCCTAGAACAAGCTATGGGTGCAGGAAGGAAAAGACTCTGGAGACTGATGTCTAATGGCTTCATGGTCCTGCCCATACCCAGGCCTTGGCCATTTCTCTGAATCTACATGGGGTGCCAGGATATCATGATGTCTCAGGCAGACCCGCAAGAGGTTGCAGGGCAGTTTCAAGTGCACAAAGGAAGCCTGATCTGGGAAACATTTTGCAACATTGATGCAGATGAGGGACCCGATAGAGGAGCCCAAAGAGCCTCAGTTCCATCTTCTTGCCCGGCGACTCCTGCTATGGTTTGAATGTTTGTCCCTTCTGAAACTCACTTTGAAACTTGATTCCCGGTATAACAGAATAGAGAGGTGGGGCCTTTAAGAGGTGATTGTGTCATGAAGGCTCTGCCCTCATGAATCCATTCATGGATTAAGGTATTAATGGGCTAATGGATTAATGGGTTATCATGGGACTGGGTTAGTTATCAGGAGAGTGGGTCTGTTGTAAAAGCCAGTTTGACACACTCTCGCCCTCTCACCATGTGATTCCTTCCACCACGTTATGACACAGCAAGAAGGCCCTCACCAGATGCAGCCCCTTAACCTTGGACTTCCCAGACTTCAGAACTGTAAGAAACGACTTCCTTTTATTTATAAATTACCCAGTCTCAGACATTCAGCTAAGCAACAGAGAATGGACTAAGACAACTTCCTTCCTCTCACCCTCTCTTTAGCTGTTAAAGCTATTGCTATGCACAGGGAGAGAATGCAAGCTGGTTTTGTTTTTCCTCTGGGGGTGCTGTTTGGAAGTGGACTGAGGAAGGAGCAGTCATGGCCCCAGCCAACTCCTGACATATGTCAGGGGGTGGGGGATGATGGGGAAGCTGTGCACCTAGTGTAGCTTTGCACTGCCATGTCCATTGAGCCCAATCTCCCTTACAGAGCGTCTGGAAGCCCTTGCCAGCAGCCCATTTCCAGATGTTCCAGGTGTAGTCACAGTGGGCAACTCTGAATTCTCCTTCCATCCTCTCATATCTGGTCTCTGATCATTGGTTTCTTCCCCTAAGATGTCTTTCCAGGGACATCCCTGTTCCTCCAGCTCTGCTCGAACTGCTGAAGGGCTTTGGTTTTCTCCCCTTCACCTTATTTCTCTGCAACATTGCATTCCTCTGCTATCACTCTGATCCCAAAGTCACAGTGAACAAGGTGGGATACACTTGATGGAGATGTTAACAGGTCTGTTTCTCCTGGGGATTTTCTCTCCACTCCATTCCAGCCACTGAGCCTGATTAGGAAGAGGGGCAGGACAGATGGTGAGTGGAAACAATGGAGCCTGCCTAGCTTTGCACCCTGCAAACCCCACACCTTGGCAGACATGAGAGGATGTAAGGGCTTATTGGAAATGTGGGAGCAAGGTCTGGAATGGCAGCAGGCAGTGAACATTGAGGAGGGGCTTCCCAGGAGCGTTCCAGAAGGCAGAAAGATGCTAAGTGGGAAGGGCTGGGTAGCAAGTACAGGCAGACAGCCTGCCTGGTTTCCCATACCAGGTGAGGCCCAGACCTGGGAAATGGGTCCTGGGTCTTGGCACCTTGCAGGGAAGAGGCAGAGGAAGGTAGGCCTGAGGGTCACTTGGTGATGAGCTTCAGGATGCGTCCACTGAGGCATGACCCTGTGGGTCAAATACTTCAGGGAGATGCCATCGCCTCTCAGCACCTGGGGTTATATAAACCCTCGTAAACCGGACTCCTCCTGGGGAAAATTGGGAGGTTTCCCCAAATTCAATGGGATTGTGTCTATTGCCACAGATGAGTGGGAGGCTCAGGCCAGCCATTACATTGCTACGGAAAGAGAAATGATTTTGCCTTGCATGGCTGAGCTACAGCCCGAGCAGGGAACCTGCTGCACTACCACTGACAGGTCCTGGGCAGCGTCGTCTTTGATCTTCACCATTAGCTTCAGGGGGAATATGGTGTGATTCTTCCCATTTTACAGACAAGAAAGTGAGCCACAGAGGCACCCAGCAACTTGCCCATGGTTGCAGGGTTGGTGCGAGGAAGCGATCCAGATGCAAGCCCGTGTGTTTGACTCTGAAGTCCATGCTCCTCTCCGTCCCTCCCTGTACCATTCCAGTTAGAAGGACATGAGGTGAATTTAAACATCTTAGCCACGATGTTGGTGGTTAGTCAGTGAGTCTATGCATGCCTTTGTCAAAAACATATGCTTCAGCCTGTGTTTTCTCTGTACCGTCAATGTTTGGATTCTCTAGAAACCCAACCCCAGGGTATCCCTCCCCATCTGTCTTTTTGCCCTCATCACAGGCTTGGAAGCAGGTCCACACCACTACAGCTGTGACTTGGAAGGAACACAGCCATCACTAATATCACAACAGTCCCTGAAATTCTGTAGCACAGTGTTGATTTCATTGCACCACAGGGTAGCTCAAGGAGGCAGGGCAGGATTCGTGCCCATTTTATAGACAAAAATGCTGCTGTACAGGGCTGGACCTAGGCCCCATGGAGGATAGTAATATGGTTTGGATGTTTGTCCACTCCAAATCTCATGTTGAAATGCGATTCCCAGTGTTGGGGTAGGACTTGGTGGGAGGCGATTGGATCACGGGATGGATCCATCATGAATGGCTTAGCACCGTCCCCTTAGCACCATCCCCTTGGTGATGGGAGAGTTTTTGCTCTGAGTTTACATGAGATCTGGTTGTTTAAAAGTATGTGGCACCTCCTCTACCTTCTTGCTCCCGCTCACACCAGGTAAGACATGTCTGCCCCTGTGTCACCTTCCACAGTGAGTAAAAGCTCCCTGAGGCCTCCCCAGAAGCCGAGCAGATGCTGGTACTATGCTTCCTGTACAGCCTGCAGAAACGTAAGCCAATTAAACCTCTTTTCTTTATGAATTACCCAGTCTCAGGTAGTTCTTCACAGCAATGCAAAAATGGCCTAACACAGGAGCTGGAACACAAAGGCAGATTTTTCTTTTTTCCCCAGAGTTGTCTGAAGGTGCAAATCTCCTGTTAGGTTTTCTTGGACCCCAATTCAGACCTTAAAATCAGAATTTCAGGGAAGAGAGTGCACAGCCCCTGCCTCTTCAGTAAAAGCTCTCTTGACAGATATTTGCAAATTTATTTGAAGTCTTGGAACATTTTATTTAAAAAATCTTTATGCTCTGGGAAAAAACCAATGGATCCAAGGGGAGTGTTATGTCATGTCTACTCTCCACCCTACTCAGAGCCCCAAGGATGCTGCTGGGCCTGGGTCAGGCACCATGAACCACACTCTCATTCAGATCCCTGGTCTGCCACTCATCAACAGTGGCCCCAAGAATTTTGGCCAACTTCTCTGTGCCTCAATTTTCTCATCTGTACAATGGGAAAATAATATTATCTGCCTCGAAGAATTGCTGAGGATCAAATGGGCAAAAATGTCTGTTAAGTACTGAGAATAGTGCCTGGCATATAAGAAGTGCTAAATAAATAAATGTCATTCACTGGGCCACTGTGTCTTGGCTGATTTTATTTTATTTATTTATTTTTTGATAGGGTCTCCCTCTGCTGCCCAGGCTGGAGTACAGTGGCGTGACCTTGGCTCATTGCAGCCTCCACCTCCTGGGTTCAAATGATTCTCATGCCTCAGTCTCCCAAGTAGTTGGGATTATAGGTATGGACCACCATGCCCAGCCAATTTTTTGTATTTTTAGTAGAGAAAGGGTTTCACTATGTTGGCCAGGCTGGTCTGGAACTCCCGGCCTCAAGTGATCCAACCACCTCGACCTCCCAAAGTGCTGGGATTATAGGCATGAGCCACTGTGCCCAGCCGTGGCTGATTATTTTTTGAGGACTGAATCCTTGTGTTGGCTGATTTAAATGGTTGTCTTGGTTAAAGAAATGATTAAATGGCATCATCCTAATGAATCAGAAAGGAAAACAGTCAAATGAATTGTGAGATTTAATTGGTCTGTTTGGGGTGGATTAAAATAATACTGATCAGATTGTGGTGAATGTGGTTGCTTTGCACAGGGTGACCAGCCACCTCTGCAGGCATGGGCAGGCTGAAATGTGAGCAGATCTGCTTCCGAGCCCCCACTAGGCTTCCGGGAAAAGTTTCTGAGGAGGCAGACAGACATCAGACGGAGGCCCTGTCGCCAGCGTTTCCTTGCTTGCTCAGGCCCTCTCAGAGCTGCTATCAGGTCAGATCCTGGAAACCCTGAGTGGTTTCCCAGATGAGGCCTTTGAATGCTGCTAATTCGTTCTGCCCTGTTTCCTCTGGGGGAGCTGAGCAAAGGGATGGATTAATCACTTCCCTCCTCTCTTCCTCCATGGGGTTCTTCTTAGAAGGGGTGGCTTGGTTAGCTCTGGACAGGAAGGGTGGTGAGGGAGGACAAGGCCAACTATTTCACCTCCCACTCTCTTCTCCGAGGGCCCTGAGAAGTGGCTGGGGAGGGGACATCCAGGACCTGGGGTGCTTCCAGGACAGAGGCTTCAGGCTGCCATGGTTGCCCTGGGGTTGGCTGGAGCCAGGACCTCTCTGGAGAGGCACAGAGGGAACTTCAGGGGAAGCCACATTTATATCCAGGTGAAATCGGTTAGGCTGATCATCAAAGCGGTAGGAAGGAAGCCAGAGAGGAAGTGAGAGATCTGGTCATATTGCTTACCTCCCTGGTCAGTGGCTTCTATTGCCCTGAGGATAAGGTCTCCAATCCTACAGGCCTGACCTGCCTGACCAGGCTGCACACCTGCCTTGACGTGTAAGGGCCCCTGGGTCGCAAGCTCAGCTCCATGCCTCTCCTTGATGCTTCTTCTGCCTCAGGGCCTTTGCACGTTGTTGCTCTTCTCTGACTCTTTACCTGATTCAACTCCTCCTCAAGCTTCAGGCCTCGGGTGAAAGTCACTCTGCGAGAAGCCTTCCTTGACATTCCTCCCCCAGCCCCGGTCCAGACCAGATGAGGCTATTTGCTCTTCCCCTTATCGCGTATACTCCTTCAACTTCTCCTTCAGGGTCTAAGCACAGCTGTAAGTCTTTATTTAGTGACCATCATTCCTTTTTTAAGAGGACAGTAGCTATGTCTGCCTGATTCATCATGACATTACCAACCCAAGACAGGGACATAGTAGATATTTTTAAATATGTGGTAAATGATAGATGGGCATTTTGGCCCGCCCATTTTAACGGGTGCGTTGAAGATGGCAGAAGTTACAGGGAAACAGCATATGGCTTTACCTTTGGAAGATCTTTCTAGTACATTTGGCCAAGAACTAAATGAATGCGTTGCTTTAGGGAGTAGTGAGCTCCCTATCACTGGAGGAGTGCAAGCTGAGGCTGAGTAACTATATGTGGAAATAAGAAAGAATCTGAGCTTCTGGTGTGGAGTGAGCATAGACCCTGGAACAATCTTTCCAACCTTGTGAAGGTGGGATTCTAAGGTGGCAGTGGGGTGATGAGGATGGGCTGGCGTGGACTGGTTGCCTGTGTAAAAGCCTCTGTTTTTCTATAGCCCAGAGGGGGAGAACCACCTTCTCTCTGGTTTGTTCTTGAGTCACTGCCCGATCAGTAGGAACTTCTAAAGTCAGAGTGGCCAACCCAGTGCCCATATGGGCCAGGCTTGGAACATACTTATGTGGGGATACCCAGGTGCCTAAAAATAAGGGTAAAGCATTGTGGCATGGACACATGGTTATCAGAGAGGCTACAGAGAGTGGTGGGGACTGTGGCAAATTAAAGGGTACAGACCCAATTTAAAGTGGTCACTTCAGGCCCTGGAGAGAGATAAACCTGATACTGTCTAGACATTTAGCTTTTTAAAGAGAAGCAGGAAATATGAATTTTTATATAAAATCTATTTTTCTCTTTCTTTCTTTTCTTTCTTTCTCTCTTTCCTTCCTTCTTTTCTCTTTCTTTCTTTCCTTTCTCTCTCTCTTTCTCCCTTCCTTCTTTCCTTCCTTCCTTTCTTCCTCTCTTTCTCTTTCTTTCTGCCCTCTTGCCTTCCTGCCTGCCTTCTTTTTTTTTGTCAGAGTCTTGCTCTGTTGCCCAAGCTAGAATTCAGTAGCACTGTCTTGGCTCACTGCAACCTCTGCATCCCGGGTTCAAGCAATTCTCCTGCCTCAGCCTCCTGAGTAGCTGGGATTACAAGCAAATGCCACCATGCCCAGCTAATTTTTGCATTTTTAGTAGAGATGGGGCTTCACCATGTTGGCCAGACTGGTCTCGAACTCCTGACCTCAGGTGATCCACCTGCCTTGGCCTCCTGAAGAGCTGGGATTACAGGTATAAGCCTCTGCACCTGGCCAAAATCTCCTAATTTTCAAGTGTTGGCAACTTGTGAGCCAGACAAAATGCATCTCGAGGCTACATTTGACCCTCTGTTCTGATTCTAAGATCTGGGGATGACCTCTCCTTGTCCCCAAAACAACTGAACTTCTCCACCTTTCCTACCAGATTCCCCTTTCCCCCTGCAGTCCTGAGTCAGAGGTCCCAGCTCACAGCTCTGCCTTGAGACCATCTCTTCTCCTTCTGCAGATGGCCCTGAACTGAACAGTGAGGGGCTCTAGCCAGCCCCCCCCTGCAGGGCTGATCACCCATCCTCCAGCTGCTGGGACTCAGATGCAGATGGCTCACAGTTGCATTCTGTGGAGCTGGAGACTGCTTCCCTCTGGGTCACATCTGCTGCCAGGGGTGCCAACAACAAATGACAATCTATTAGGTATGAAGGCCCACCCTATGCCCCAATTTGGGACAATGCTGAAGGAGCATCTCAGCTGCAGAGCCCTCCAGAGGATGGCTGAGGCCTCAGGTGCAACGTCATCATGGTTCACCTTCTCCCTTTCCCAGTCTGGCCTCGCTTGGCTCCTTCTGCAGGGACCATCTACAGAAGGTCTAAGGAACCAAGTGAGGCAGGACTGGTTCTTCTTTCTGCACAAATCTCTGCATCAGTATCTCTAAAGGGTCCCATCTGAAACACCCAGCCTACCCACTCTTCTCAGAGACCTAATTTTTTCTTACCAAAACTTCTTTCAGGAGAGGCTCTGATAAGCTGGTTCACATGGAAGTATCCATGGTTGATAATAGCTCAATGGATTTATTTTTCCAGAGTCATCTGCTATTTATGAGAATCTTAAGTCAAAGAGTGGATGAACTTTCTGGGTAATGAGGTAAGATCAGGGCATTTCTGATTTATCAGTGAATCAGGGACTGCGCCACGCCAATAGTGTAAAGTAAGACAGGGTGATTCTAAGCCTCATAAATGTTAATTGGTGAGGCTGGCTCTTGAGATCTGCCATGTTGTGGTTTTTAAAGAGAGAATCAGCAAGGTGTGACAAATAGGGACCCAGCTAGCTCTGTGACTTCTCCTCTCTGGAGCTCAGTTCCATCAACTGATTAATGATAATACCCGTTATAAAACTGTATCCACACATGAGCTTAAGAAGAAGATATTAATATACTCATTTTTGTACACAAAGAAAAGTTAGATGTAAATGCCCTGGAATGGAGACTCCCAAACTTCCTCTTTTTATACTGCTCATAGTGTCACAGTAATTTTTTTTATTATTTATGTGCCCCCAAGACAAAGAAATACCAAAGAGATCCATTGATTGAGTAGTTAGGTCTAAATAAATCAATGTGTATATGCGGCCTAACAGCTCGGTAGCCATCTAAAAACATACACATAAAGGAAAAGATATTTTTATTCCATTCTTAACCACAGTTATTTACTAATGGGATGAATACTATGTTGGGTGCTGCACAGCTTCTCACACCTTGGGATCATCTCGGACGCCATCACCTCATTTCCTCGTCCACAATGATTTGCACATGGTTTTCGCTTTTTATCACAGCAACCACCTAAACCCTTCGCAAAGATATGACATCGCTGAAAGGAATGCACTGGTCCCTAATGCTGAAATGATAGTGCGTGGAGCATCCGGCAGCTGTCACTGCGTTTCCCACAAAATTGAAAATGTCCCTGCAGCCACTCTGTGAACTGGCGATGGTGGCCCTGGGGGCCTCAGTGCACAGTTTGGGAGCTGTGTCCTCAGGTATTCAGAGAGTAAACTTTTAGATAATCTTTACTTCTTTCTACTTTTTCCCCATCCCTTACATAACAAGCATCTAATAATACTTAAATAAGAGCCAAATCAGAGAGATGTTTGTACAACATTGTGGATGTATTTTAATGTCGCTAATGATAAATTTTCTGTCATGTGTCTTCTACCACAAAAAAAACTTTAAAAAAATCAGTGAAAAATATGATTGTATATATATATATATATATATATATATATATACACACACACACACATATATATATCCAACTTCCCTGAGGGGTTCAGAGTTATACATACACACACACACACACACACACACACACACACACACACGCACACATATATATATGACTCCTTTATATATATATAAAACTCTGAACCCCTCAGGGAAGTTGGATGGATGAGGCAAGGGCAGGATCTCTGAGCTGAGATGCCATGGGGAGTCTCAGCAGCCAAGGCTCTCAGCCTTGCACCCACCCAAGCCTGCACCCACCCAACCAGCCATCCCCACCAACCTGCTGCCTGCTTCCCAGGGAAACGCACCTGCACCAGGGCATTTAACCCACCACTCTCACATTCCACCTCTCCCTGGAAGAAAGGCCTGTTTGCCATTCTGCTGGCTGGCTTTCGCGTTGATGCAGCTGGAAAAACCAGGCTCTGGGAACCCAGCAGACATGCTGTCAGGAGAACTTCCTTTGCAGTGGGAGGTGAGCCGAGGCAGCAGGAGACCACCGGTTTGTGTTATATCCCCTGACTCAACAGTGAGCACAGGGACTCTCAAATGTGACGTTTCTCCTATCGGTGCTGTGCCTGTCCTTTCAGCCAGGTAGATCAAGCCATTTGCTGCTCTAGCTGCCATGTAAATGTGCAGAAAGTTGGAGCTGCAATTCTGTATGCGGTTGCATGTATACACGCTCTTGCCTTTGAGAACACGAGGCCACTGAGCCACACTTTGTCCTTTGCTGAACCTCCAAGGGTAGCATCTTCTGCTAGCCCCACTTTACAGATGGGAAATGATGGCCCATAGGGCCTCTAGGAATTGCTGAAAGTCTGCCCGGCTCATGGACTGAGCAGACATTGCTGGAAGCCCAGGTAAAAGCACAGTAAAGAAAAAATGCAAAGAAAGAGATTATGATCTTAGCACTAGACCACCTGCTTCTTGGATGTGCCTCTTTCATAGTCTGGGACTGGTCCCTTCCATCCTTCCTTCTCTGGGAGAAAGAGTGAGCCAGGACTCCCTGTTTGGCCTGAGGAGGGCACTGGAAGGCATTCGTGTTGCCACCAGTGGGCAGCAGGAGTCAGGGCTGGAAAAGCACCTGGTGGGGAGTAGGGAGATGTGGGCTCCAGTCCTAGCTTGGGAAATGAGGTCAATGTTCTCAGCTAGTGATTTTGTAGCAAGGAAAAAAAAAGAGAAATCACAAGTGTTCCTATACACCAATAGCAGATTTAAAGAGAGTCAAATCAAGAACGAACTGCAATTCACAATTGCTACAAAGAGAATAAAATGCCTAGGAATACAACTAACAAAGGATGTAAAGGACCTCTTCAAGGAGAACTATAAACCACTGCTCAAGGTGGAAACAAACAGATGGAGAAACATTCCGTGCTCATGGTTAGGAAGAATCAATATTGTGAAAATGGCCATACTGCTCAAAGTAATTTATAGATTCAGTGCTATCCCCATCAAGCTACCTATGACCCTCTTCACAGAATTGGAAAAAACCACCTTAAACTTCATATGGAACCAAAAGAGAGCCTGCATAGCCAAGTCAATTCTAAGCAAAAAGAACAAAGCTGGAGGCATCACGCTACCTTACTTCAGACTATACTACAATAATACAGTAATCAAAATGGCATGGTACTGGTACTAAAACAGAGATATAGACCAATGGAACAGAACAGAGGCTCAGAGGCAATGCCACACATCTGCAATCATCTGATCTTTGACAAATCTGACAAAAACAAGCAATGGGGAAAGGATTCCCTGTTTAATAAATGGTGTTGGGAAAACTGGCTAGCCATATGCAGAAAGCAGAAACTGGACCCCTTCCTGCCACCTTACACTAAAATTAACTCCAGATGGATTAAAGACTTAAATAAAAGACCTAACCATAAAAATCTTAGAAGAAAACCTAGGCAAAAGCATTCAAGACATAGGCATAGGCAAGGACTTCATGGCTAAAACACCAAAAGCATTGGCAACAAAAGCAAAATAGGTAAATGGGATCTAATTAAACTCCAGAGCTTCTGCACAGCAAAAGAAACAATCATTAGAGTGAACCAGCAATCAATAGAATGGGAAATAATTTTTTCAATCTACCCATCTGACAAAGGGCTAATATCCAGAATCTACAAAGAACTAAAACAGATCTACAAGAAAAAAACAAACAAACAAAAAAACCCGTGCAAAGTGGACAAGGACATGAACAAACACTTTTCAAAAGAAGACATATATGAGGCCAACAAACATATGAAAAAATGCTCATCATCACGGGTCATTAGAGAAATGCAGATCAAAACCACATTGAGATAACATCTCATGCCGTTTAGAATGGCGATCATTAAAAAATCAGGGGACAACAGATGCTGGAGAGGATGTGGAGAAATAGGAACACTTTTATACTGTTGGTGGGCGTGTAAATTAGTTCAACCATTGTGGAAGACAGTGTGGCCATTCCTCAAGGACCTAGAAATAGAAATTCCATTTGACCCAGCAATCCCATTACTGGGTATATATCCAAAGTATTATAAATCAATCTATTATAAAGACACATGCACACATATGTTCATTGAGGCACTGTTTACAATAGCAAATAACTGGAACCAACCCAAATGCCCATCGATGATAGACTGGACAAGGAAAATGTGGCATATATACACCATGGAATACTATGCAGCCATAAAAAACGATGAGTTCGTATCCTTTGTAGGGACATGGATGAATCTGGAAACCATCATTCTCAACAAACTGACACAAGAACAGAAAATCAGACACTGCATGTTCTCACTCATAGGCGGGTGTTGAACAATGTGAACACAACAGACACAGGGAGGGGAGCATCACACACTGGGGTCTGTTGGGGGGGACTAGGGGAGGGACAGTGAGGGGTGGAGAGTTGGGGAGGGATAATATGGGGAGAAATGCCAGATATAGGTGATGGGGATGGAGGCAGCAAACCACATTGCTATGTATGTACCTATGCAACAATCCTGCATGTTCTGCACATGTATGCCAGAGCCTAAAGTGCAATAAAATAAAATAAAATAGTATAAGCAAAAAAAAAAAAATTGAGAACCCCAGAGTGATTTTGTTTATGTGCATTGTCTCTATCAATAGTTACCATTTTCAAACTTAATTAATTTTTAATTGATTAAAACTAAGAAGCTGTAGACATTTTTATTATCTATTTAAAGTAACAATAATAAACCCATTATATGTTAATATAAAAACATACTCTATGAAAAATATCTATATTACAGACCCAGAACCCATTGACTGAAAACAGTGAAAAAGAAAGAAAAATATCTATAATTTTTAAAAACACAAACATTCAGTGAGAAGAGTGGCATTGTTTTACATTGTGGAAAACCTCCTGTATGTCTGGCTTAATAGGACAAAGTGAGGTTCTCATACTTGTTTCTGCCTTCAAACTATTCCTGTGGGCTGTTTTTGGAAGAAAATCTAGTCCCATACGGATATGTGGTTGGAAAAGAGAACATCTTGTGGGGCCCCCTGAAATGGCTGGGGAACTTAGGCCATACTTCGAGAGTCATCACCTTTCAGTAATGGTTTAAATAAGCGGAAAAAGCTTTCCTCACCCTCATGTAACAGCTGAGGGAACTGAAGGCTCTAAAAGTGACATGATGTGAAGCTCTTACCCTGCCTTAATGCAGGAGGCAAGGCTAGAAGTTGGGTCTTCTGACTCCTGCTTTGGGGCTATTTTCATTACTAAAGGAAATGAGATCCATGATGCTCCTGAAGTACAGCCTCCTTAGGAGTTCCTTTTAGGAAGATTAGTGGAAAACTCTTAGTTTTTATTTACCTGAAAATACATTTTTTGAAATGGTAGTTTTGGAAGATAGTTTTGCTGTGTATAAAATTTTAGGCTGATGGCTGATTTTTTCCTCAGCATTTGGAAGATGGTCACCAGATTTTGGCCTCTCCCATGGCTGATGGCTGGCAATCTAATTGTAATTTTTTGGTAGATGAGTTGTCTTTTCTGTCTGGCTGCTTCTAAGATTTTCTCTTTATCTTTGGTGGTCTAAAATCTCCCTTCAGTAGGACCTGGTGTGGATTTCTTTTTATCCTTTCTGTTGGATGTATGATGTATATATGTTAGAAATGTGTTTTCCTTTATCTGTGGATCTGTGTATGTAATTCTCAAGCATTCTTTCAAAATGTTCCCTCTCTCCTATTCTTTCTACTTTCAGGACTCTGATTACACCTGTGCCATATACTTTCTTATTCTATTGTCTACATCTCTGAACCTTTCAAGTGTGCTCTTTCTCTCTCTCTGTTGTTTTCCAGGTTGTTCCTCCTCCTCCTCCTCCTTCTTCGTTCTTTTCTTTCTTCCTTCTCCTGCCCAGGGTGGAGTGCAGTCATGCAATCTTGTCTCACTACAACCTCCACTTCCCAGGTTTGAGCAATTCTTGTGTCTCAGCCTCCTGAGTAGCTGGGACCACAGGTGTGTGCCACCACACCTGGCCAATTTTTGTATTTTTAATAGAAACAGAGTTTCGCCATGTTAGCCAGGCTGGTCTTGAACTCCTGACCTCAAGCGATCCATCCACCTCAGCCTCACAAAATGCTGGGATTACAGGTGTGAGCCACTGTGCCCAAACAGGGTTATTTCTTTAGCTCTATCTTCTAGTTAATGAATTATCTTTTCAACTTTGTCTAATATGCTGCTTACCCATTTACTGTTTTCTTTTGTTTGTCTGCTTTCAATACTGAGGGTGCAATTGAGTGAGAAATGCCTGATTTTGAAGGACTGTCATATAAATTACGAGACTTTTAGCATCCTTTGGTTTCCCCAGCTAAAAGCCCAGCTTCAGTTAATGCCCCAGACCTTACCAAATATCAGGAGGAAGGGGGAAGGCAAGAAGTACCACACCTGGTTGAAAACAATTTGAGGGAAAATAAACACTAACTTCAACCCAAAATGTGTTATCTCAGACTGCCATAGCAAATACCATTCAGTGGGTGGTTTCACAACAGATTTATTTCTCACAGTTCTGGACACTGGAAAGTTCAAGATCAAGGTACAGCAATTTGATTCCCTAGTGAGGGCTCTTTCCTGGTGAGAAAGTGAGGACCAATTTCTCACTGTGTCTTCCCATTGTGCTAATCTACCCTGTGTTAGCCTGACAGACTCTATCTTATAGAGAGCCAGACAGACTCCATCTTAACCTCCACCTTACCCCTCCCACTATTTCTCCTTTAAGTGCATACCTGGGTTATGCTACTGTGCTGGGTCATGCTGTGCTTAGAACTATAGAGGCATATAACCATTGTAAGCATATCCTGCTTGGCAAGGCCACTTGCTATTGTGAATACCCCTTGACTGATTGTATGGCAAGTACCTAAAACCCCCCACCCTTGGTAACCAGCAATCATAGGAACCGTTTGTGTATACTCTCCTTAGTAATCAATAATCCTGGGAACCTCCTGCCTCCTGGTTACCAGCCTTCTTATCTAACTTGCCTGTTCTGCTTCTGTAAATTCTGCTTCAGCTAGGCTCCCCCTCCCCTATCTTAAGCAAGGTATAAAAAAGAATCAAGCCTCTTCTTTGGGGCCGAGAGATTTTTGAGTGTGAGCTGACTCTTGGTCTCCGGCAATAAAGGACTCCTGATTCAATCTCAGTGTGTGGCGCTTTCCTTACAACTCGCTCGGTTACTCCATGACAAAGAGCTCTCTCTCTTTTTCTCTCTTCCTCTTCCTAGAAAACTGCCAGTCCTATTAGATAGTGCCCCATCCCCATGATCTCATTTAAACTTGATGAGATCCTAAAACTCATCTCCATTAACTGAAGTTATGGATATCTGGAGGAAGAATACCACAGAGGTAATATGCCCTTCTTACAGCATCCCACTAGAGAGTACATGACATCAATGTCTTATCACTAATGATGTTAACCTTGATCACTTGGTTAAGATGCCATCTGCCAGGTTTCTCCATGATCAATGTTGCTATTTCTTCCTTTCCCTAGCTATTACTTAGAAGGGAGACATAAATCCAGCCCCCCTCAAGGAGAGGAGAGCTAAGCTAAATTCCCATACAGAGGTGCATCAAAGAATTTGTGGACATATGTTAAAGCCCCCACAGTAATTAATAAGTATTTGAAGGGAGATAATTGGAAGCTATGTGAATAACCTCTTTCTGTAGTTTGCTCACTAATTTTAGCATTCGTCAATGGATCTTGACTGCAGAGGTCATTACTGTCATCTTCTAATTGTAATTGTCTATTGCCCTCATTCACTCCTAATTTATCAATTAGAATCCTTCTATAAAAAAGGGCTCTCCCGGCCGGGTGTGGTGGCTCACGCCTGTTATCCCAACACTTTGGGAAGCCAAGGTGGACAGATCACTTGAGTCTAAGAGTTAAAGACCAGCCTGGGCAACATGGCAAAACCCCATCTCTACTCAAAATACAAAAATTAGTCAGGCATGGTGGCATATACCTGTAGTCCTAGCTACTGTGGAGGCTGAGGCATGAGACTCACTTGAACCTGCGAGGCAGAGGTTGCAGTGAGCCAAGATTGCACCACTGCACTCCAGCCTGGGGGACAGAGTGAGACCCTGTCTCAAAAACAAAAAAAACAAAAAAAACCAGGGTTCTCTCTTCTCCAGCATTTTTTTTTTTCACATAAAGCACTTCCTTACTTTCTGGCACAAGATACTTTAGCTTCATCTTACAATTTTTCTGCCCCTGACATAGCAGCACACATTTTATCAAGGTTCCTTTTAGTGGACATTGGAAATTAGAAACCAATACCTGGGCATGAAGTGTACTTATTGCCCCTGGGTGGCATTGCTTCTAGTTCCTCTCAGTGGACAGAGCTAGAAAATATATGCATTTATACTGATCCATGTAAACACACACCTCTGTCTACTAGGTATCCTTCTATCTACTAGGATTTGAATGTTTGTCCCCTTCAAAGCTCATGTTGAAACTTAATCCCCAGTGCGGCAGTATTGAGAGGTGAACCCTCTAAGAGGTAACTGGATCATGAGGGCTGCCCTCATAATGGATTAATTCACTCATGGATTACTGAATTAATGGGTTATCATGGGAGTAGGTCTGGTGGCTTTATAAGAAGAGGAAGATAGACCTGAGCTAGCATGCTGTGCACTGCCTCAGGACTCTGCAGAGAGCCCACCAGCAAGGAGGCTCTCTCTGAATGTGGCCCCTAGACCTTGGACCTCCCAGCCTCTAGAACTGTAAGAAATACATTTCTTTTCTTCATAAATTTTTCAGTCTCAGGTATTCAGTTATAGCAACAGAAACCAGACTAAGACACTATTTCTCTCTGGCTCGCTCTCTCTGTCTCAAAATAAATGTGAGTTCATACTGATATCTCAGACTCTAACCCAGCACAACATCCATTGAGTTCCCAGTTTGAACAATCATACATTTTTTCTTCCAACAGTTCAATTTGGTTCATTGGTAGTCTGTCACCCATTTTAAGTGTACCATCTGTTGAGTTTTGACAAATGTATATACACCGTGTAACTACCACCACCACAATCGAGAGAGAGCATTTCCATCACCCTCAAAGGATCCGTTACGCCATTTTCCAACAAATCCTCACCCCAGCCCCAACCATTGTCTTCCATCACTATAGATTAGCTTGGTCTTTTCTAGAGTTTCATTAAAATCAGAATTGTACAATATGTATTCTTTTGTGCCTGTCTTCATTTGTTTGCTGTATTAATTTCCTAGGTCTGCTTTAACAAAGTACTACAGGCTGGGTGGCTTAAAACAGCAGAAATGTATTCTCTCACAGTTCAGGAGGCCAGAAGTCTGAAATTCTGTTGTCGGTAGAATTGGTTCCTTATGGGGGCCCTGAGGGAGAGTCCATCCCATGCCTGTTTTCGGCTTTCTAGTGGTTGCTGGCAATCCTTGGGACAGTTTGATTTGTGGCTGCATAATCCTAATCCCTGTCTCCATCTTCTCATGGTATTCTTCTCTATGCCCATGTGTCTTTCCAGACATTTAGCATAACTTCATCTTAACCTGATGACATCTGCAAAGACTATTTCCAAATAATGTCACATGCACAAGTACCAGGGGTTTGGCTTTCAACATATAGGGGGACACAATTCAAAACACTCAGCATAACATATGAGATTCATTCATGCTACTGTGTGCACAGAGTTGGTTGATTTTTATTGCTGAGTCATGTTGCATAGCATGTATATACCACCATTTGTTTATCCATTCACTCGTTGTGAACACATGGGCAGTTTCCTATTATGGCCTATTATGTTTTGGGCTGTTATGAATGAAGCTGTCCTGAACATAGAGGCACAAGTTTTCATGCGAACATACGTTTACATTTCTCTTGAGTAAATTCCCAGGAGTGGAATGACTGGGTTGTGGAATATGTACATTTAACTCTTTAAGAAATTGTCAAACTTTTCCCCCAAAGTGGCTGTAGTACTTTACATTCTTACCAGCAACTTATGAGAGAGTTCCAGTTGCTTCATATCCTCATCAATGATTGGTATTGTCAGTCTTTCCATTTTAACCATCTGGGTAAGTCTGTAGTTTTAATTTGCATTTATCCTATGACAAATCAAGTTGAGCAACTTTTCAAGTGTTTGTTGTCCATTTGCCTATTTTCTTCTGTGAAGCGTCTATTCAACATTTTTACCCAGGTTTTATTGGGTTGCTTTTCTTATTATGAGTTTTGAGAGTTCTTGACATATTCTGCATGTAAGCCCTTTGTTGGATAAATGTATTGTATTTTTTCCCTGTTGGTGGCTTGCCTTTTCATTTTCTTCCTCTCCTCTCTCCTCCTTTTTCCTTTTCTTCTCTCTTTCTCTCCCTCCCTCCCTCCTCCTCTCTTCCTCTTTCTCTTTCTTTCTCCTTCCTTCCTTCCTTCCTTCCTTCCTTCCTTCCTTCCTTCCTTCCTTCCTTCCTTCCTTCTTTCCTTCCTTCCTTCCTTCCTTCCTTCCGTCTTTTCTTTCTTTCCTTTCTTTTTGACAGGGTCTAAAGACCTGGCTGTCACCTAGGCTGGAGTGCAGTCGTGCAATCATGGCTCATTGAAGCCTAGATTGGGCTGAAGCAATCCTCTCACCTCAACCTCCCAAGTCACTGGAACCGCAGACACATGCCACCACACCTGGCTAATTTTTTAAGTTTTTGTAGAGATGGGGTCTCCCTATGTTGCCCAGGCTGGACCTTTTCATTTTCTTAAGATATCTTTCTAAGAGCGGAAAATATCCATTTTAATTAAGTCCAATTTATGATTTTTTTCTTTTATGATTTATGCTTTCTTGTGTCCTACCTCAAGGGCACAAAAACTATCTTCTATATATTCTTCCAGAAGTTTTAGTTTTCATGCTTTGGTCTGTGTCCATGTTGAGTATTTTTACGCATGGTGTGAAGCAGTGAGGCAGAAGTTGACTTTTATTTTTTTCTCTATGGCTACCCAGTTGTTCCAGCACCATTTATTGAAAAGGAAATTCTTTCCACATTAAAGTATCTTAGAGCCTTCATCAAATCAATTTATTACCAGAAGCATGTGAATTTATTTTGGATTTTCTATTCTGTTCTATTGACCTATAACATATGTCTATTCTTATGCTAATATTACATGATCTCGGTTACCTTAGCTTAAAATAAGTCTTGAAATCAGTTTAAATTTCTAACTTTGCTCTTCTTTTGGCTATTACAGATTCTTTGTATTTCCATATAAATTTTAGAATCAGCTTGTTAATTTCAACCAAAAAAAGGCTTCTGGGATTTTATTAGGCTTACATTTGTGAAAGGAAAAATAAATCTTGGAGCCCCCAAATCACTAAGCTAAAGAAAAGAGTCAAGCCAGGAACTGCTTAGAGCAAACCAGCCTCCCATTCTATTCAAAGTCATCCCTTTGCTCACTGAGAGAAGCGCATATCTGATTACCTCCTTTGGAAAGGCTAATCAGAAACTCAAAAGTTGCAACCATTTGTCTCTCATCTACCTGTGACCTGGCAGCTCCCTCCCCACTTCAAGTGTCCCACCTTTCTGGGTGGAACCAATGTACACCTTACATTGATTGATGTCTCATGTCTCCTCACTATGTATAAAACCAAGCTGTTCCTCAACCACCTTGAGCACTTGTTGTCAGGACTGCCTGAGGCTGTCTCATGGGCTCACATCCTTAACTTTGGGAAAATAAACTTTCCAAATTGACTGACACCTGTCTCAGATTTGGGGTTTACACATTAAATCTGCAGAATAGGGAATAATTGACATTTTGACAGTGTTGAATCTTCTGATCTATAAGCACAAAATAGTTTCCATTTGTTTGGAAGTTTTCAGTGTATAGGTCTTACACGTATTTCATTCCATTTGTTTCTAAGCATGTTTGGATACTATCGTAAGTGGCATTTTTCCAGTTCAACTTCCAGTTGTTTGTTGTTAGTATATAGAAATATAATTGATTTTTATGTAGCAACCTTGTATCCTGCAACCTTGCTCACCTCGCCTATCATTTTAGTAACTTCTTTATATGTTTCTCGAGATCTCCAATGTACACAATTGCAGTGCTTGAAATAAAAACAGTTGTTCTTCTTCTTTTCCCATCTGGATGCTTTTATTTTTAATTTATTGCAGTGGCTAAGACTTCCTGCAAAATGCTGAATAGAGATAATGATGGGAGACATCTTTTTCAATAAAAGATGCTAAAATAATTGGATAGCTGTATGAAAACAAATAGGTAAAGAAACACACACACACACACACACACACACACACACACACACACCCCAAAAGCCTCAGTGATTTCTAGCCCTACGTGGGCATTGGGAGTTTTTCACCTTACAGCTCTTGGTAACTATTCTTTCTCCTGGTGTGCCTTGCTCAGCTGTGGGATGCTGCACAGGCTGGAATTTAGCTAAATATTTGAAGGAATTCCATGCAGGCTCTTGGGGCCTTTCTCTGCATAACCTCCTTTTCTCTGGTACTCTGCCCTGCAAATTGTAGGCACCTCAGCCTCCCCAGACTTACATTTCAATCTCTTCTGCTCAGTGAGACCACTGAACTCTGAATTCTCCCACTCTGTTCTGCATTCCAGAAATTGCTTCCATGCAGAGAATTGGGGTAAGGTTGATCTGATTTGTTTGTACTCTTTCAAGTCCTGGGTTTCCTATTAACCTACATCTTAAACCAGTTGTTCTATACATTTCCACCACGGTTTTCTAGTTGTTGACTAAGAGAGAAAAAGTCTAGACCTTGCTATTGTTATGTGTAAAATTTTTGGTGCTGCAAAAGAAGTAGCACTCAAATATAAATTTCCTCAGCAAGGCAATTTACTTCTATAGAAGGGTGTGGCTCACAGATGGAAAAATGGCAAGTACACACCTAGGCAAGGGAAGGGAAGGGAAGGGGTTCTTATTCCTGACAGAGGTCACCCCTACTGCTATGTCATTGTTCCCCTATTGGCTAGGGTTAGACTGCACAGTCTAGTCTAATTCCGATTGGCTATTTTAAAGGGAGCAGGGGTAAGAGCCAGAGTGGCGGGGTTGGTAGTTTGGTAGGGAGGACGGTTACAGGACAGGTCACAGCAGGTAGTCAGGGGTGAGCTAGGTCAAAGCAGGTGACTGGAGCAGGTGACTAGGATGAGTCAGGATGGAGCCAGGGACCAGGGGAACAGATGTGAACTACTGATTAGAATGGGTGGAAAAGGTTGTTTACTGAAACTACAAGGAAGTTAAACTTAAAATAGGAAATTGAAGAATAGGAGAACTGAACATACTGACATACTGATTCTTTGAAGAGAAATTTGGGGTCCACTATATCCAACAATATCTTCTCATGGCATAGTCATTTTTGTTAGTTGCCTATTCTTTGTTCATGTTTGTGGTTCGGTGAACCCAGAAAACCCGAGACAGTTCTCAGTTAATTTAGAAAGTTTATTTTGCCAAGGTTGAGGACGCACCCATGACATAGTCTCAGGAAGTCCTGATGACACGTGCCCATGGTGGTCAGGGCACAGCTTAGTTTTATACATTTCAGGGAGACCTGAGACCTCAATCAACATATGTAAGAAGTATATTGGTTAGGTCTGGAAAGGCGGGATAACTTGAAGCAAAGGCAGGAAGACTCATAGTGGTGGAAGAAGCTTCCATGTCACAGGTAGGTGATACACAACCACAGGGATTCCTTTGAGTTTCTGATTAGCCTTTCCAACTGAGGCAAATCAGATATGCATCTATCTCAGCGAGCAGAGGAGTGACTTTGAATAGAATGGAAGGCAGGTTTGCCCTAAGCAGTTTCGAGCTTGAGTATTCCTTAGAGATTTTGGGGGCCCAAGATGTTTTCCTTTCACAGTTCCATCTTGTATTTCTTTAAATATTTCAAACACAGTTATTTAATTGTCTATATCTGAGAATTCCAACATTTGTAGTCTTTAAGGATTTAAATCTGTGGTGACTTGTATCCTTATGTGTTTGGTAGTTTTTGATTGTGACATAGTCTTTGGGCATCACAAGGCTCTCAGGTGGGAATGTCATCCTCTAGGGGTGATTTTTGCTTGTTTGGCTGGGAGTCAGAGAAGTACTTCTGACCTGGAAACTCCAACTCAGACTTCATTTAGGAGTATCCATTTCAGCTCCTCCAACTTGCAGGTGGCTCTCTGCTGCTGCCAATAAATGTACTTACCCTCAGGTCAATATCACTGATATGGACAGGAGGTAGGGAAATACTGGGTAGAAGAGGGTGGGGTCCCTGGTGAGGGCTCCATCCTCAAGCCTGAACCTCCAGCCCTAAATGAGAAGATGCATTCCTGTTTTCTTGCCCAAATGTTGCCTTTTCCAAAACCACCCTGGCCTGCCATGCCCCCAACTCTGTACCCATAAAACCCCCAAACTATGCTGGAAGAGGAACAGAGTGGTGTGGCAGAGGAGAGAAGAGAAGTGTCTGAACATTGAGAGAAGAAAAGTGTATGAACGTTGAGAGAAGAGGCAGTTGGACATTGGAGACTATGGTCAAAGAGGAGTTCAGCCAGGGATGGTGGGAGAGGGAAGATTATCTTCCCACTCCATCCCCTTTCCAGCTTCCCCATCCCACTGAGAGCCACTTCCATCCTCAATAAAATCCTCTGCATATATCACCCTTCAGTCTGTTCCTGTGACCTGATTCTTCCTGGATGCCAGATAAGAATTTGGGATGCATTGGGTGTGGGAACCCAAAAAGGTTGTCACACTGACTCTTCCTGAGCTTTTTAACACTTGAGTAATCCACGAATGGCAAAGCTAAAAGAACATTGGTTGTAACACATGCCCTCTGGAGCTCCAGGGGTCGCGGGCAACCCCTAGATGCTGCCAGGAGCTGGTACGGATTTTGTTCCTGCCAGCGCCCAAAGGCACTTGCTCTGGCTCCTGCACCCACTCACCTGTGTGCTCCCCTTCCTGCAAGGAGTTTGAGCATGGTGTCCAAATAAATGAGCCACCCCTCTCGCAAGTCCCACGAGGGAGTCAAGGGAACTCTCCTGTCTCATCGCCTTTGGGTTTCAGCTCCTTGTGGGTTTTCTCCTCCTGAATATTTTCCTAATATTCCACAAGCTCAGGAATGTGTTTTAAAATGTGTGTTATCACATATCCAGGCTCTAGTCCTTTAGCAAGAGGGCCTTTCTAAACATCTAGTTTGCCATAACGTTGGAGTTAGAAGTCCTAGTCATTCACTCTCCATTCATCCTTTCATCCATCTATCACTGCTTTTTCTCTTTATTCCTTGCTCATTCTCCTTTAGTCACCTTTGCTGTTCCCAGTTCTTTAATGTTTCAGAGAAAACAGAAGATCATTCCCTTTCAGGAGTGACACAGTTGAGAAAACATCTCTAACACATTGACCCTCCCTAAAAACACTCTTCCTCACCTACCAGCCCTAACCTCCTGCATGGCCATGCTTTATCCTGGCATCTCAGGACCAGTGTTGGAGGAGCTTTCAGCAAGGGGACAGTGCCCTGCTGGCTTCACCCTATGATTGTGACCTTATGACCTGGAGTTCATGGGCCCAGGGCCACTCTAATGGGGTTGAGGGGAGAGCACAGAGCCAGGGGTGGGTAGCACCAGGGTGGGGACATGCTGGGATGTTTGGGTCTTGAGAATAAAATCAGCAGGTGCAGCCTGGGCCAGAACAGCCCTGATGACATATGCTCCCGGCCTCTGGAACAAGCCTCGCTTGTTAAAAGAGGAAAACAAAACAGCCCTTCCTCTGCGTATGGTTAACGCATGTTTGAAGCTGTGTGACTTCTCGAGGGTCCCAGCGGCGGCCACTGTGTAGTGTGTTTGGTCAGGCCAGCTGCCAGCCCACGCCCTGTCCCTGGCACCCCCGCCCCTCCGTCCCAGTTTCTGTGGCAGTAAATCACCCACATGCTCTCTCTGAAGGGAGAGGTCTGGGACCCTCTGGGCTAGGCAGACAGAGGGCTCCCAGTACAAACATGCTCTGCTTCCTCCCCCAGTAGACAAGTGGCCTCTGCAGTTGAAAAGGATTTGGGGAGAGGTGAAACAGTGGGGGAGGATGTTGGGGTGGTAAAGGAAGAGAGAGGATATGAAGCTTGCTCTGTTCAGAGGCCTCCAAGATAAGGTGGAAGCAAGGTCAGTATTTCCTTGGAAAGTCAGTACTTTTCAAAGTTAAACGTGCACAGGAATCACCTGGAGGTGTTGCTCAGGTGCAGATTCTGATTCGGGAGGTCTAGGGTGGGGCCTGAGAGTCTCCTTTTCTAAGAGGCTCTCAGGTGTTGCCCATGCTGCTGGGCCAGAGGCTGTAAGTAGTGGGGCTAAAGGGGCATTTGCCAGCCTAAAGGGGCATTTGAGAGAGGCTGGGTGGAGCTGCACCACAGGATCACCTGGAATGCTTTAAGATAATGTCTAGCCCCACCCCAGTCAATCGAAGCAGACTCTCTGTGCTTGCACTGGGGCACCTGTGTGTTTTCTTTTCATGTCTCGCTCCCCACCCACTTCAGGTGGTTTGCATATGCTGCCAGGATTGAGACCCACTAGGTTAGATTATGGGAGATCACTCCCCACTTTAAAATTAGAGATCTGTGACCAACTAATTTGCTGTCATGGAGGAATGGCTGGAGATGCCTTAACATTATGCTCTTCCCAGGAGCAGCTTCATATTCACCAAGGGTTTTGGGGGGAGGGGGAGTTTTGCTAGGAAGGAATGACAACAGCAGCACTCCAGGAGGAGAACAAAGGACTGGCCATCTTGCCAAAATGGCCACGCTATAAGATCTTGTCTTCACAATTTCATGCCTTGGGCCTCTGTGTCTTGGCCCTGACCAGCACAACTCCTGTTTTGTTCTGCCTGTTCAGCCCAGAATTCCCAGAGGGCTTGGAGCTTTCTACTGCTCTGGAAGGTTCTCTTCCCCTGTCATTTCATCTGAGTGAAAAAGGCAGCTGGGAGGCCCCCTGCCCTTCTCCCCTCCAGTGATCCCAAGTCATGGCTGAGAATAGTGGGAATGAGGTGCTAATGCCCCATCTTGAGTAGATTTTCCCCCAAGGCACATACATCTGGTTTCCATTTTCTTATGTAGCAGGCCCCATTGAGCAGAGGCTTCCTCTTTATATCTCTGGAAAGATCACTTCCAGAGGCCAGGTTCAGCCACCACCCTGACCCCAGCCCTCAATGCAGCAAAAGTCCTTTCTCAGGGACCCTTGGCCCAGTCTTCTCCATGGTCTTTGGGAGGCAGATGGGGCCCTCACCAGCGGGGAGCGCAAAAGGCCGAGGCAAGGTGGGGGATGTTGGAGGAGTACCAGCTCCCTGGAGAACTGGGGAAGCAGGAAGGCTTGGGAACATCTAAAAAGAGAAGGAGTGCATGAGCCACCAGGAGAAATGAGTGCCTACTTCCTCCGACCGGGAGGACTGCACGCTCTTCTTGCTCTCACCCAGGCCCTTGGGCACAGAGACAGTGCGGGCCAAGTGGGGATGGGATGGGGACTCTTGGGGTCAGATTCTACCTTAAGAGATGCCTGGGTCATCAAGACAACCCACCAATCGTGCTCAGTGACGAGGATGCCGCCAGTGTCCCTCCTTTCTTGCACGGCACACTGTGGTGGTCGGGGCACTGGCTCTGGATCTCACAGGCCTGGGCTGAATTTTGGCTCTGAAGTCGCCCTAGGTGGGTCATGGAACTTCCGAGTCAGTTTAATCTTCTGCAAAGTAGGAGTAATAGAGTAAAAATTGGATTATAATAGATAAACACAAGCAAGGCATTCAGCCCGACACAAAGGAAACAGTTAATAAATGTAGCAAACATCTATTATCCATCCATGTCTTCATTTAACCACACATTGACAATTTGTCTATCTGCCCGTCCATCTCTCTGCCTGTCCATCTCTCTGCCCGTTCATCTCTTCATCCATCCATCCATCCATCCATCCATCCACCTCTTCAACCATCCATCCATCCGTCCATCCATCCAATCTATATGATGGAAGGGATATTAGAATTCATCTGTTCCAGCAGGTCTCACCTGGGAAGCTTGTTAGATGGGCTGATCCTGGACCCTCTCTTAGAAGTCCTAATTTAATAAATCTGTGGGGGACCCAGGAATCCACATGTTAAATAAGCTTCCAGGTCATGCTGATGCAGGTAGTCCTCAAGCCCCTCTCAAGAAACACTGACCTAGCACCTCACCTCATTTTACCAAGGAGGAAACTGAGGCAGGGAGGGTGGCTTTCTGCCTGGGCTTTCTCCCCTCCCCTCCCCCACTGCCCCCATGAGTGTGGTGTGCAGGGGCGAGTGTGACCAAGAGCCCTGGGAGGGTGGCTGGCAGCCTACCACGTGGCCCTCCCTCCTCCCCACCCCTGCCCACAGACACTGCCCTGACTCCCACACTGCGCCTGTCAGGGACCAGGGATTTATTCCTGCAGGCCAGCTTTTCACCCTTTATTTCATGGGTTATTTATGTCCCTTGCCTTTTATCTACCGCCCGGCTGGCCCGCAAGGCCCATTATGTCGCTTTGGCTGTGGCCACATCAATCTCCAGCCCCGGGAGGCAGGCCCCCAGCCCATCTCATCATTTATTTCTAGGTCTCCCTGATGCTCAGCTGGCAGCTGTCCTGGTGTGTGGATGGCACTGGCTGGTGTCATCCTCAGAGAGGGTCATTGTTGGGGGGTCTTGGGACTGTCAGGTCAGACGGGCCACGGGCAGCTTGTCTGGGCCGCAGGATCGCAGTGACCTTTCAGGAATTAGCGTGGCAGTAGGATCAGTGCTCTGGTTGTCAGGACTTCAGAGTCCCAGCCTGGACTCTGCCAATGACTCCCTGGGTGACGTTAGACAAGGAGCAGTCACTAGATGAGACGATCCAGGTTGTAGCTTCCAGGGCTCCCAGATGTGTGACAAGTGCCTCCCAAGCTGTGTCTTACAAATTAATAAACATTCATTAAAAAGGCAGAGACAATTTCAAAACCAAAGTTTGGAAAACTCTAAGTTGAACAGAGGTGTCATGAGTTGAACGGTGGTCCCCAAAAGATATGTCCATGACCTAACCCCAGGAACCTGTGAAAGTGACCTTATTTGGAAAGAGTGTACTGGCAGATGAGATTACTCTGGATTTAGGGTGGGCCCCAATCTAGTGATGAGTAAGAGGCGAGGGAGACAGACAGGTAGAGGGACACATTAGGAGTGCGGCAGAGACTGGAGTCATGCAGCCTGTGGAAAGTAGAAAAGTTCCTTTTTAAAGTTTCCCTTCTTGTTAAAGAATAAGTGTACTAATAACTTTGTCAAGCCCTATCCTATGTAGCTGTTAGACACGCCATGCTTACCGGCAGGTAGTACATTCTATGTCCTTGTACTTTAACCATGATATCTGTGCTGGACATGCTCACAGGCATGTCCCAGCTCTCCACTGCTTTTACCTGTTGAGAAAAGTTTTAAGTTGTTAGCCAATCAGGTTTTAGTTTAGATTGTGAAGTCTGACTTCAGCCAACGGAGATCAGACACAGCAGTCAGGTCTACTCCAAATGTGTAAGGGATAAATTTGTGTGTTTTCCTTTGCTCATTGTGGCATGATGGCTAGCAAGGGTACTCTTCCTGCAGTCCAGGAACTAAAAATGGGGTTACTGAAAGATCCTTGTTCTCAGTGCTGATTTTTCTTTGCTCCACCAAGCATCTATTTCCAACACAGTCCCAAACCAAAAGATGCCAGGAGCCATCAGAAGCTGGAAGAGACCGGGGAGGAATCTCCCCTTGGGCCTTTTGAGGAAGGACAGTCCTACCAATTCCTTGATTTCAGACCTCTGGCCTCCAGAACGGTGAAAGAGAAATTTCTGTTGTTTTTAGGCCAACACATTTGTGGTAATAGGTTATGGCAGCCCTTGGAAGCTGACACAAGAGAGAAACAGTTTTATTAGGGCCTTTACTAGCAAGTGTTGATTAGGAAGCACTAGGGCTGCAGCGTAAAACTGTGACATGAAGCCCTTGACTGGAGAGCAACCCTCAGGACTTGTGTCTTGAAGGGCACATTTTGGGGGATGCTGACCTATGACGGTGGGAGATGTTGGGGAAGAAGGGAAAGTATGGGGGGATCTGCTTGCTCTAACACTTTTGGAAATGAAGTGGGGGTCATAGAGTCAGCGGCTCCGCCCCAGGTGCAATGAGGTGAGGGATTTAGGATCACAGGCAAAGGAAGTCACCATGCAGCTTGATCCAACCCCAGAGAGAGCTTGGGTTAGAAGGGTACAGGGAGGAAGCTGCTGGAGGAACCCTCCTAGCCCACCTTTCCAGCCTGCAGGCCAGGCCCGCTGCCTGTCCTGAAATCCTTTCCCACCTGCCAAGGACAAGGTGGCGGGGCCTCCTGCACCCTAGATGTCTCTATTCTGAAGAGCTAGTCTTTTTTGCAAGCCTGGGGAGCTAAGGGTTAATAATAGTTACAATAACAATGAGTCCAGCTACGATTTGTTTGGAGATTACCAGTGCCAGACCCTGTGCTGATTAATATGCTTTATGCATATTAATTAATTAATTAATTAATTCCTCACAGCCCTATTAGCCCATTGTATAAGCACAGAGATGGAGGCTCCGAGAGGTTGAGTAGCTTGCTCCAAGTCACACAGCTAGTAAATGGGAGATCCAGGATTTAAATCCAGGTTGTCTGACAGCTCTCAACCATGAAGTCACACTGCCTTCCCCCAGATGCAGGAACTCTGGGAGAGAATGCTCACCCACTCATCCACTCAGCATTATTGCTTGCCCTCGCCCTGCCAATTGCCAGCCCAAACCCTCAGGCCACAGTGCTGAGTCTGGGAATTCTGGGCCCCATCAAGTCCTTCCACGGCATGGTGGGGAAGCAGCCAAGACACCAAAGGTGACAGTGATGACAGCGCTGGGGACAATGGCCACAAGGTGTTGGCAGAGACTTCCAATCCAACCTCAGTACTCAGGCACTGTGCCCCAAAATCAGTTTCTCCTTTGTTCATTGAACTGGGTATTCATAGCAAATGGGAGTCAGCCCAAAGGAAGGGGGTTCAGGTGGAAAGACATGAGACAGTTTCATCCTGAAGCAGGATGCTGTTTTCAAGGAGTTGGGTCTATTCGGCCTGAGATAAGAGGATGAGATGGGGGTTGCGAATGGCACCCTTACCTACAGCCTGCTGGGGAAGCAGGCAGTCAGGAAGTCTGAAGTGGGCATGGATGAGACACTCAGCCTCCAGTCTCCAGCATCACCCCCTCACACAAGGCTCTGCCTAGTGACAACAGCTCCATTTATCCACCCATGTTGTGTCAGACATTTTGCTAAGCATCCTACATACATGACCTTCTTTAATCTTCATGGAAACTCCGTGGGGTGCAGTTACGGCTAACGCCATTTAACATGGGAGAAATCAAGGCTCCTTGTGGCTGTGCTATTTGACTGTGCTGGGGCTTGCATGTGGTCTGTTGGACAGAGGCCTAGATTTAACCAGGGATGACATTCAACATGTTTCACAAGAGGGGCTTTGGAGGCTCTGACTCCTCAGTTAAGATGCCACCCAGTGGATCACGAGGTCAAGAGATCAAGACCATCCTGGTCAACACGGTGAAACCCCGTCTCTACTAAAACTACAAAAAATTAGCTGGGCATGGTGGCGCGTGCCTGTAATCCCAGCTACTCAGGAGGCTGAGGCAGGAGAATTGCCTGAACCCAGGAGGCGGAGG
>NW_016107530.1:2488422-2539925 GCF_001604975.1 Cebus imitator | reverse complement strand
AAAAAAAAAAAAAAAAAAAAAGATGCCACCCAGGAGCTTGCCGGTGTCACCAGTGGAACATCGACTCCACTTGGAACCAAAACAAGCACTTGGAATCATGTTGGGGATATAGTAAGCACCAGAAAAATGTAGCGATTCTTTTTCTTGTTATTGTTTTCTTTATGAATCACCCTGTCTGGGGTTATGGGGAAAGCAAGCCGTTCTGTTCCATCTCTCCCCCCATTTGTTTCCTGGTACATTTTTCAAAGTTCTAATTTACAGGATATTTTGCTGCTCAAGAATCTTCAATGGCTCCCTTTTGCCTACAGGAAAAACTCTAACTCCTCTGCCCAACATTCATGGCTCCCCTTGGCTGGCTCCAAGCTCCCTGTCCAGGTGGACTTCTGCCTACCCTCTAAGAAGGTCCTCTTTCCCCAGACTGACTTCTCGCCATGTGCCTTCCCCTCCTGGTCCTTACTGAGCCATGACCCCTCCTGAGAGACCTCCTCACCCTCCTCACTGACCTGACTCCGAGGCTGCTGAAATTCCAACTCCACTGAGAAGCCTTCCGAACACACCGGCACTCAGAGGGCTCCCATTTTTAAACATCCTACAGCTCTCTCTGTTTGCTAACATGTGTTTGCATGCCACGTGGCAACTATTTTTGGTCTGCTTCCCACAGCCCAATCATAAAATCAACCTTTTGGTGTCAGGAGTCAGCACTTCCCAAACTTTGATGTGCCATGAATTACCTGGGGATCTTGTGAAGCTGCAGCTCCCGCGTCAGGAGGCCTAAGGAGGGACCCAAGACCCTGCATTTCTTTTTTCTTTCTTTTTTCCTTTTTTTGAGACAGAGTTTCACTCTTGTTGCTCAGGCTGGAGTGCAATGACACGATCTTGGCTCATTGCAAACTCTGCCTCCCGGTTCAAGCAATTCTCCTGTCACAGCCTACTGAGTAGCTGAGATTACGGGCACCCGCCACCACACCTGGCTGATTTTGCATTTTTAGTAGAGACAGGGTTTCTCCATGTTGGTCAGGCTGGTCTCAAACTCCCAACCTCAGGTGATCTGCCTGCCTCAGCCTCCCAAAGTTCTGGGATTACAGGCGTGAGCCACTGCGCCGGCAGACCCTGCATTTCTAACAAGCTCCTAGGGGACGCTGTGTCCTGGGGCCACACTTGGAGCACAAGGGCCAAGGCATCCAGCAGAGCCCCTGTCCCTTGGTTCTCAGCCCTGGGACCTGGGAAAAATACTTCTCCTGGGCCCTACCCCTAGAGTCTCTGCTGATTGGTGGGACGTGAGCCAGGCACTGGTGTGTTTACAGAGCTTTTCAGCTGACTGTGATGGACAGCTAGGACAGAGCCACTGGGATGGCACCGTCCCTCACCCCAACAGGCGTGCGTTTTTATGTGGTCCAGGTTTCCCAGATTAGACCCTGTTGGAGGGCTGGAAGCTGGTTCCTTAGGCATGGGTCAGGCTGGGGCAGCCAGAGCCCTACGGTGTTTCTGCGGGTGGGGCACTTTCAGGGGATCGAGGAAGGGCATACACCCTGCATGGCCCCAGCCAAAGGCAACTCTGAACCCCCCAACAACATCTACCCCAAGGCACAGACATGTGGCAACTCAGGAAGGATCAGGAGGAGAGTCCCAGGAGCGGTTCGGCCAGGAGCTCCCTCCTTCTGCCAGTTAGCCCGGCTGGGAACCTGGGAGCCAAGGACTCTGGTCCTGGCACCCAGGAAACCGCCACTGTCCTGAGTTAGAAGGCACGGGGCGCCCTCTGCTGGGAGGTTTGAGCATTTCTCCCCAGGGACTCAGGTGGACTAGGGAAAATCAGGGGGAAGGTAGGGAGGGCTGTGCTGTGTCTTTTCTCTGTCTTCCTATTTCAGGGTCTGCAGAGCCAAAATCCAGTTTAGACGAGGGATCGTAGGTTGAGACTCTGAAGGGTGGGATGGATTTACTCACGCAGCCAAATCGCACTGAGGCTCTTTCTGTCCCTTTCACCCTTTCCTTCTTGTTATCATCACCGTCAGCACCGATTCACCTGCACTGGCTCAGGCTTCTCGGCAACAGGACTGAAAATACAGCTTTTGTTCTATGTGTCCAAGAAGGCTCAGCTGCTCTGAGCACCCACAGCTCCTGGTCTGGACTCCCTTGTGGTTTATCCCGCACGTGAGTCAATGTGGGGTCAGCGTTAGGATCAATGGTGATGGGAGTGAGAATTCAGTCTGGGGCTAGGGCCAGCGGGCATTCTTACAGAGTCAGGGGTCAGCCTGTGTCCAGAGTCCCATCACCAGGTAAGCACCAGCAGCCAGGTCCGGCTCACTAAAGGCTATGGCCAAGCCTCTGCCCACAGTGAAGGAGGCCCGTGTCTGGGACACCAAAGCAGAAGACAGAAAGCAGATCCTGTCCCGGTTTCCTCCAGCTTCCCCAGGACAGCTGCTCTGAGCTTTCACGATGCTTACAGGCCCATAGTTCAGGGGTCAGCACGCAGTGCACCAACAGCCAGCCCTTTGGGCTTGACTCCACGGTGGGCCAACCCGGGGCTCAGTCTCAGGGTGCAGTGTCTCACTGTAATCTCTATTAACTTTGCCATCAATGTGTGTTCTTAGCCCAGGGGAGGGTGAGCTATAATGAGGGGAAGGAGTCCAGCATTATTAGCTGGATGGAGAGTCAGCATATGAACCTGTGTGGTCATTGATGCTACTGTAGACCAGGGGTGTGAAACCTGGGGCCTGAGGGTAGGTGCTGCAGGCCACTGAGGGTCCACAAACCCACCAGGAATTGTGTGGGATTTGTGTGTGTCAAATTTTATGTGGTTTCTATCAGATTCTCAAAGGACCATAACAAAAAAGCTAGTTTAGAAGCCTTGCCTAGGCCTATTCTTTTGATTTATTTATTTGGAGACGGGGTCTTGTTTGTTGCCCAGGCTGGAGATCAGTGGCACAATCAAGGCTCACTGCAGCCTCAACCTTCCAGGCTCAATGGATCCTCCCACCTCAGCCACCTGAGTAGCTGGAACAAAAGACACACTTCCACACCTGCTAATTTTCATACTTTTTCGTAGAAATGGGGCTTTGCCATGTTGCCCAGGCTGGTCTAAAACTCCTGGGCTCAAGCAATCCTCTCACCTGGGTCTCTCAAATTGCTAGGATGACAGGCATGAACCACTGCACCTGGCCCTTATCTTTTTTGAAAAACACTTTAAAAATAGTTTAATTGAGGTATAACTGATCGAGCATAAACTGCATATATTTAAGTGTTGAACTTAAAAAAGTCGACGTACGTATACCTCATGAAATGATCACCTCAATCAAGATAATGAACATCCTTATCACCCTCAAAAGTTGATCTGCTTTCTGTCACCATAGATGAATTCGCATTTTCTATGATGTTCTATTAATGGATGTGTACAGTGTATACTTTCGTGGGTCCAATTTCTTTCATTCTGCCTAATTATTTTGGTGGCCAGCCATGTTATTGTTCATGGCTTTTTATCACTGAGTGGCCTTCCATTGTGTGGAAGGGCCACAGTTTGTATGTCCATTCATCCGCTGATGGACGGTTGCGTTGTTCCCAGTTTTTGGCTGTTACAAAGAAAGCTGCTTTGAACATTCATGCACACATGGGCAAATGCGTTCATTTCTCTTGGGTGGAAAGAAGTGGTTAGCCTAGTGGTTTTCCGTGATGGTTGTGTCATCCGACATTCTCCGCAGCAGCGTGTGTGAGTTCCGGTTGCTCCACGTGCTGGCCAACACTCACCAGCTAGTCTCTTTAAGCTATTTTTAGCCACTCTAGTGGGTGTTTCACTTGCGTTTTCCCAGTGACTAATGACATTGAGCATCTTTTCACGTGCTTATTTGTTATCCACATATCTTCTTTGGTGAAATGTCAGTTCAAATATTTTGCCCATTTAAAAAATTGCGTTTGCCCTGTGCAGTGGAGCACTCCTGTAATCCCAGCACTTTGGGAGGTCGAGGCAGGCAGATCACATGAGGTCAGGAGTTCAAGACCAGCCTGGCCAACATGGTGAAACCCTGTCTCTGCAAAAATACAAAAATTAGCTGGGCATGATGGCAGGTGCCTGTAATCCCAGCTGCCAGGGAGGTTGAGGCAGGAGAATAGCTTGAACCCGGGAGGCGGAGGTTGCAGTGAGTCTGAGCTGAGATCACACAATTGCACTCCAGCCTGTGTGGCAGAAGGGGACTCCATCTTAGAAAAAAAAAAAAAAAGAAGAAAAATTGGGTTGTTTGCTGTTTGACTTGTAAGAGTTCTTTATATAGTCCAGATACAAGGCCCTTGCTGGACAAACGTGTTGCAAATATTTTTCCCAGTGTGTGGTGTACCATTTCATAAGCAAATCTTTTTGAAGAGCAAATTTTAAAAAAATTTTGAAGACCAATTTATTTTACATAGTTTGTGCTTTTTGCATTATATTTATAAAACGTTTTCCAAATCCAAGTCACTATGGTTTCTCCTATGTTTTCTCCTATGTTTTCTTCTAAAACTTTTGTAAATTTAGCTCTTAACGTTTAGGTTTATGTTCTTTTGAGCCAACTTTTATGTATGGTGCAAGTTATGATTCCAAGTTCTTTATGAATCCGAATTCTTCTTTTTTTTTTTTTTTTTTTTTTTTTTTTAACGTGAGTATCTAATTGCCTAGTTGCTCCAGCACCATTTGTTGAAAAGATTATCTTTTACACATTGCCTGGCACCTCTGCCAAATATCAGTTGACCACATATAAGTGGGTCTATGTTTAGACTCTATTACTTTTTCCAGACACAGGCCTCCTCTGTGGGCAGATGTTTGGCCATAGCCTTGACCGAGATGGACCTGTCCACTGGTGCTTACCTGGTGATTGGACTGTGTGTCGGGGCTGCCTTGTGACTCTGTAAGAATGATCTCTATCCCTAGTTCCAGACTAAATCTCCGCTATTGATCTATGTGTCTATCTTCACACCAGTACCCTATTGTCTTGATTACTATAGCTTTAGAATAAGTCATACAATCAGATAGAGTACGTCTTTCAATACTGTTCTTTTTCACAGTTGATCTGGCTGTTCTAGATCCTTTGTATTTCCATATAATTTTAGAATCAATTTGTCAGTTTCTACCAAAAAGCCTGCTGGGATTTTAATGGGGATTTTATTGATTCTATATATCAACTTGGTGAAAATGTTGCCTTATAATATTGTCTTCCAATCCAAGAACACAGCGTATCTCTCTTTATTTAGCTTTTTAATTTCACTCAGCAATGCTTTGCAGTTCTCAGTGTAAAGTCTTACATGTCTTTTGCCAGATTTATCCCTAAGTATTTCATATTTTTTTTCATGCTATTGTAAATGATGGTATTTTATTTTATTTTATTTTTTTGAGACAGAGTTTCATTCTTGCCCAGGTTGGAGTGCAATGGTACAGTCTCGGCTGACTGCAACCTCTGCCTCCCAGGTTTGAGCAATTCTCCTGCCCCAGCCTCCCGAGTAGCTGAGATTACAGGTACCCACCACAACTCCTGGCTAATTTTTTTGTATTTTTAATAGAGACAGGGTTTCACCATGTTGGCCAGGTTGGTCTCTAACTCCTGACCTCAGGTGATCCACCTGCCTCAGCCTCTCACAGTGCTGGGATTATAGGCATGAGCCATCGAGCCCAGCCTATGGTAGTATTTTAAATTTCAATTTCTGATTCTTGGTTGTTAGTATACTAGAAATACAACTGAGTTTTGTATATTGATTTTGAATTCTATAATGTTCCCACTCACTTATTAATTCTGGTACCTTTTTTGTAAGTTTATAGGATTTTCTTTCTTTCTTTTATTTTTTTGAGATGAAGTTTCATTCTTGTTGCTCAGGCTGGAGTGCAGTGGCGTGGTCTCGGCTCACTGCAACCTCTGCCTCCCACTTCAGCCTCCCAAGTAGCTGGGATGACAGGTGCCCACCACCATGCCCGGCTATTTTTTGTATGCTTTTAGTAGAAACAGGATTTTCTACATAGATATTCATGTTATCTGCCAATAAAGACAGTTTACTTCTCCTTATTCAATCTGGATGTTTTGAATTTCTTTTTCTTGCCTTATTACACTGGCTACAAGTAGGAATGGCAAAAGTGGACACCCTTGCCTTGTTTCCCGTCATGGGTGGCAGGGAGGTTTTCAAGCATTTACTCCTCCTTGGCTTTTATTGGCCCTGGCAAGGGTGGCTTTTAGAACTGGTTGGAGTACCTCTATGTTTGCCCTGGGCATTGTGCCCTTCTTTCCGGTGTTTTGGTGCAAGCCCAGTGGAATCTGAAAGCAACTTAGGGACAGGGATGGTATATCTGACTCCAGCTCTCCACACTGTGCCTGGAATGGTGCTTAGCTTGACAAATGCGCATTGCCAACCAGGTCACTGAATCAGGCCGAAAGAGCCTGTTTGTATTGCTGTCCACCCCTTCCCCTTTGCTTTTTTACTGGGCAAAGGCAGCCACGCTTCCCTCCTTTCCTTCTCTTCCCCTCCAGAAATCTGAATGGAAGGAGACATGAAAGAAAAGCACGCAGGTTCCGCCAGCATCAGGTTACTTCGATGCAGCGTCCTCATTCAAAAATAAACCTGAGGGGGTCAGGGGAGGGGGGTGACAGAGACAGGAGGGAGCTGTTATCGTAGCTCTGCTTCCAGGCTGTATTTTTAGGGCTGGCATTTAGGTTTGGCCTGGGGACAAGGGGCTGGAAAATGCAAAGCATTTCCTCTTCCTGTCAGCTGAGACACAGTGTGTGTGTGAGTGTACACAGGGCCCTGCCACCTTCGCACTTAACACCTCCAGAATAGCAAACAAAGTACACTTCCTCCGCAGGCCTGCTGCGCTGGTGTCGGCCCTTCCAGACCAGCCTCATCTTCAGACTCTCTGCAGGCTCCTCCCAAACTCTGAGCTCTGCTGATTCCTGCAGGGAGAGGAGCAGGAGCGCTTGTTCCCTCAGAGGGATGTGCTGCTGTCACAGCCCCAGGCAGCTCCTCAGCCACAGGAGGGACGAGACTCTGAGGTCCTGAGTGGTGGGGGGGATATTTTGGAAGGTCTCAGTGACAACATAACAGGTTCATTTGTTGACTTGTTTATTCATTACTGGCTGTGTGTCGTGTGTGAGCGACTGAACCACTCTGTACCTCAGTTTCCCCACGGGGATGTCACTAAAACCTGCTTCATAAGGTTGCTGAGAGGATTAGGTGAGTTAATGTTAGATGTAAAGTGGTGACATGCTGAAAGCAGCACCTGGCAGGTAGGAGGGCTGAGGAAAGGTTCGCTGTCAATGGCTGAGTGCCTATGCACACCACCCGTGAGCCTGGGCAGGGGCTGCGGCGGGGAACGAGACGGGACTGGCTCTCACCTTTTGTAGTTTGCTCAGTTGGAGACCTGGTTGCTGCCTTTGAGAACTGGAAGTTCTCAACCAAAACTTTGGACCAGGGTCCTGGAAACAGGTGTTAGAAGGTCTTCATCACTGGAGTGGAAGGTCTTCATCACTGTAAGGTGACAAACTAATCAGAGACACAGTGATGTCTTTTGCACTTTGTGGAGCTCTGGCTGGCTTTGTTTCTTTGGTGTTCTGTGAAGTTGTTACGCGTCTGGGGGTCGCGTTCTCCTCACTTGTAAAATGAGAGAGAGATTCCATATTGGCGGGATATTATTCGGCCTTGATAAGGAAGGAAATTCTGACACAAGCTATGACATGGAGGAGACTGGAGGACGTGATGCCAAATGAAGTAAACCAGCCCCCAAAAGACAAATCCTATATAATTTCACTTGCAGGTGGTAACTAGAACAGTCAAATTCAGAGAGACAGAAGGTAGAATGATGGTAGCTGGGGGCTGGGGGAGGGAGGATAGGGGAGTTTTTGTTTAGTGGGCATAGAGTTTCAGTTTTGCAAGATGGAAAGAATTGTGGAGATAGGGGTGATGAATGCACAACATTATGAATGTATTCAATACCACTGAACTACACACCTGAAATAGTTAAGCTGGTCAATTTTATTATATGCAGTTTACTGTAATTGTTTTAATTTGGAAAAAAAATGAGGAGAGCAGTTAAAGTAGATGATTACTTAGGTCTATTCCCATCCTTTATTCTATAAACCAAAATATCTCTTTCTTTCCCTTCCTATTGTCTTTCTCTTTCACACAGTTATCAGGGCTGCCCGCTCTAGAGCACAGGTTGTACACTGCACAATTCTGCGGAGTGCCTGTCTTCAAGACAGCAGCGTGGGTGCCACAGCCTGTTCAACTGCATAATCCAGTCTGTTTCTGATCTACCTGATCAGATGGTAGTCTCTCGTGCCCATCTCCTGAGTTTATGCAAAGCAGAAAAAAAATTCAGCATCAACTAGAAATAGCAAACAAAACACACTTATCTGATCTTCCCCCTTCATACCACTCATTACATTTGGAAGATTATTTTACAGTTGGTTTCTTTTGCCTGCCTGATGACATTCCCAGTCATTCATTTCACAACTATTTCCCAAGCACTCCCAGTGTGCTGGACACTGAGGAGGTGCTGGATACGGCTGAGCACGGAGTCCCTCCTCTCATGGCACATGCATTATAGTTCTAGGAGGCAGACCAGAAACAGGCAAACAAAGAGGAAGCCAATGTACAAAAGTGTTAAGTGCCATGTAGACAATGACTGATGGTCCTGGGCGTATTTTAGACTGTGATAAAGGAAGGCTTCCTGGGGGAGGTGACTTTGGAATTGTCACTTGAATGACAAGAAGGAGCTAGCCAAGTGTATGTGGGGATAGAGTCCTCTTGGGCCTTCTCGCATTGGCCTGGCAGGGAAGGGGTGAAGCCACCTTGTGCTCTTGACCTCTCTTCCTCACTCCTTGCCCTGCCTCGACCTTCCATTCAGAGAACGAAGAAGGCTTTGCAGGAAGGGGCTCAGAAATCTCCATCCAGACTGGATCTGCTCCTCCCGCCTTCTCCTTCCTACAGACCCCAGCAGAGAGAAAGGAGTTGTTCAGGTCTCTTTCCTGAGTAGATGTTTGGGGTGGATCTCCTCTGTCAAGCCAAATGTTACAGGGATTTGTGAAGGCCACCCAGGAGAGGGGAAGCCCAGCTTATTCAAAAGCTGCCCTGGCTTGGATGGTGGGATAAACAGAATCACTAGATCAGGCTGACAAAGAACAAAATTGCCTCCACTGTCCACAAGAATGGTGGGTGGGAGCAGTCTGTTGGAGCAGGTGGCCACGAGTTCAAACCCTGTCTCAGCCTCTTACTAGCCAGGTGACTTTGAGGAGGCAACTCCACCTCTGCCTCAGTTCCCTCATTTGTAATAAAGGTGTTGCTGGGACTCAGAGAATTTACCCACACAGTGCTTAGGGCGGCATTTGGTGCACAAAGTGCGTGTGTTCACTCTGACGTCATTTCTCAGGGGGTTTCTATCCACTGCAGAGTGGTCTTCCATTCATCAGCAACCTCTTTTCCACCTCCACGAACACAGTCTTGGCTCATTCACAAGAGGTTTGATCCGGAAGAGGCAGAGCTATACACAGGCCAGCGGGGAGCCTGAGTGGGAGTTTCTGCTACGTGGGAGAATGCAGCAGCGTATGTGGGACTGTGTTTTCCTGACTGTGTGGATCACTGTTTTGAGCTTGAATACGTGGGTATCTACATTTGCCTCTCTAATCAAGGGAGAGTTCCTTACTGCATTCTATTAGCAAAGCCCATTCATCCATCCAACCATCCATCCATCCATCCATCCATCCTTCCATCTATCCATCCATCCATCCACCCATCCATCCACCCATGCATCCAATATTTTCTAGCACTTACTTTTGCTAGGTATTTTGCTGGTTTTGCAAAGGTAAATACCTTATCCCAGGTCCCCCTGGAAACACAGTCTGTGGTCAAATTTATGTGCTAATGCTTTATTGTGGGGTGCAACCTCCAGAAGCAAGAGTGGGGTGCGGGGAGAAAAATAAGGCAGAGGGGAAGGAAAGCAAAACCCAGCTGTTGCCTTGGCATGATTTGAGGGCTTCAGGGCAGCCTTGGCTTCTGAAAAGAGTTAAGTTTTGTGTTAAGCACATCTTCTTTTCTCTTCTTTTTAAAAAATTTCTTAAATTGTGGTAAAACATATATAAAATAAAACGTCCCGTGTTGCTCACTTTTAGGTGTACAGTGAGTGGCATTACGCTCGTTCACATTGTTGTGTAGCCATCGCCACCATCTGTCTCCCACGTGTCTCCAACTTGCAAACTTGAAACCCTGTTCCCACAAACACTAATGCCCCATTCCTCCTTCCCCTCCAGACCCTGGTAACCATGATCCTGCTTTCTATCTCTGTGAATTTGGCTACTCTAGTTCCTCATATAAATGGAATCATGTAGTATTTTTTCTTTTTGTGGCTGGTTTATTTCATTTAGCATAATGTCCTCCAGGTTCATCCATGTTTTAGCATGTGTCAGAATTTCCTTCCTTTTTAAGGCTGGATAGGATTCCATTGTATGGATAGACCACATTTTGTTTATTTGTTTATGCTTGATGGGTGGTTGGGTTCCTTCTACCTTTTGGCTGCTGTGAGTAATGCTGCTATGAACATGGTTGTGCACAGATCTGTTCAAGTCCCCGTTTTCAATTCTTTTACTTCTACATATCCAGAAGTAGCATGGCTGGACCATATGGTAATTCTATGTTTAATTTTTTTTGAGGAACCTCCATCCTGTTTTCCAAAGTGGCTGTGCCATTTTACATTCCATCGGTTCGTTCGTTCGTTCGTTCCTTCCTTCCTTCCTTCCTTCCTTCCTTCTTTCCTTCCTTCCTCTCTCTCTCTCTCTCTTTCTTTGACAGAGTCGTGCTCTGTCGCCAGTTTTTTTTGATGGAGTCTTGCTCTGTCACCAGGCTGGAGTGCAGTGGTGCAATCTTGGTGCAATCACTGCAACTTTTCCCTCCAGGTTCAAGCAATTCTCCTGCCTCAGACTCCCAAGTAGCTGGGACTACAGGTGCCTGCCACCATGCCTGGCTAATTTTTGTATTTTTAGTAGAGACCAGGTTTCACCATATTGGCCAGGCTGGTCTTGAACTCCTGACCTTGTGATCTGCCCGCCTCAGCCTCCCAAAGTGTTGGGACTACAGGTGTGAGCCACGGCTCTGGGCTGGCTTTCTTTCTTTTATAGACACAGGGTCTCACTCTGTCACCCAGGCTGAAGTGCAGTGGTGTGATACTAGCTCTCTGCAGCCTTGAACTCCTGGCTCAAGCAATCTTCCTGCCTTGGCCTCCCGATACTACAGTTGAGAACCATCAGCTCCAGCTCTGTGGGGCTTTCTCTTAAGGAGAGGCTGTGTTGTGAATGTCAGATGTCCTCCAAATGAAGCGCCACATGCCCCTAGTTGCCTGCCTTCCTCCTCACTACTTAGCTTCCTCCTAAGTAATAGCTTAGGGTTGTCATGATACACTTGCTACCCATTGTCACACTGACTTTGAGGTGGTGTCATTATCCCCCTTTACAGAAAAAGACACTGAGCCCCAGAGTCTAAGGTGGGCAGCTGCTGCTTCTGCCTGTCCAGCCTCCATTCTCCCTCCCTCTGGTTACAGCTTCTCAATGTTCCATTGGGGAGCCACTCCTCTGCTTGCAATGTACGCCGAACTATTGGGGGCTGCCCCCACTCCTTGGCTCCAGGAGTGAATCAGGTATTCCATTCTCCTTGGATGTGGTGCCTGGTTCAGTAGGAGTTTCATGAATCAAACCCAGCCAACCAAAGCCTATGAGCATCTTCTGGAAATTTGCCAAGAGTTTGGCGACGTGGAGTTAGCTTTCAACTGGGATTGCTAAACAGATAGAACGCGAACCTTCAGCTGTTGGTAGCCACTTCTGCCACCCTTAGGATAACTGTAACCGAGTACGAAGCCAACCTAGAGATATGGAACCAAGAGGTGAAGAGACAGACTCCAAACAATGTCACCTGAGCACCTGGATCTACCTGTACCTGAAGCTACTAGACATGCTCCTGGACTTTACAATTACAGGAGCCTGTAGACTCCTTCTTAACTTAAGCAATCTAGTTGAAGTTCTCTTTCTTGCAGGATTTTTTTTTTTAAAGACAGAATCTCACTCTATTGCCCAGGCTGGAGTGCCATGGCGCGATCTCAGCTCACTATAATCTTGGCTCACTGTAACCTCCATCTCCCGGGTTCAATCAATTCTCCTTCCTCAGCCTCCCAAGTAGCTGGGATTACAGGCATCTGCCACCACACCTTGCTAATTTTTGTAATTTTGGTAGAGATGTGGTTCACCATGTTGGTCATCTGATCCTGAACTCCTGACCTCAGGTGATCCAGTCACCTCTGCCTCCCAACGTGCTGGGATTACAGGTGTGAGCCACAGCACCCAGCCTCTTGAAGGATTCTTGAAGGGAATCCTGACTAGTTAAGGGAGTTTAAGAAACCTGCCCAAGATCAGCCAGGAAGTGGTGGTGCCAAAAACTCAGACCCTAAAGGAGTTCTCCACTTAGATCTGGGTCCTGGCTCAGGATCAAGACTAACCGTTGTTTGACCCTCCCCCAGGACTCGAGGATTGGCATCCCGGGACAGGAGCTAGATCTTGGCTGAAGCACCGTAGGAACCAGCGTGGTCACAAAGTAGACAACTCATGAGCTGAACCGATGCAGAAACAAGCAGGTTACCACCCAAGGGCCAAATCCAGCCCACCTCTTGTTTATGTACAGTCCACAAGCTACGAATTCTCTTTACATTTTTAAATGTTGGAAAAAAATCCAAAGAAGAATATTCTGTGGCATATGAAAATTATATGAATTCAAGTTTGAATGTCTGTAAATACTGTTTTATTGGAATGCATTCATATTCATTCATTTGCATATTGTCCATTGCCGCTTTGTGCTTCAATAGCAGAGCTGCATAGTCATCCAAGAGACCGCCTAACGTTTTAGTATCTGGCCTATATAGAAAAAGTTTACCCATTGCTGCCAAGCCCTGAGCTTTCCTCCTTAGCTTTCTGTGGCTCTTTCCCAAGCTGCTCATCTCATCCTTTTCTGCTTCCCCTTCCTGCAGTCCTGGTTCTTAAAGACGCAGGACCTCCGTGAAATCAGCAGACCCATGGGAAGCTCCCAGCACAGAGCCTGGCGCGATGTGAGTGCTTAGTCATAGAAAGGTGTTGGGAAGGAACCTGAGTCAGCAGTGAAGCACATGCGTGCAGCCTCTCGTCCTGTCTCTGCTGCTCACTCCCTGTGTGACCTTGGGCTAGTTGCTTCCTGTGAAATAGGAATAAGAATAGTCCCTACCTCACAGAGCCCTGGTGAAGATCAGATTAGTCACTGCATGTAAAGTGCTTCCAAGAGTGCTGAGCACACAGTAAATGCTTGATAAGATCCTAATTGCCATTGTTTTTCTCATTGGCTTAATCTCCGTGGAGGGTCTTGGGAGCTGCCTACCATTGAACTTGGCCCATGTTTGGCCCAGCCCCTCCCGCCCCCAAAGGCCAAGGCTGTGCAGGGACCAGAGAGCTGGCCTCCTGACTCAGAGTCTTGGAAAGTTGGGGCTTCATACCACCCCTAGCAGGAGGCAGCCAGGGGCTGAGATGGGGGCTTAAAAGCAGGAGATCCTGGGCTTGGCCCTCCCAGCAAAGAATTGTGTGTGTGTATCTGTAGCTGGATAAAACACTCATTTTAGGGGGGAAAAAAGAGCAAATGGTCCACCTAAAATGGTTAAAGGCCGCCCCCTCTGTGGTGGGAGTTTCCATGGTTGAGAAGACCACAGAGCCACGGGGGCTGCCTTGGCCTCCACCTGGGGGCAGGAGCTAGCTGAGCCCTCATTGCACTTCGCTCTGCCCACCCCGTCCTGGCAGCTCCTCTTCTGGTGGACCAGGGCCCAGGAGAAGCAGCCCAGGGAAGCTGGACCCCTGAGGTGGTACAGCAGGCTCCAGTAGGGAAGTGGGCAGAATGATGGAACTGGGTCATCAGGGAAGGACTTCCAATTCTGAGCGCCAGGCCGTCCCCTCTTGTTCCAGTTCACTGGGTCTCTTAGGCGTCAAGCCCGGGCTGAGTGGAAATAGGCAGAATTGAAGGGTCCTGGGGCTTCTGCCCAGGAAAAGGCCATCCAGACCTTCCGGAAGTCCTGTGGGAGGGCACCTCCCTGGACCTGCTGCCTCCCACCAGGCCCCAGCTTTGTTGAGATCTTAGTGAGGGGTGAGCCGAGTGGCTGGGCCTGGCTGTCCCTGTCCCTCTCTGGCCCAGCCCTGGGCCCCTTCCCAGCCACTCACTGCCATGTGTTCCCAGCCAGAGCTCAGTTCTGCAGCTCCCCGGTGGGTATGAGCATCCATCCTTCACCAGGAAGGCATGGCAGGCAAGAGGGACTTCCCGGGCCATTTTAGCACCTGTCCGTTTTTAGGAGACACACTCCTAGACAGAGGCACTCACACTCTCCACCTACACAGGGAGGCTCACGCCCCTTAGCTGCCGGATACCCAGAGCTACTCCGTCATGCATGCCTCCCCCTGCATGCACACGTCCTGCTGACACCACCTGACCTGTGTCCGAAGCTCTCGGCTCACTCCTGGGCTGAAGGCCAGAGCAGGCTGACGCCAGCCTCCCAGAGTGACTGAGAAGCAGGGCCAGGGGACATCATACAGAGGCCACCAGAAGGCCAGCAGGTTCTTACACATCGTCTGGGCCAGTGGCTCCCACACCTTGAAGAATGCCTTAGGGGCTTTTGTGAAAAATTCTCAGGCTCAGTTCCCACCCCAGACTTGGTAAATCAGAATCTCTGTGACAATGATAACTGAGGCGGGGTACCAGGATCTAATAGACTCCCCAGGGGTTCTGATGCTGGATACACTGTAACCTGATCGAGTCCAATCCCTTACTGTTCAAATTCAGGAACTGGGGCTGAGAGAGGGAGAGCGGTCTGTCCAAGGTCACACAGCAGTTGCCTAGGGCAGCCAGGACTAGAACCTAGGACTCCTCACTGCCCAGCCCCAGGCTTCAGGTCTGCAGAGATCCCCATGTCCTTCTCCGCCCCCACCAGCCCTGACTGTCCCCCTGGCCTGCTGACCAGTAAGGAGGTCAGCTGGCTCTCATGTTCTGCAGTGCTCAGCAGGGCCAGGGTCAGCCTGCAGCCAGCAGTCCACTGGAACAGAGGCTGGGTGACCGTCTTCAGCCCCCTTCCCATGCAGAGGGCCCCTGCTTGGGAGGCCTGCTTTAGGGAAGGCAAAGGCTGGGCTCCCTGCAATCGCAGATGTTTGCCCCAACATGCTGAGCCCCCCACCCTACTCCTGGGGGAGGCCGGAAAGGCAAGTCCTCACGCTGCCCAAACATCTGGACTGTGTAGAGAGCCAAGATGCGCCATGCAGATGTTTTCAAAGCTGATGCTGGCTGTCAGCAGAGAATAGACATCTGGGTGGAGGACTGGGGCTTGTGCTGGAGGGCAGGGTAGATTGCACAAAGCTGGGGGTGAGAGTGTGGCCTGGGGACTTCACTCCCCGACCTGGTTGGCCTCTTTAAGTGAGAGTCAGATCCCCAGGGTGGCAGCCAGGTGACATTGACATAATAGCTAACACTGTTGACACTCACCACGTGCCAGGTGCTGTTCTGCATTCTGCATGTATTATCATCTCATTTAATGTTGACAACAGCCCTGTGGGGCAGGTACCATTACTGTCCCCTTTCTCCAGGCCACTGAGGCACAGAGAGGTCATGTCACTGGCTCAGGTTCACCCAACAAGCCAGTGGCAGTGCCAGGCTCACACAGAAGCCCAGGCAGGTCACCTCTGAACAGCCCTGCTCCATCCCATCAGTGACCCCCAGTGGTTGCCGGGACCAATCCCAGCGTGCCCTTCTTTCAAATCATATTATAGTTACATCTGGGGGCATTTTGTATAGAGAAAATGGGTTTCTGGGGAGTGTCCCTTTTCCTGTGTTTGGAACTTGGGGAAAGGATACACTAGGAGGCCAAGCCAGGCCCTCCTCCCCAGCCAGTGGGCAGCTGCTGCCAAGTCTCCCAGGGCTTCTGAGACCAGAGACTGCTTCCTGAAGGAAAAGTGAGCTCCCTGTGGCTGAGGCCAGCTGTGGCCAGCAGGGCTATTTATTTTTCTGTTCCTAAGCCTTTAAGTCATGTGTTTACACAGGCAGGAGAAGGAGTTGGGATTAGTGTCCCTGCCTGGTGCCCTCCCTCCCTCCCCCCCTCCATCCTGGGCCTTGCAGGCTGAGCCAGGGAACCCCAGAGCCAGTGGTGGTAGTGGTGGGGGGTGCTGTGGGGGAGCTCTGGGGCCACTGGGAGACTGCACTCAGGGCCCTGGCTGGGATGATGACCAGGCCTAGCCACTGCGTTCCCCGCCTCCCACCTTTTCTCCCCAGACCTGTGGAATCCTCAGAACCTGGAGCCTCACTTTCTGTGCCTCCTCACCCACTGCCGGCATCCAGGCTCTGAGCTCTCCCCTTTCCTCAACTCAGCCGGCTCTCCAGAGCAGCCAGACATCAGCCATCCACAGCCTGTGAGAATGCTCACCAGCCAGTCCCCACCCTGCCAGGAATGGGAGTGGGGGGCCTTCCCTGCTCTGAGCCCCTGGAGCAGCAGGCCCTGGCCCACCCCCTCCACGGGCATGTTTTGAGGCCTAGAGCGGCCATGGTCCGGGGCAAAGCCGCCGACACGGGGGAAGAACATGAGGTCGCCGTCCTGAGAGTGGCAGGAGAGAGGGACGCGCTTGTGTAACCCCAGGCCCCCTCACACAGGTGTCCGTAGAACCTGGACAGAAATGCCTGGAGGCCGAGGGAGGTGGTTTCTCTGAGTGGGTGACATTGAGTGACTCTACAAGGGTGGGTGACTTCATTGGAGAAAGGGAACTTCAGTTCGTGCAGAAGGAAGGAGGCCCCCAAATCCATGGCACAGCTGAGGGAGAGCCGGCAGAGCACGCAGGAGGCCACCAGCATGTGCGGCCAGAGAGGCAGGCGGAGCCAGCATACCCGGGGCCTGAGTGTCCCCAGACAGAGGCCATTGGGAGCCATGGAGTGCTTGGGACAAGGGAATGACAGCATTGCAATGATGGTTAAGGAAATCCAGGCTGGGTGCGGTGGCTCACGCCTGTAATCCCAGCATTTTGGGAGGCCAAGGCAGGTGGATCACCTGAGGTCAGGAGTTTGAGACCAGCCTGGCCAACATGGAGAAGCCTTGTCTCTCTTAAATATACAAAATTAGCTGGGTGTGGTGGTGCATACCTGTGATTCCAGCTACTCAGAAGGCTGAGGCAGGAGAATTGCTTGAACTTGGGAGGTGGAAGTTGTGGTGAGCTGACATTGTGCTATTGCACTCCAGCCTGGGTAACAAAAGCAAGACTCCATCTCAAACAAAACAAAACAAACAAACAAAAAAAAACGATGGAAATCCACAGGAGCAAGGGGAGAGTCAGGAAGGCCCCAGGAGCACTGAGAGTGAGACACGGTGAGCCCGGCCGGGGCGGAAGAGCAGACGCTCATGGTGAGACTCTCCCTCCAGAGGGAACTTAGGGAAGGGAGGCAAGTGCAGAGAGCTCCAGGACCCGCCTCTCTTTGGACCCCAGCTTGTCCGGTCATTCGGGCCATGGGCACGGCTCTGCCACTTGAGGAATCAGAGCCCAAGCCCGGCTCAGCTGGGCGACGATGACCTTCTCATTCTGGTCAGCAACTATGAACACAACACCTGCTCTGTGCCAGGCCTGAGGTTGGCGGGGAGACGGTGGTGGAGGGGAGGGAGTAGAGGGCCTGCTGGGGTGGGGAGTGGGGGAATAAGGAGCTGAATGAAATTGTGTCCCTGTCCACAGAAAGGCCAGACTAGGGCAGCCAGCCTTGGCCTGAGGCAGCTGTGCCAGGGTAACTGGGAACGGAGGAACTCAGGGTTTGGCCCTGAGCTGTGGGCTGCGTTTACAAGTAGAGACAAGGTGGGTGGCAGTCCAGGGAGGAACAGGGTGAACAAAGGCCCAGAGGTAGAGTTCAGGGTGTGACGGGCACAGAGAGGTGCCACAGCCCCGCTCTCCCGAGGCTGGCCCCAGGCCTCAAGATCATCTTCTGGCCTGGGGCAGTGGTCATGGAGGATCCAGGATATCTAGGTTCAAGTGCTCTCCCTGCCGTCTGGGCCGCCTCCTTCCCTTGGATCTGGGGTCTGCCCTCCCAGACTCTCTTCTTGCTCTCTTTTGTCCCATCCTCCTCATCCCTCCCATCTCACGTTGGGGCCAGGGGCTCATTCCAGGCCTTGTCTTTCCATGACACTTGTTCCCATGGGGACACCTGAGGGATGAGCAGGACTTAGCTAGGAGAAGAAGAACAGGGAGTTACAGGCACGCGGAACAGCGTGGTCAAAGCCCCGAGGTGGGCAAGAGCTTGGCAAGTCAGAGGAAGTAAAGGCAGTGTGGCTGGGGTGCAGTTGGAGACAGCGACAGCTCTCCGGGCTCTGCCGAGAGTCATTTCCAGAACATGCAGCCTCTCCACCAGCAAAACGTCAAGAAAAAGCAGCTCTGTTTCCAGAGAGGGAAACTGAGGCACTGAATGTGGTCTCCCCTCATGCCTGGGGCTCATCTCTCCTTCTGGGCACTGTGTTTTCGGAGGAGAGGACTCTCAACTGAGGGTCAGAGAGAACCTAATGCCTGATGATCTGGGGTGGAACAGTCTCATCCCAAAACCATCACCCCCCGACCCCCATCCCGTCGATGGAAAAATTCTCTTACATGAAACTGGTTCCTGGTGCCAAAGGTTGGGGACCACTGCTCTAGAGCACACTGGGTAGCAGGAGTGTGACCTTTTCTGGAAGGAAGGGGCCAGGATCCCCTGGGTGCCCTGCCCTGGGGACTGTGGTCTGGCTTCCAGGGATACCAGCTATCCTTTCAAGGGACCAGGTCACCAGTCAGGGCTATCAGCCTTCTCAGGAAGCGGGTATGGAGCGTTCCCGCTCTGTGAGGTCCTGCAGGGCAGCCTGTTGCAGATGTTACAGAGCGGCCCCCAGCCTTCTGGCCAATACCCCTCTTCCTAGGGCTCCCTGAGAAGCAGAGAAGGAAGATGGCCCCTGGGATGCCCAGGAGCAGGAGAGGGAGCTGCAGGGAGGGGGCCAACAGCAACATTTGAACCCCACCCTCTGTTGGGAACTGCCCAGCAGGGACTCCAAACATTTGGCTTTCAGGCCTAGATGTAGTTCTGACTCACTGGGTGACTTTAGACAGCTCACGCAATCTCTCTGTGCCTGAGATTCTTCTCAGGAAAATTGCAAGAAAAAGTCTTGTTTTTCTCTTCCTTTATCTTCCCAAAGGAAAGGTAAAATAAATAATGGCTGTTCCTGTCATCTCTTTGTTATTATGCAAGTGATTGGGTGCTACAAAGGGGATGGGACACACAGATAAATCCAAAGCCCTGGGATCTGCCTTTGAGACCAAATACAAATACAAATGCATGAGTGCATGCAGCACGCACACTCACACACACACAGGCATGCACAAACACAGGCACCAATACATGCACACATACAGAGAGGCATGCAAAAACACACACACACTCACACAGAGGCATGCACCACCACACGCACACTCACACACACACAGAGGCATGCATCAACACACGCACACTCACACACACACAGAGGCATGCACCAACACATGCACACTCACACAGGCATGCACACATGCACACACACACACAGAGGCATGCACCGACACAAACACACTCGCACACACACAGAGGCATGCATCAATACACACACGCTCACACACAGAGGCACGCACCAATACATGCACACTCACACAGGCATGCACACATGCACACACACACACACACACACACAGAGGCATGCACCAACACATGCACACACACATGCACACACACATGCACACACACACAGAAGCACACATTAACACACACACACAGAGGTATGCACAAACACACGCACACAGAGGCAGACACCAACACGTCACACACAGAGGCATGCACCAACACATGCACATGCACACGCACACGCACACACACATACACACACACAGAGTCTGCTTTTCCTTCCGCTCCTCCAATTTTGCCAATTCAGTTAGACTTTGATACTAAGACCCAAGAAGAAGCTCCAGGTTAGAAGTCCCTGGTTCTAAGTCACAGAACTGGGCACATGCGCAGAGGCGGTGTGTGGCTGCTGCATCAGCCAGGGAAGTGGCTGAGTTTGTGGTAATAATGGAGATAAAAGCTGTGGCTTTGTGGCTCCAGTAATCATCTCAATTCCACTGTTTTTTCGACACGACTAATATCTTCTTCCAACCCACTCCTCTTAACCAAAGCAGCCCCTCCATAACTTTAGACCCAAGGTCAAGGAGGCCTAGAGAGGTGAATTCACTTGTCCAGGGTTCCACAGTTGGTTTTAGGGAGGGAACAATGCCATCCAAGGCCCCTCCCTGACTTGGCTGCCCCATCACACACACATACCTCTGTTGAGAAGCCCTGGAGGACGCTCATTATGACCCAGGGTGTGTCTGAGACCAAGCTGGGAACAGAAGAGAGGCCAAGACCAGGAGAAGGAAGTGGCTGGAAGCAGAGTGGGACTTGAGAGTGAGCAACGGGCCCCGGACGGGGTGACTATGCACTGGACAGTTCCTGGGGCGGGGGCCAGCAAAGCAGCTGTGGCCTGAGAGCTGGCCTTGGCCCCGACCTGGCCCTGGGAAGGAGACTGGCATGGCCTAGGCTTCCTCTCCAGCGGCCAGCCCCTTCCATAGAGGGCGCTCTTGGCTGGACAGCTGATGCCCAGGCCTTGGCAGGTGAGAGAACCCAGTGATGAGGCCGTCCAACTGCCCTCTCATCTCCCTCTGCAGACAATCCACAGTGCCTGTGGTCCCACACCGGTTCCCTGGAATGCCTGCAGGGGCCGGGGCAGGGCCTTCTCTCTTCCTTAGCCTCTCCTAAGGTAGGAAGAGTCCCCTCCATTAAGCACCATCCTTCTCTGTCTCCCTCCCTCACTGCCCCCTGATTTGAAGTAGATATTGGGAATGGAGGCACTGTTCCTGCTACAGAGGAGGGCCTGAAGAAATACTCTCTGCCCGAAATACCTAAATTCATTCCTGCACTTCTATTGCTTTCGAGGATCTGCAGTGGCAGGACTTGATGACAGCAAAGCCGCCCATGGCTGGCCCTGGGGCTCCCCTTTAAAACAAAGACCGGTTACTTTGGAGACAAGCACAGGTAAGTGGCTGGGTAATGAGATGTGCTTGGCCAGTCTGTCTTCATAATATGAACAATGTCACCACAACAACAGCTCATTCATGCACCACTTACCCTTTGCAAGAGCTCTTCTTTGCGCCTCTCACATAGTAATATATTTACTCCTCGTAACCCTATAAGGTAGGGATCATCATGTTATCCCCATTTGATGGATGAGGAAAACAAGGCACAGAGATGTTAAGAGCTTTGCCTGAGGTCACAGAGCCAGGGGTTTGGATATCAGTAGGCTAGGGCCACAGCCCTTGTTCCTAAGCACTTGCGCAGACTGCCTCTGGACTCAGGTGGTTCAACAACTGCACTGTGAACCTGTTGAGTCCTTATTTGTCTCCACAGACTCTTCCTGGATGGCACCAAAGCCCATGCCAGGCTGGGCGCAGTGGCTCACACCTGTAATCCCAGCACTTTGGGAGGTCAAGGAGGGAGGATCACCTGAGCCCTGTCCAGGAGTTCAAGATCAGCCTAGCTAACATAGTGAGATCCTGTCTTCTACAGAAACATAAAAAAACTTAGCTGTGTATGACGGTGTGTGCCCATAATCCTAGCTACTAGGGAGGCAGATGCAGGAAGATCCCTTGAGCCCAGAAATCCCAGGCTGCAGTGAGCTATCGTAGCGCCACTGCACTCCAGCCTGGGTGACAGAGCAAGGTCCTATCTTAAAAATAAAATGAAATACAAAATTTTAAAAAGCCCATGCCAGCATCGATTCATCTCAGAACTCTTTTGTAAAGGATCTACACGGTGGCTTCTTCAAGGCTCTTTTTGGACTCCCCTGCTGCACCCCTGCTCCCAGTCCTCCCTGTCCCAGGCCTCAGCCCTGCATTCCCCAATGGGGCCATGGAACCCACAGTCAGACTGGCTCTGTGGGGCTCACAATTATGCCCTCCTGTGGAAAGCCACCCTCTGAGTCCTCCCCTTACTCTGAGTCCTCTCCCGGCTCCACATCCTCCCCAAACAGCTAGGCCTGTGCAATATGAGAGGGTAAGGGACTTGCCAAAGGTTTCTGGAAAGCCTCCAGAGGTCACTCTGGCCTGGCTCAAGTAGGTTGGGCCCTGACCACCGCTCTGAATATCTACTGTCCTGCCCTGGGTCCACTCCCTCAGCACAGAACAGGCTAATAGGTGGGTGGGGAGCTGTGGAGGCCTGGAGGCTGGTCTGCCCCTGAAGGAGGCGATGGAGGAGCGGGGCATTTGACTCAGCAGCTGTCAAGTATCCAATGCCGAAAAGAAGATGGAGTGGAGCATGGACCCTCTCCGGCCCAATCCTGCCACTCCATAGCTGGTTACACCCACACCCCTAACTTGTCAGCCTCCCATGTCTCCCATCCCACCACCAACTCGCCCAGCCAATACCCAGCCCACCCAGCGCTCAGCGCGCTCCCCAACTCCCAGTCTGACCCACTACACTTACCCTACTCCCCTGCAACCACCTGGCCTACCCCACATCAACGCCCTTCCTGGTGATCTCTGGTCTCCACCCACACTCCCATCAGCAAGCCTCCTCCCGTCTAGCCCTCAGCCTTCCCACCCACTTGCTGGCCAGCCCACTCAGCACCCAGGGACCTCCCCACCATGAGCTCAGCTTCCTACTGTCCCAGGCCCCTGACTACTCATCTGTGACATCAACCAAGTGCCAGCTGGCCTACCCTATGCCCAGCCTGCCCATATCCCCACTTAATAAATCAGAGCTGCTATTTCCAGATCTGACTCCATCCAAGCTCCAAGGAAGGCAGGTTTGCCAGCTCTTCCAGGACTGTCCAAGAACCATTTTAGAAGCTTCAGACTTGGACGGAGATTTTTTACTCCTCGGGTCAGGGAAGAACACAGCAGATGGGTTGGGGTACTTGAGACGGCGTGCCTCTGTGCCCCTGGTGGCTCCAGAGCTGCCCTCTGGGAGAGAGAGCTTCCTGTACCTCCTAACCCCTTCTACTGCAAAACTCTTGGAAAAATTTGAGTTTCCAAAACTAGGAGAACTAGGAGTGAGGCTGAAGGGGTCCCCGGCAGAGGAAGTTCAGCAGGTCCCAGCAAGATGGCAGCATTTCCAGCTCTGAACACGCCAGGAAAAAGAAGGCAGAGGGGAACAATGGAAGGACACTGGACAGGATCGGGAGGCTGGAGGCCTCTCCTGGGCCCCGCTCATGGGTCAGCCTGGGCCCTGGGCTGTGAAAGTCTAGGCTTTTGGGTTTAGACACTCACTGTGTGGTTTTGGGAAAGTCACCAGGCCTCTCTGAGGCTCTTGAACACAATAAGAGTGTTGATTAAGAGGATCTCTAACATCCCCAGGTGCAACCCTGCTGCTGTCCCTGGACTGAGGAGTCCTTGCCAGGAGCTCACTTCACCCACTGACCAAGCCCCACCTGTACCTGTTTCCTGCATGGTCCTCTGTGGCTGAGCAGGTAGGGAAGCCTTCCCCATGAACTTCCATAGCTGAGGATGCATTAGCAACATCACCACAGCCGGATTCTCTAGCCCAGGCAGGGCAAATAGGCTTTATTTCATGTGTCTGCATCCAGTGACTGCCAGTAGCTGCCTGGGGCACAGTTCTGAAGATTCTAGGCTCAGTGAGAAAGTACCAAGGTCAACTAGTGATGTCTGCACAGGCACCTGAATAACGAGAGGGGCGTGAATGCCAGGAACTTGGGAGCCCAGATGAAGGGCCAGGCTGGCCTCTGGGTTTATTTCCTAGTGTTATCCCCAAGCCTACAGTTCAGCCTTGTTTGAACGTGTCTTCTCTCAGATGTGCCATAGGAAATTAAAGAAGAGCAGTGAGTCTACTCCTAGGTCAGATGACAGTTAGGAGATAGTGCAATCTTCCCAAAAAGTTGCATAGATGCTGTGGAGTGTAGCCTGTTGTGGACCCTTTTTGTGTTTTTACATTAAAAAAAAATATATATATATATATAGGGTGTGTGTGTGTGTGTGTGTGTGTGAAAATGCAAACTCCATGAGGGCAGGCTTCTTGTTTCCAACTGAATGAATTGCTTGCCATGCAGAACCTGGGTGTGTTACTCCTCCTTCATTCACCCCTCCCTCCTTGTGCCTCATTCACTCACTCCAAAACCATTCATCAGCCCATTCATTCATTCATTCATTCATTTGTTCTTTCATGCAGCAAACATTCACAGAGGCCCCATCTCATCCCCACTGCGAGGGAGTCTCTGTTAATCCTTCTCAACTAGGCCAGGGAGGATCTCATGCTAGGAAAGTCTGGAGATAAGATTAAAGGAGCCATCTCTGCAGGGCCCGGGCCCATCAGGGATTCACTGCGTGGGTGTGGCCTTTTTGTTTCCTCACCTGCACATGGCCAGTGGACAGCCTGAGACAGAAAAGCCAAAGCAAAGGGCAACCGAGACGCTTCCTGGCCTTGATAACATGAGTGCCGCTTCCTACCCAGAACCAAGCCAGGGGCAGAGGAGTCAGGCTGAGGTTTCAAGGAAACCTGGGCCAGCATCCAGGGGCTGCAGCCGAGCTGGTCCCAGCTCAAGTCTCCAGGTGAAGAATGCATCCCGAGGACTTGGCCTGGCAGGGCACTTCCCGCGTTGTTGCAATGGGCTCCACTGATGTGTGCGTGAGCAGGCGGAGGTGCCTATGAGGGGTTTGTGTGTGTGTTTACCTGTGTGTGCGTGTGTGCACGTGTGCTCTTGTCTGACTGCATAAACGCACTGCACAGTCTTCCCCAGCAGCATGGGGAGGTGGGGGTGGTTTCCAGCCGGCAGACCCTTCCTTAAAAGAGGCATCTGCCCTGCCCTTCCCACCCTTCCCGCACATCACAGTCTCCTCCTGCACCCTGCAGTCCACCTCCATTTTTGGAGGCCCCTTTAGAACAGTAGCAAGAACTGAAACTTCCTGGGTTTGAATGACTGGCCACGTGATCTCCGGCAAGTGAGTTTCCCCATAGGCAAAATGGGAGTCCTGGGTTATTCTGGGGACAGGGAACCACAGTGCATATAAAGCACACCACTCAGTGCCTGCCCTGTTCTTCCTGCCCTGGCGTTATGCTAAACAATGGGGTCTCCACTCGGGCCAGATGGGGAGGGGGAGGGTAGGAGAAAAGACCCATTTCCCAAAAACATTGACTTCGACCTTGAACCCAAGCAGCTGGTCAGATCTGGTGGCCTCTTTCTGGGATTGTTTATGTAGCTTTCCTTGTAAACACAAAGAATGGAAAACAAACACAAAAATATTTAAAAATAAATGAATGAATAAGAAATCGTTAGTGGGTGGCATGGACAGGACCTGGGGCAGATGGGGCAGCCATCAAGGCATTACCCTGGGATTAAATGCTTGAGTGGCCTGGGCCCAAGCTTAAGACTCTCTCCCCCAACCTCCTCTGTTTCTGGTTACACATTCCTGCTGTTCCCACCTTCTGGGGGAGGCTTGAATCCTGCAGCATGTCATCTGGCCACTTCGGTGAAGAGAGTGAAGGACCTCTGCCGGGAATCAGCCCAGCTCTGCCCACCTCTGTGTGAGCTTGGGCAAGTCACTTTCCCTCTGTGGGCCTCGGTTTCCAAGGATCTCTAAGGTCCCTTTAAGCACAGACATCCTATGATTCACTTTATGCTAAGAGCGTGGTTATGAGAGCACTTTGACCGGAGGAAAGAATCCCATCAAGAGATGCTCATTAGTACGATTTTTGGGGGATGGGAATAACTCTGCCCATGGCTGCTGGGAAGGATTCTTATTGGAAATCCTTGAACTTTCTGTTTTGGGATTGTTTGGGCCAGATCTGGGAATGGATGCAACCTGAAATATTTCTTGGTGATCTGTGCAAAGAGAGGGTCTGGCTCCTTTCTGCCTAGGGGCCAGCAGTGTGTCCCGGAACTGTCTCTCCCCCCTACCCATGCACCCCCTCCACTGCCACACACACACCCAGGAGAATGACGTTGCCTCCTCTAGTCCTTCTGAATGCTGAGCTCAGGGGCGGGGGAGGCCACTCTGAGATCTCTGGTCCCACTCTGGCCCAGAGCAGAGCCAATGTGCAATCCTAGTACCCAACTCTGAAAGAGGAGGGCATGGTGACCCTCTCTCCCAGCCAGACTCTTTCATAGCCTGGGCCACCTGCAACTTTGGTTTTCAAAGGCATGCTTCAAATGAATGACAGAGACTTTGAGTCATTGCTCTGAGATGGAAGTACAGGGGTGGGGAGAGTGTTGGCTTTGACAAGACAGCAGAGGGTGGTAGTTAGGAGACCTGGATTCACCATGTGTCCTTGGACAGGTTCCACTCCTCACCCTGGGTCTCAGCATTCTCACTGTTCTTTGTTCTTTTATATAGAATGCATAGTTACTGAGCATCTACTTTGTACCAGGTGCCATGCCAGGCATCATGTGTACATTAGTGAACAAGACTCAACCTGTGCCCTTGAGGAGGGCACACTTTAGTGCAGGGATGAGACCTTCATTGCACTTGTATTATCCCTCTCCACTCCCGCCTCCCTTGCAGACATCACTAATCAACCACAGCATGCTTTAACACTGAGCCCAGACATAACCTCAGGATCTCTTTGAACCCAGCACTCCAGTGTTTCCAACTATTACCAGGTGGGGACTAGCCCCTGCTATGCCTTCCTCACAGGGCTGCACAGATTGTAAATAAAAACAAGATTGTAGTTGGGTGAGGGAAACATGTTCTGAAGTCAAGTCCAAGTGCAGAGTTTTTCCCTAAGCCATATAAGCATGGAGAGCAGCTATAGGGCCAGAGGGTGCTTCCTTCCTCAAATATCTTGAGAATTAGGCCAAAGGGCCAGGAGCAGTTTATGTGCAAAGAGCATGCATGTCCCCAGTGCCCCACACACAGCCTGGCACCCACTGTCTATTCCATAAATCCTTGATAGATAAATGAATGCATCTTTGCATTTCTGCCCAGCTGGGCAGTCACCTACCAGGGCAGGTGGCCATGTTTGCTCCCTCCTTTCTGGAATAAGTCAGCCCAGCCTTGAGGCCTCCAGGGAGGCTGGACTCAAGCAGATGACTCTTTACAAGGTAGATCCAAGGCCCCTGGCGCAGAGAATTGCATCCAACAGTCAAAGTTCCAGCTTTTTTTCTTCTTCCTTGGCCTTAACAAGGCGGAGCATGTCTAATTGGCACCTTCTCCCTTCTCACTCACTTGCCAGATAACCAGGCTTCAGGCTACTGTTGAAACCTCTGGAGTGTCTGGGACCTGAGACTGCTCCCACAATGTGGCAACACTTGTGCAATAATGAAGGGAAAGGAGGCTGGGGAGGGAGGCTGCCCGCCAGCCCCCACTAGCTGAGCTCCACTCGCCTGCTTCTTTCCAAGGCAGGCAGGTAAGTATGGAGGAGGTGGCTTTCCTCGAGGGGAAATAGAGTCTGGGCTTGGTGGGGCCTCTGCTCTGTGTGTTTATGAACTAGAATCTCACATGGGAATCTAGCTCTGCAGACTTCAAAGCCCTCTCCCATCCTGCAAGCTGATATGAACCATACAAGGCCCCATGAGAAAGGCCATGAAAGATCGTTACTGCTGCTCTGCTTGTGGGGAAGCTGGCCCAGAGAGGTTAAGTGACTCATCTTGGATCACATAGCCTATCAAGACCAGCTGCACATTCATCATGTCTGCCACCTGCAAAGAAGCCTGGAGATGCCATGGGCCTGAAGTCCACAAAAGGCTGTCCTGTAGAAGCAATAGTGCACTCTGCACAAGTGTCTGGCTCTGGAGACAGGGCTGTCCAGAACCAAATCTTGTTCCTACCACCCTCAAGTTGTAGGACACATGGCTTAATCCATGAGACTCACTCTCCTCCTTCAAAAACTGGAGAAAATATTACTCACTTCATGAGGGTTTTGGAAAATTATATATTTCTCTTTCTTTCAATAAACATGTATTGAGATTTATTGTGTGCCAAAGAGGTACAAAGATGAACATGTCACCGTCTCTGCCCTTGAGCCTAAAGTCTACATATAAATCAACAAATAGTAAAATACAATGTGGCTAGGGCCATGATTCCACACACACATCTGGAGATACTGAGGAAAGAGAGACTAACGGGGGGTGGGCACACTTCGGTACAGGGATGACCACTCCATTGACTCGGACTCTGTCTCCCAACTCCTGCCCCCACGGCAGACATCACTAATCAGTCACAGCACACTTTAACACTGGGCCCAGTCATAACCTCAGGATCTCAGGGGGACTGAGGTACTGAAGGGTGAATAGGAGCTTGACAGGTAGACACAATGAGTTGGAAGGATATTTGGGGAAGAGGAAACAGCTTTGAAAAGACATGGAAGTGTAGAGGAACATGACATGTCTTGGCAATGGGGGAAAGTTTGGTGTGGCTGGTACCTGAGCTTCACCAGAGAGATGAGGTGGAAGGCGTTGTCAGGCTGGAGTGTGAGGGGCTTTGAAACCAGCCAGACCCAACAGCAGATGGGGACAGTGGGAGGATTTCCTGCAGGAGCAGGCTGTGAGACTTCCAATCTGGCCCTCTTCTGAGGACAGAGTCAGGCCAGGAGCTACTGTAGAGACTCCAGCATCCTTGGGACATTAAGGAAGGGAGGGGGCAGAGGAAAGACTAAGAACTAGGGTCTGATCCTGGAGCAGACACCAGGCCACTGATGGCCCTGACCGTCAGGCTGACCTAGAAAACTCCCACTGCACAGAAGCAGCATGGTGGGCTCAGGAGTAGCAGTTCACCCTTCATGCTCTTGTTCCAAAGCTTCCACTTACAGGCATCTGACCTCCTGGGAGGTGAAGACCCGAAGCCTCACTTTCCAGTGGGGAAGGCTTGAAATTTAGAAAGCTCAGTGAGCCTGCTGTCTCTGCACACAGCAGCTCTGAGGCCGAGGACAGGCAGAAGGAAGGGTTTCCAGAGGTGTGGATGCTGGAGCCTTGGCCCTAATCTCGGCAGGGAGGACTGCGAACAACGCCAAGGAGGAAAAGCCACGGAGGGGCCCAATGGGCAGCAATGGGTGGCAGCACCCAAAGCAGAAGGCATTGGCCACCCAGAGGATAAGGTTTGGGGCTTTTGTTTGCAAAGCCCAGGCTCTTAATAGGTCATTGTGCTGATTGTCTTGTGGGGTGGGAAGTGGGGAGGGACTGGGGGAGGACAGAGCAAAAGGTGGGAGCACTTGTTGAGGAACAGATTTGGAGAGACCCCCTCCTTCACCCCCAGGCTGGGAAAAGAAGGGTGTTTGTGGAAGCTGAGGCTGTGAAGACCAAAGCCCACTCTCATGCAGGGCCTCTGAGAGAGCCCTAAAATCTCCCAGGGGCCCTGCTGAAAGTGGGCTTTCTTCCTCTTCCTGGGGAGGCAGGAAGAGTGAACATTAGTAACTACTGCCCTGAGAACTGCCGCCAGCGACCTCTGGAAACTAACGAAGCAGCCACCTTCAATGGGTCACGGGATGTGGACAATGAGGACGCTTTCCAGATCCTTGTGATCTAGAGAGACAGGAGCCCCTCAAAACACGAGGCTTTGTGCCTTTTCCTCCTTCCCTGGGGAACCCAAGTTAATCTCTGGAAATAATGACTCTTTTTTCATGCCTGTTTTAGTCTATTTGGGCTGTTATAACAAAATACCACAGCCAGGGTAATCTATAAATGACCGAAATGTATGGCTTACAGTTTTGGAGGCTGGGAAGTCCGAGATCAAGCTGCCAGTAGAATCAGTGTTGGGTGAGGGGCATGCTCTCTGCTTCAAAGATGGGATGGGGCTGCTACGCCACAGCAGAAGTGAGCAGGTGCCGGGTCAGCACACTCACATCGGTGCCTGATCTACCAGGCAGTCAGGTTGGTGTGTTCACGGGTGGAAGTAAGTTGGAAAGGTAGCTCAAAACTTCAGCGGGCATAGTTTGGGTTTTAAATCAACTGTTATCTCTTGAGGCAACCTCCTGGTGGGCTTCTAAGCACGCAGTCAGATGAACTTGCCCTGTAGGGGATGTCTGGTGAAGAGGAGGTAAAAGGCTGTGATTGCATTTCTAAAGGGCTGAGTAAGAAGTCGGGGAAAGGAGGAAACAGAAAAGAAGAGAGAGGAAAAAATAATTAAACTACCTCTCAGAAAAATGCGGGTACTTTGTTACGTTGTAACTGAACACTGGGGAAGCAGCAGAACCTAACAGAGAGAGAATGAAACTTGATGTCTGGTGGCCTGGCTGTGAGTCCTAGCTCTGCTGTTTATGTGCTCTGTGTCATCTAGAGTAAGCAGGGATCACTGCTGCAGGGCTGGGATTGGAAGACAAACAACATGTTAATAAAGAGCCTCAAAACACACACAGAAAAAGGGACCAGACCCACAAGAGATATGGAATCATAAGTCAATGAGTAAAGGACAGATGACACAGTAGAAAAGCAGGCAAGTGCTCTGAGCAGACAATGTGAAGAGACACAAATGATCAACACACACACACAGCAAGCTCACCTTCATTAGCAACCAGGGAAATTTCAACGCAAGAGCAATTTTCATCAGATTGGCAAAAGGACAAATTTAAGTGTGGTCAAAGAAAAGTAGACAAGGGTGTGGGGTAGGGACCCACACTCCCCTGACTGGAAGTATCAATTGGAACAGCCACTTTGCTATGGCCATTTTGCTGTAATCTACTAAACCTGAAAATGGGCATAGCCCATAACCCAGCAGTCACACTTCTAGGAGCCCATTCTAAGTACCTACCCTAAAGAAACGCTAGCACATGTATAGGGTTTTCATTACAGTATTGATGGTAAAATAAAAATGGAAAGCAGAATATTCCTAGGAGGAACTAGCTAGTTGAAACATGACCTATTCCACAATGAAGCACAATTCACTAGTTAAACGATGCTCCCTTTGTAGCTGCATAGATAGATCTCGAAATCACTGTTGAATGGAAAAAAAATCCAGTTGTTCCCACTTTTCTGTGGTTTCACCTTCCGCAGCTTCAGCTACTCATGGTCAATTACAGTGTGAACGTAGGTGAGTACAGCACAAAAAGAGATCCTGAGGGAGAGAGAGAGAATACATTCACGTAACTTTTATTGTAGTATATTGTTATAATTGTTCTATTTTATTGTTAATTATTGCTAGTAATCTCTTGCTGTGATTAATTTATACATTAAACTTTATCATAGGTATGGATGTATAGGAAAAAAACATAGCATATATAGGATTTGACACGGTTTCAGGCATCCACTGGGGATCTTGGAGCACATCCCCGCTGGATAAGATGTGACTGCTGTATAAATAGATATAATATAATCCCAAGTCAGGATTCCTTTGTTCTTTAAGTAACCAAACAGCCAACCAACTGTAGCATAAATGAAGAGGCACTTATTTTTCGCAAATAACAAGGAGTCCGGAAGTAGCATAGCTAACATCGGGTCAGCGGCTCTCTAGTACATCTCAGTGATTCCCTGGCCTTTCTCTTTTGCCTGTTGCTACATGGTCAGGAAATGACTACTGCTCCTCCAGACATCACATTTGTATTCAATGCAGGATGAAGGAGAAGGTGAAAGGGTTTTCTCTCTAATTATACTTTAAGTTCTGGGGTACATGTACAGAATGCGCAGGTTTGTTACATAGGTATACACATGCCATGGTGGTTTGCTGCACCCATCAACCTGTCATCCACATTAGGTATTTCTCCTAATGCTATCCCTCCCCTAGCCCCCACTCCCAACACACCCCGGTGTGTGATGTCCCCTCCCCGTGTCCATGTGTTCTCGTTGTTCAGCTCCCACTTACGAGTGAGAACATGTGGTGTTTGGTTTTCTGTTCTTGTGTTAGTTTGCTGAGAATGATGATTTCCAGCTTCATCCATGTTCCTACAAAGGACATGAACTCATCCTTTTTTATGGCTGCATAGTGTTCCATGGTGTATATGTGCCACATTTTCTTTCTTTACTCTATCATTGATGGGCATTTGGGATTCTAAGTCTTTGTTATTGTGAACAGTGCTGCAATAAACATATGTGTGCGTGTGTCTTTATAATAGAATTATTTATAATCCTTTGGGTATATACTCAGTAATGGGATTGCTGGGTCAAATGGTATTTCTAGGCTACAGTAACGAAAACAGCATGGTACTAGTACCAAAACAGATATATAGACCAATAGACCAGAACAGAGGACTCAGAAATAACATCACACAGCTACAACCATCTGATCTTTGACAAACCTGACAAAAATAAGCATTAGGGGAAGGATTCCTTATTCAATAAATGGTGTTGGGAAAACTGGAAGCCATATGCAGAAAGCTGAAACTGGATCCCTTCCTTGCCCCTTATATAAAAATTAACTCCAGATGGATTAAAGTCTTAAATGTAAGACCTCAAACCATAAAAACCCTAGAAGAAAACCTAGGCAATACCATTTAGGACACAGGCATAGGCAAAGACTTCATCTAAGACACCAAAAGCAATGGCAACAAAAGGCAAAATAGACAAATGAGATCTAATTAAACTAAAGAGTTTCTGCACATCAAAAGAAGTTATCATCAGAGTGAACAGGCAACCTACAGAATGGGAGAAAATTTTTGCAATCCATCCATCTGACAAAGGGCTAATATCCAGAATCTACAAGGAACTTAATTAAATTTACAAGAAAAAAACTAACAACCCCATCAAAAAGTGGCCAAAGGATATTCACAGACACTTTTCAAAAGAAGACATTTATGCAACCAACAAACATATGAAAGAAAAGCTCATCATCACTTGCCATTAGAGAAATGAAAGGGTTTTCTCTTTACAAAGCTTTAGGTCTTGGGTAAGGAAAAGCCCTTCCCAGAGAATTCCAGTTACATCTCGTTAGCAAGAGCTGGGTCATCTGCCAATCTTTGGACCATTCTGTTAAAGGGGCGAGATTATCAAAATGCATTTAGAGCTGTCGTGATTCGTTCTCTAGAAATTAGAAGAGGGATCTACTCTTTCCTATAGCAAGAGAGTTCTGCCTACTACTTGAATATCACTTTCTGTTGGCACAGAAGAAAGCGGTCCCCTGGTTGTTGGGTGGGTAAGGGATAGTGCCCGCCGCAGATACAATTTATTTTGTACCAGGGACCTACAGAGGTTATCACAGAAGGGGGTAGTGGCATGAAGGGGCGGGAGTGGGGAATGGGCTTGAGTGTGGTGCTTAAAGGGACTTTGGTTTTATCAGCAATTCTTTCATTTTTAAAGGGCAGACTGTATTCATGTATCACCTGTGTAACTGAAGTCAGTTTCTAAAAGTCTTGTCAGTGACTGGCTTTGGCATCCCCAGATTTGGCCCAGTCCCAACAGAGCCCAACACTGCAGAAGCCAAGAGTTGGTACTCCAAAAAGTTCTACTGGGAGTGGGAACCTGGAGAGGAGGGAGGAAGTTGCCTGTGTGACTCTTGGCTCCAAGAAGAAAAGTTGGGAGCCGATCATGTAAGGCTGTGCAGCCCTTTCAGCAGGACTATCTTTGACAGACAGAAAGTCAGCCCACTGGTATTTCCTTGCAAATTCTCAGGCCTCCCTCTGGACTCTTCCCTTGTTCTTCAAACAAAAACTGCAGTCTCTGATTAAACCACCTGTCAACTCCCCACAAATGCAGCTGGTGTCCTTAAAACCACTTACAAGGCACTCAGGGGTGCAAGGGGTGGCCGGGATTGACGGGGTGCTGGCTGCATGGGCTCGGCAGAGCCATGAAAAACTCCCTGGGGAGCTTAGCATCACTGGGGCCACCTGGATGTGGCAGATCCATGCCAGACAGCACAGCGCAGTCTGCTCATTGCCACAATCCAGCCTTGTACTTCCTATTACCCCATCTTACAGGTCAGGAAACAGAGGTCCAGGGAAGGGGATTGCCCAAGTGCACAAAGCATGGAGGCTCTCAGAGTAGCTGCCAGCTCATAGGGCAGCACCTCACAGGAAAGCTGGGAAGGGAAATGGGAGAAGAACCAAAGGGAAGTGGGGTTCTTGGGTATCAGCTCCTCCAAAGCCCACTTCTGTCGCTTCCTCCTTATGACCACAGCGCCTAACTGCTATCCCAAGCCCAAGGTCCTGCCAGAAAGACTGAACATCTAAGAGGGTCCTTGGAAATCAATGAGTGTGGTGTGGATTTCCAGGAATGAATAGATAAAAAACAACTTTAAAAAATAAAATTAATGAACTAGACATACCAGAATACCAAATACTAACTGCTGATAGTCAGGGTTCATAACAATTTGTGAAATTTGGTTATCTATGTTTGTACCCAGTCAGTGGCAAAGGCATTTATCGCTGTGAATTGTAGCTTAAAATAAAAAAAGGGAAAGGCCAGGCACGGTGGCTCACACCTGTAATCCCAGCACTTTGGGAGGCTGAGAGGGGCAGATCATGAGGTCGGGAGTTTGAGGCTCTCCTGGACAATGTGGTGAAACCCCATCTCTACTACAAATACAAAAATTAGCTGGGTGTGGTGGCATGTCCTGTAGTCCCAGCTACTCAAGGGGCTGAGGCATGAGAATTGCTTGAAACCAGGAGGCAGAGGCTACAGTGAGCTGAGATTGTGCCACTGCTCTCCAGCCTGGGCAACAGAGCAAGACTCCATCAAAAAAAAAAAAAAAAAAAAAAAAAAAAAAAAAAAAAAGAAAAAAAAGAAAAAGAAAGAAAGCTGCGGATTTGGTCTATATGCTTCATTTCACAGATGGGAAGACTGAGGCCTAGGCATGTGTATGGCTTGCCCAGGGTCATGCAATCCTCTGGGGACAGAGCCCCAGGCGCCTGAGGCCAGAAGTGGCTTCAAGCTGCTTCCCTAGTTATTGGGCTCCAGGCCTCACAGTTTCCCTGAAAGGTGCAAGGGTTACAGAAGCTCTTCCTGCCCTGTTTCCTTGTGGGAGCTGCTTATTTACCCAGCCTTGCTCCTGGATCCCCAGTAGGTAAGTCCTGTTCACTTGCAGCTCCTGGCAAACACTCTTGCTATGGAGAGCACCTGGCTTAAGTCCCCCACTATTCTCTGAGGCCCGCAGCTCCCTGTCCTTACCCCTTTCTACACCCTTGGCTCACCCTGAAGCAACTCTCTTTCTTTCTTGGTCTTCTCAGAGTGGTCAGGTGTGGTCTGGCGCTGGCTGGTAAAGCCGCTGGCTAACAGGAACCGGGCCCCCTGTTTCCAGTGGGAGGGCATCTGCTGTGGACTGGTCCTCCAGCCCTCCTTGGCTGAGGACCAAGTAACCCGGGTTCTACACCTGCTGTGTCTGTACCTCACTCCATGACATTAGACAAGTCACAACCTCTCTAACCCTCTGTTTCCCTTTATGTAAAATAACATAACATTCTCCACTCAGCACCCCTCACTGCAAGGATCAGATGAAATCAGCTGTGATGTAAAAGTCCACCGTCTTGAACATCAGCTGTTTTCACCTGACTGGCATTTGTCCCTTCCCCTTCTCCCTTTCTGCTTACGGTCCCCAGTTTTCCTCTGAGGAACCACTTCTCTCATAGTCAGTCTCTGAGGTGGCTGTGGCTGGCCCCCCACCCTCTGCTCCCCAGAGTCATGCACTTGGCTCACGCTTGGCAAATCAGCAGGCTCTACCCTCCTGACCTTGGAGCACATGAAACAAGTCAGACGAGACTGGGTCCTGAGATTGCCGACAGCACTGTTGCTGCGGCTGCTGCACTGATGGATGATCCTGGAGCCTGGGAAGCCATCATCTGAAGAGCAGGCTTGCTGCAAACAGGGTGCAGGAGACAAGGGAGTGGGGGGCTCTTGACCTTGTCTGGGCCTCTCCATCCAGATGGACCTAAAGCAAACGCTACTCCCAGCCTTTTCAGCCCCTCAAAGCCAATGAATTCTCCTTATGGTGTCAGTCAGTTGGGAATGAATTTCTTCCATTGGCAGTTGGGATTCCTGACTCATTCAGTGGCCAAAACATAAAAAGTGCTATAGAAAAATAAAAGGCGATTTTCTCCCTCTTGGGCTTCTTTGGTTCCTCCTGGTCTGCAGACAGCCTCGCTGACTTTCTGGTTGGTGAGGGGGTGCACCCTCCATACTGTGCACCTCCTTAGACTCTCTGTATTCATTGGCTGGCGAGGGGACAGCCATACCTCTCCTGTGAACCCATGCCAGACAGACTAAAGGGAAGAGGGCCATTAGCCGGCCACCGTTGGTTTGGGCATGATTTCCTAAGTGTAGGACTCCAGCCCACCTAGCTCTGCCCCAGCCTGCTATAGGTGATCCATTCTTTCTGCGGAGAGCCCACCAGACCTGCAGTCCACTTTGACCATGTCAACCATGCAGCATCCACACACTGCCTCAGAAATTCCTCACACTCATCAGGCTGCCCAAGTCTGTGTCTGCTCTGTTCCTGTTCCCTCCTCTCTGCTTCTTCCCCTCCTCCCTGACCTCCTCCTGTCTCCCTTTGTGGGGTCTGTCCCGCTTTGCTTCCTGCCTGGCCCCATCTTGGCAGCCTCGGCCCTGGCTTTTGAAGGCCTGTCAGTGCATCCTGCCTGGCATCCTCACCAATGCAGGCAAGGAGAGCCTCATGTCCCACTCTGGCTGCGGGGACTGCCTTTTGGTGGGGACACTCTCTCCTGTCCCCTCCTGACAGGTGATGGCAATCAGTCATCCTAATCCTTCACACTGGATTCAACTACTAATCCCACTGTGTACTGTGCTCCAGGATGGGGGTTGATATCCTAAACATCTCCTCTCCGGTGGGACAGGGGGACATCTTCAAGGCTCATCCTGAGATGGGCACAGGGTATGATCTCACAATCTGTGGCCAGCATCAGCTTAAGACATAGTCGTGTAGGGTTGCCAAACTGTTGTCCAACTGAAGTTAAAATTGAACTGGCGTCCTGTCATTTTGTTTTTGTTTTGACTAAATCTGGCAACCCTGGTCAGGAGGCTGAAGCTCGTGATATTGCAGTAAGTTATAGAGGAGGACGCCTCACCTACAAACCCTAGAACAGGCACCCATGGAGTTTCTACACCAGCAAAATGTTTAGCAAGAGGATAGAGAGATGGATCTTCTGGAAGCCCAATTATTATCCATTTAGAGATGGATGAGCTTCCAGGACTCTCCCAGCCCGTGCCGATAGCTCCAGGCTCTCGCATCTGTGTTTTGGGAATATGGCTGTATTTAAAGTGAACTCTGAGGTCTGCCCCAGGCATTTTTTCTCTCCAGAGTCAAGTTCAGGATTTCACGGCTGTCTGTGAGAGCTACAGGAAGCAACTGGCAGTGACCCTAAATGCCAAAAGGCCTGGAGAAGGAATGAGGTAGAGGGAGGATCGCAACAGACTTTAGCAGGGAGGGAAATCAACTTTAAGTTTCTGCATATTGAATCCTAATTTTTCATTGACTTTAATTGTTAAATTAGAGACAGGTTTCTCTGGAGGGGAAATTTTGACTCCCAAAATGTAAGATGTAATGAAATGACATTTTTAAAAAAAAAAGCTAAATGGCATTTTATAAGAGAAAATATTTTCCAGTGTGATAGTGATAATATTCAATATAGATTTCCAAGCATAAACACAAAGTGATTACAATTGTGTTTGGCCCACAGTTTCAAAACATTCAGTGACAGCTTAATTGAGCAGAACCCTACGCTCATAAACCTCTTTTCCCTCAGTTTCCTACAGCAGCAGACATCGCTGCGTTTCTTGGCTGTGTGGGTTGCATCTCAGGGCACGCTGGGAGCTGCCACCTCCATAGTGTGATCCAGGTTTCTCTAAGCCAAGTCAGGTGGAGGTGTCAAGTTAACAGGCAGTAGGTCCACAGGTGGCACAGATGACAAGGTGAGGAGCAGCTCATAATGGGATAATGAGATATGTGGCTGCAGGGAGGAAGGGAGAGAGGGCTCAAGGAATATCCTACAGAAGGCAGATCTCCAGGTTTTGTATTTAGAACCAGTCTCTCGATGAACAATAACACAAACGTACATTTCTGTTCATTGTGTTTCTACATTTGGGGTACTTCTATAAACAGGAAGACCAGAGCAGGAAGCTGTGGCCCGTGGAAAAGAACTTTGCAGCACCTAACAGTCCAGGCTCCAAGAGGAAAACAGAACTCCCCCAGGACTTATTATCATGTGAGGAAAATCTGTGTATACAGCCAGCCTAGTCCAGGAGCCAAAGGAAGGCAGAGAGAGAGAAGACAGGCGGCTTTGGCCGTGGTTTTGATATTTGCAAGTTTGGACCACAATGTGTTTCTCCATTTCTCTTTCCTGCCCTCCCTGGCTCCCTCACCCCAGTCTCCCCCACCTTTTCCACTTCACCCTCCTCGGTTTCCAGCAGGCAGAGGACGGGGGTGTATCCTGCCTGCACCATCCCTTGGCTCTGCCTATGTGGTGTGGGCGGTGGGTACACTGGGGGTGGGTTTGTGGCTCATGAGGATGAAAATTGTTCTTCCCAGTTTGGAATGCTGGCCTCATGTGGGGGCCACTAAGACTTATGTGGGAACGGTATACTGTGAAGGGTTCTGGGGTCTCAGCTTAGTGCGAGAGAGGGGTTCGGGCAGGGAACTGGAGGAGGTTTTTAGACCCTTCTTCTCTCTGTGAAGAAAAGGTCAATGAGCAAATGACACCCCCACCCCGCGGAAAGAGGGAAATAGAAGGATCTGGTTCATGGCCAAACTCACAACCGAGCATATAGATGATGAGAGAAGGGTCAGTTCAGAGGAACTCTGGTAGGGGGGAGGAGGGAGATTCCGGGAGAGCTGGAAGCTCCCAGAGAAAGGAGGGAGTGTGAGAGTCTAGATGAGAGGCATAAGGGACAGAAGACTGTTTCAGGGAGCAGGCGAGAGAAAGAGGGATTCCAGGAGAGAGTCAGGGAGGATGGACAAGGCTTTGGGAGAAAAGTAGTGCGGTAGGAATGGGGGTGGGAGACCCCTACAGATGGCTCATGTTACAGGAAGAAGCAGAGCTTCCCTCTGACCCAGGAGGCAATGGCGCTGCAGCCATGTGAGGCAGACTCGGCCTGGTCCCCATGCCAGGTGCTTAGACCAGCTCTTCCTTCCTTCCTTCCTTCCTTCCTTCCTTCCTTCCTTCCTTCCTTCCTTCTTTCTTTCTTTCCTTTACTCATCAGAGGTCTTACTGTGTGCTGGGCCTTATGCTTCCTGCCCTTAGGAAGCTCCCAGGCTGGTAGGGGAGCCTGGCTTCAGTAAAAACTTCCCATAGTGCAGAGTAGGGCTGTCTGGATACACCATTATTCCAGAGCTAGCAAGAGAGCAGCGTAGGCCCTGCCCTTGGAAGGTGGAGGACTGCCCAGTCAGTCTGTGGACTCCTTCCAGGCTTGGGCGAGGTGGCCTGGACTCTTTCCCCCTCTACGGCCCACCTGAAGATTCAAGGCAGGCCTTCTTGCCCTCTCCAGGGGTCCCATCCTAGACACCAGGACTCCCCACCTCAGCCTCATTTATTCACAGTAGCATGTACGCTCTAGGACGTCCCCTCTGTAGATCTTCCCTCTGCTCAATCCCTTGGGTTTTTTCTGATTCACTAGAAACTTACCTGAAACAGTCACTCCTCCTGAATGTCAATAGTGGATGAAAGCTTCGGCCGCCCTCAATCATCTTTCTTGTCATTGTTATTGTCATCATCATTGTAATGTGTTTTGCTTTATAAAACTTCTTGGCCAGTCGCAGCGGCTCACGCCTGTAAGCCCAACATTTTGGGGGGCTGAGGAGAGTGAATCACTTGAGGCCAGGAGTTTGAGACCAGCCTGGCCAACATGGCAAAATCCCTTCTCTACTAAAAATACAAAAATTAGCTGGGCATGGTGGTGTGCACCTGTAATCCCAGGTACTTGGGAGGCTGAGGTAGGAGAATTCCTTGAAACCAGGAGGCAGAGGTTGTAGTGAGCCAAGATCACGCCACTGCTCTCCAGCTTAAGCGGCAGAAAAAACAAAACCAAAACCAAAAAAAAGGAATAACTTTAGCTTCAAACAACACAATGAAGCAGATAAGCAGAGGTTATTGCTTCTATCTACAGGAGGGAAAAGCTGAGGCTCGGAGAGGTTAAAAGACTTGCCAACAGTCACAGAACTGGAGTGGCAAAGGCCCGGTTTGAACCTGCATCCAAAGCCCTTTCTGATACACGATATAGGTGGCATGGCAGAACAGTGGGGAAAGTGTGTCATTTTCTCTAAGTGATGCAGAAATAACTAAGATCATGAGTAGGCAAGGGGTATAAAATGTAATCCCTACCTCACATAGTAAATAAAACTACTCCAAGTGGCTTAAAAAGTTCAAAGTCAAAAATAAAAATTTGCATTTTTAAAGGAAAATATAAGTGAATATCTTTCTGATCTTGAAAAGTATGAAAGGATTTTTAAAATAAGGCCTTGAAAGTACTAACGTTAAGATAAAAAACAGATTAAGCCAAACACATTAAAACTAAGAATGTTCATCAAAAGACAGGCAACTGGATATCTAAATGCCAATGAATAAAGTTGAACTCCAAACTCACCAGGTGCAGAAATTAACTCAATGAATCAAGGACTTAAAGAACTAAAACTGTAAACCCTTAGAAGAAAACATAGGTGTAAATCTTTGTGACTTTGGATTAGACAACGGTTTCTTAGATGTGACTCCAAAGCATAAACAATAAAAGAAAAAAAACAGATAAATGGGACTTTATCAAAGTTAAAAAATGTGTACTTCAAAGAACATCAAGAAAGTATGGGAGAAATTATTTGTAAATCATACATCTGATAAAGATATGATTATACTGTATAATATAATATATATATGATTATATTGTATAGTCTAGATTGTATCTAAACTATAAAATAACCATTACAACTCAAAAAAATTTTTTTAAAAACCCCTAAAAGATCTGAACAGACACTTCTCAAAAAAAAAAAAAAAAGCTACACAACCCACCAACAAGCACATAAAAAGATGCTCAGCATCGTCAGCCTTCAAGGAAATGTAAATCAAAATCAGAGTAAGTTACCACTTCACACACACCAGGAGGCTATCATCAAGAAGACAGATAACAACGAGTATTAGCCAGGACGTGGAGAAATTGGAACCCTTCCATACACTTCTGGTGGGTATGTGAAATGATGAAGGCATTTTTGAAAACAGCCTGGCAAACGCTCACAAGGTTAAACACAGAGTTAATATAGAATCCAGCAATTCTACTCCTAGGGATATACAAAAGAGAAATGAAAACATAGGTCCACACAAAACGTGTCCAAAAATATATAAAGTAGCCTTATTCATCACAGCCCCAAAGTGGAAACAACCCAAATGTCCATCAGTTGATGAATGGATAAACAAAATGTGGCTTATTCTACAGTATATTATTTGGCAATGGAGAAGAATGAAGTGTTAATATCTGCTACAACATGGATGGACTTTGAAGACATTATGCTCTGTGAAAGAAGCCAGTCATGAAGGACCACATATTATATAATGTGATTTATATAAGGTCCAGAATTGGCAAATATATAGAAACACAAAGTAGGTTAGGGGTTTCTAGGACCAGGGGGCAAGGACAGGTGGGTGGTGGGCTGGGGGCAAGAGGGTATAGGGTTCCTTTGTGGAGTGATGAAAATATTTTAAAGCTGATCATGGTGATGGTTTCATAACTCTGTGAATACACTAAATACCATTGAATTATACACTTTGAGTGAATGGTATGATACGTAAGTTATAGCTCAATTATAAGTTTTTAGTTTCAAAAGACAGCTAAACAACATAAAAAGGCAGATCACAAACCAGAGGCAACCCTTTCCAGTTGGGGGAAACAGCAGATCCTATGACATCGAGTGGGGCTGCGCCTTTGAGCAGAGGACTTTAGAGGACTTCTAAACGACACCATTGGGTGGTACCTAGGCCTGGCCTTGTCCTCTTAGGCCACTGGCAAGCTGCACCACGTTGAAAAAGTCTGGGGTTCATGGCATGCCCAACACCTTGGACTCGCCTGTCCTTTCCTAGCAAAGGAGAGTCATTTCTAGGGAAGTGGAAGACTTGGTCAAATCAGCACAGAACAGGCCACTTCGGGGAGAGGTGAGAATCCAGCCGAAGGAGGCATGTGAGCAGATGAACACCAATGGCCTGTTGGGACGGCTTTGTTAATGTCTCAGAATCCTTCTCCTGAGCTTGGGTCCTAGGAATACAATTACGTGGTGCTCTGAGGCATGTCTTGCTGACACTGAAATGATTCCATTCTCAGCACCCAATAACCTTCCCACACACTCCTGCTCCATCCTACCCCAAGAGAGAAGAGCAGAGTCATAAGATGGGGCTTGGAAGTCAAAAGCAGGATGACAAGGGAGAGCAAATCCCTCACCAGACTTCTCCAGGTCTAGCTGTGCCTTCCAAAACCTGTGGTGGGACGTGTGAGCCCTGTACCCAGCAGTAGACAGGTTAAGTCAGCCCTGAAAATACATCCAGCAGGCTAGCAGACAGAGACTGGGGCACCAGCTCACACTGCGCTAGAGGCCACAGAGAGTAAAGACAGGCATTCTTCCCCAGAGGGGAAAGGCTGGGCAAAGGGCATTGCTGTCCCTCTCCCAGACTAATGCCCATGTCCATTGTGTCCCTCTTCTCTGCCTCTCTTATCCTAGTTACCCTGCCATAGGCCCTTCTGGAGCCAAAGCCTACACCCTAGCTTGCAGCTGCTGGGGCATGCTGGCAACTTGGGCATTCTCTGACCAACTCCCTGGATGTTTTCTAAAAGTGTGCCCTCTGCCTATCTATCTATCTATCTATCTATCATCTTTCTATTACCTATCATTTACCTAGCAATCATCTATTTATTATCTACCATATATGTTTCTATTATCTATCTACTAGAACCTACTAATATCTACCTATTTTATAAAGCTGGCCCAAGCAGGGGGAAAGATTCATCATGACAAAATAACATAAAGTAAAACCTGAGTATTCCTTCTCTGCTAAATTGGGCTTTTTCCTCCTTTTAGACTTTTCACTTAGTACATGCAGACACGTCTAATATCTATCGATACATCTACTTTCTTTTAAAGATGTTGTCACTTTTTCAGAGAGACTCATTTGTTTCTTTGCTTGCATTCACTGAATGGTCAGTAGCCACTGCTTTGTGGGATGGTGAAACCCAGGCCTGCAGACTTAACCTGGGGAGTGAGGGAGAAGAGGCAGGCCTGGCAAACAGGCCCAGACGTACGCACTCCATTGCTAACAAGGTTTGCTTCGCTTCCCCTGTCTGGTCTCAAGGAGACTCACCTGCAGGGTGAGGGGAATGCCCAGTTCATTTCCAGAAGCTCTTCCAGCTTTGACCTCTCTGAAGCAGCTGCTATTGTATAATCTATGTATTATAGTGCTCTTACTGTAAATTAGCCATTTAACTCTCACATGCCTATGAGTGGGTGCTGATAACACTCAAGTTTTGAAGACAGGAAACTCAGGCACAGTGGAATTGGTGGACTTCAAAGTCATACAGCAATGCAAGACACCATCAGGACTGGAACTTAGGTCAGAGTGGCCCATGCATTTAGCCACGATGCCACCATCTGCCCCTGACCACAAGTCAGTGGCCCTGAGTAGGCACAGGCCAGGATGCAGAAGACAGGCTGTGCCTGGGCTGGTAAGAACCTCAGCCAGGGTCACCAGCTCCTAGTCTATAGTCAAGCCAGACATGTCCTCCCAGAGAGAGTCGGGCCTGACCCCGAGGGCCTGTACAGCCAGTAGGCAGCCCGACGGCCACGCTCCCTGTGCTGGGGAGAGGGCAGGCACAGGGCTTGGGCTCAGCTCCCCTCTAGGGCAGCACCGGTGCTTTTAATTCATTCAACACAGCATCTGAGCCTCCTGGAGTTTCCCAGGTGGAATGGAGGTCTAGCTGAGCCAGGCTGCCTGGCCTCTAGAAAGAGAAACACAACCGTCCTGTGGCTCAGAGGCTCAGAGGAGGGTTCATTCCAGGGAGGAGTCCATCTACCCAGGAGACTCCAGGTCAGCTGCCTCTGCAGAAAAAGCACTCCTCCCCTGAGACAGCCATCCCACACAAACCAGCATGGCCCGTTGAACTTACCCTGGATCCATGTCCTCAATTATTTACTTACACCCCCGCCACCCCAGTTATCCATATCATCTGGCTGGCCTCGGGCCAAGTCTCTTTCCTCCTGGTCTTGTCTGTGATGTTGGGACAGGGAGAAGACATGCCGTAGCTCCAGGCACATCTGCAGCAGGACTGGGGAGCCTCAGCCTGTACTTTCTGTCTTCTTCCTCCTCCTCCACTGCCACCAGCACCTCTGCAATTGTCTGCCTGCAATTGAACCCAGGTGCCAGGAAATATCTTGGTTGTATGGCTGAAGTGAAAACACATGGGTAGGGTGAAAACCCTTCTCTGCTACAGCTTCTTTGCTGTCATCCCCGGAAACTCGCAGATGCAGAGGAAGACTTCTGAGCCCAGCGTCTGGCACTGTGTGTGCAGGAAGGGCAGCCTGGATCAACCATGGGCAGCATGCATATGCCTTGCTGGCTGCTGGCATGCAGCCGAGTTCAACCAGCTTGCAGGAGAGCGGGGGAGGGACAGAAGCTCCTCCAGCCTCTGATCCCTATTTTTCGTGGCCATCCAAAAAAACTTAGGAGCCCAGATCCCAGTCCTGGCCCTGACACTCACTGGCTGTGTGACTTCAGGTAAGTCACCTCACTTCTCTGAGCCTCAGCTGTAAAGTGGCGATAAAGTGTCTTCTTCTCAGAGTTGCTACAGTGTAGCAAAGGTACTTTTGGGAGGAAAAAACCAGTCTGAGGGTATAAGGGAGTTACAAAGCGGAGCCACAGTCCCTAGCCCACAATGCCAAAACCTTAAAAGCTCTGAGAACCAAAGCTTTTTGTAACTCATTTGGCAGCAAAACCTGAGCTGAACTGACATGAGGCCATTTATTGCATGTATTTATCCCCCTTGGTGTGAATATTCATGTTTTGCTGCAAAAATATTACAATATTTGATGAGACTTTGGTAGGGGAGGAAGTGGTTCTCTATTGTATATCTCAGTCTCTAAAGTTCTGAATGCTGAAACACATCCGACCACAAGGGTTTAAATAACGTGCTGAGAAGCTGTTCTTGGAAATTAAGGGGAAATTTATTTGTTGTTTTAGGAGGTTAAAAAAAAAGAATGTCTAGAGTTGGGCCATATTTGAAACCTTTTTAAAAAGCCACCACCCTGTCCTGCTCACATGTCAGCTGGGATCAACTCAGAATAATTAATAGCACCATTTATCTAGCACTTACTGTCCCTCAGAGGTTGTGATGATGCTTCATAATTACTGTCAGTTGTAAGCTCACAACACCCTTGGGAGGTGTTTCTATGATTTTTCTTTAGAGACAGAGTCTTACTCTGTCGCTCAGGCTGGCGTGCAGTGGCACGAGCTCGGCCCATTGCAACCTCCACCTCCCAGGTTCAAGGGATCCTCGTGCCTCAGCCTCCTGAGTAGCTGGGATTACAGGCACGCCCCATCACACCTGGCTAATTTTTATTTTTTGGAGACAGGGTTTTGCCATGTTGCCCAGGCTGGTCTTACACTCTGGAGCTCAAGCGATCCAACTACCTCAGCCCCACAAAGTGCTGGGATTACAGGCATGAGCCACTGAGTCTGGCATCTATGATCTCCTCGTTCCGCAGATGGGGAAATGGAGGCTCAGGAAGGGAAGTGACTTGCTCATGCCTGTGAAGCTGCTAAAAGGCAGATTCAAACCTGGTCTGACTGACTCCGGGGCACTCCAAGCCTGTAAAACCATGGAGCAAGGACGGGCTGTCTTTGAGACAGGGGGAGGACACTCGCCCAGAGCACAGTGGAGGGTTCCTCTGTTAAGCCCAGACCTCCGCCAGCTTCCATCACATGTCTGCCCCTTTCTCTCCCCCCCCAGGGGCCACCACCCCCAATTGTTCCTGAGACCCACCTCCTTTTCCCCTCTGTGGGATTATACACTCCTAGATTCCTCCTAGTCCCACCCTGTTGGCTGCAATTTTGAATGAGCTCATCTACAAAACAGGCCTCTCAACTTCACAGGACTCTTGCACAGATTATACAAGGTCATGGATGTCAGTGGGCCTGTTAGGCGTGAGGTGCCAGGGACCACTGCAGGGGGATTAGGCAGCTGCCCTGGGGAAGCAACAGGAGATGCACCGCAGGGGTCCCCCAAGGGCTCAGGCTGACCCCTGGACCATCTTCTCAGCAAAATCCATCCTTGTGACCTCCTGCCTCCCCTCTACCGAGAGCCGCCTGAGCCCCCGTTGGCTTTGTGTTTTAATTACACGAGTGAATCATGAACACATTCTCTTTAGAACAAAACAGACAAGTACACAGAGTGAACAGTGAAAATGCAACTTTACCTCTGCTCTTTTAAGCCTGTTCTCTCCCTGGGGTAACTACTGTTTACAACTGAGTATGTATCATTGCAGTCCATTTTCTTGGCGTTTATTTACACACATATATCATTTGGATTTGTTTTGGGCGTTTTATATATACACCTCACATAGTGTTCTGCAGCTTGCTGTTTTCTGCTTACCATATGTCTTGGATATCTTCCGTCGTCAGTTCATATAAATCTGCCTCATTCATTTTAACGGCTGCCTCCTAGCCGCCTGTGGATGCATGCAGGCTTATATCACCATTCTCCCACTGGTGAATACATAGCCTGTCCATAAGTGAACATCTGGGTGTGTCTGTCATCATGGCCATAGGTCGTCTGCAATGAACATCCTTATGTGGACTGAGTGCCCGTGGGTGATTACTTTCTGGAAGAGGAACGGCTGTATCAAAGAGTGTGACATTTTTCAATGGTGGCTAGCTTTGCCAAATTGCTCTCTGAAAGGCTGAATTAACTTAGATCTCCCTAATTGCACGTCGGAGTCTGGGACAGCAGTTCTGCTAGCTGACTGGGTCCAGAGCTTCCTGGCAGGTGGCTCTGAGATGGCTGGGACCCACTCCCCCGTGGAGAAGTCAGCTGGGGCTGTGGAATGAGCAGGCCTCTCTGCGGCAGTGTGTTGGTGAGGGTGAGCGTTGCTTGTGCGTGGATCATAGAAGTGGCAATCAGTACAGTGATTAGACAGGGGGTAAAAGCAGGGGATATGGAGCCAAACAAATTTGCATTTGCATCCTGGCTCCATCACCCATGAGTGATCTCCAACAAATGTGACATCTGTGGATCATTTTATCTGAAAAAGTGGAGCAGCAATGACCACATCAGAGCTGTTGTAAGGCACAGAGCTATTGTAAGGCTTAACCAGGATGATATACGAAAAACACTTAGTATAACCCCTGCATATAATAAATGGAAGTAAATGGAAACTGGCATTTTTTATGATGATTATGATTGTGATTCTTATGAATATAATGATGATGCTTGTTAATATCCTATTTCCAGAAACATAGGCCTCTTTCCTTTTGGCGGAGGGTCCTCTCATCCCCCACCCACGTGAGCCTCTGAGCCCTGTGCAGACCTGGGCACCCTGTCAGTTGGTTGGTGGTTGTCTCAGTGCCTGCTGTGTGCAGAGGTCAGAGCCCACAGTGGGTGGGTGATGGTACCCAGGAGGCAGGACGAGCTGTTCTGGCTTCCAGGCTAGAAGGGTAGACAGGACACAACCGGATAAACACCAGTAAACAGAGGTGGGGATTCTCACAGAGTCCCGTGCCAATGCAGCTTCTCTGAGATAAACACATCAGAGCCAGCTCACTAGGTGGGAACGGAGGCAGTGGGTGGGTGCAGAGTGTGGGTGGGTTGAAGGTGGAGGCAGGAGAGAGTGAAGCCAGAGAGAAAGGCAAAGTGGAGGGCAGAAGTGGGGCAGGGGGTAGGGGAGCAGCTTAGAAGCTGGCCTGTGCTGCTGGCAACAACTGTGGAGGAGAAGGGGCCCTGGGCCAGCTGGCCACCAGAGTCCTCCGTTCAATTCCCTGCTCCACCTCTTGCCAGCCGTTGGCCTTGGGGAAATCCTGCTTCTTTTCTGGGTCTTGGTTTGGGCATCTGTAAAACGGACCGTGCAGGGGCTGGTTCAACTTGAATGTTCTATTCGGAGTCCTTTTCAGCCTGAGACTTATAGGAATACTTGCTTCATAGTATCATCTCTGCTCTGAGCACTCTAGTCTTGAATTTGAGTCACTGTGGCCATCACCCTCACCTCTCCAAAGTGCCAGCAGTTACCAGTCTACACACTATATTCCCATCTTTCCTCATTCGGCCTCTCCGACAGCCTTGGTGCAGGTGGAGCTGAGATTCCAGTCTCATTTCACAGATGAGAGACCCAGAGCTCACAGAGGTGAGATGACCTTTTGGAGGCCGGAACTGAGCAGAGAGGTAGCATCTTGCCCTGGCAGGTGCCATCCTAGCAACTTCCAAGCTGAGGTCCAAGTTGCAGATGGTGAGTCAGACTGGACCACTCAGTGTCCCCACATACACCCCCATGGTTGCTCCTGCACCCTGGTCACACTCTCCACGCCAGGTTCTTTGCCCACATGGTCTTGTCTAATCCTCGCTGCAACTCTGAGGCAGGTGTGGTATTAAGGCCCACTGTACCGATGAGGAAGTAAGGCTCAGAAAGGCCGAGTAATTGCTCCAAATCACCCAGCCAGTGAGCAGCACAGCTGCCTGCCTAAGAGTCCCAAAGACTTTCCCCTTCCTTTGCTTCTGCCTAGAGGGGGAGCTCATGCCCTCACTAACCCTTGAGAAATCCACTCATCATCTATCTCATTCCAACTCCTCTTCAAGGCCCAAGCTCCCTTGCCACCTCCAAGAAGCCCTCCCTGACCACCCTAGCCGCTCCCACGCATTCATCCTTCTCTTTCCCCTGCACTCACTTACAGGACCTTGCTGTCTGGATCTCCCTGGTGATCTTCATCACAGTGCCCTTGGGAGGAAGGGAATTCTCCTCTATGGCCAGGGCTTGTCTTTCCAATGTGCTTTTACTTCTTTCTAAATACATATTTTTTAATGCAATGGCAAAAGAAGAGTGTGTTTATTATAAAAATAAAAAGTGGGCCTGGCACGGTGGCTCACATCTGTAATCCCAACACTTTGGGAGGCTGAGGCTGGCGGATCACCTGAAATCAGGAGTTCAAGACCAGCCTGGCCAACATGGTGAAACCCCATCTCTACTAAAAATTCAAAAATTAGCCAGGCATGGTGGCAGGCGCCTGTAATCTCAGGTACTGGGGAGGTTGAGGCAGGAGAATCGCTTGATCCTGGCAGGCGGAGGTTGCAGTGAGCTGAGATCAAGCCACTGCACTACAGTCTGGGCCACAGAGCGAGACTCTGTCTCAGAAAATAAAAATTAAAACAAAAATAAGTAAAGAATACAAGGTGTACAGAACCACGAGGCTAGTGGTTTTCCTTTCTTTAACTCCACCGTGTAAGGTAGGACCAATCATTCCACAGACATAAAGTGCCGTCTTAGTGTGGGCTCCCCCGGAAGCGACTGAGATAGGAATTTGAGTGCGAGTCGTGTATTTATGAGCTGTATTTGGAACTGTTGACTGGTAGTTGAATGGGGAATTGAGGCGGGGAATGGAAGGCAACCGAAAAAGAGTGTGTTTCCAACAGGTGACTGCAGGCAACGGGGGCTCAGTGTAACTGGGAGTTCTGGGAGAACACATACGTATGAAGAAAACAGGATTTCCTTCTACATTCTCAGCACCTGCAGCACCAAATATGTGGATGTTTTCCCCCATACCAACCCGTTCTCCAACTTCAGTGCACCAACAGAGTCTCACAATTCACTTACGGCACAAGCTACCCAGAGTTGGTCCAGAGCCCATGGGTTAAGGGTTCATCCCACAGATTTCCCACCACTTCAGACACCAACCAAAAGGTGGTCCTCAGGTAACCCATACTTCTGTCCCACTTGGCTCCAAATCAGGGGTTCCTGTGACCCACTCCTCAGGTCCGTAATTTGCTATGGTGGCTCTCAAAGCCATCATGGCTCACAGAAAGTATTCACGGAAACACTTTTACATTGTATTATGAAGGTTGTAGTAACAACTACAGATAAACAGCTACATGAAGGGATCCACAGGACAAGTTCCAAATGAGTCCTGAGCACAGGAGCTTCTAACCCCATGGGTTTGGGGAGCACCAACCCCCCGGCACATGGATGTGTTCAGTATCCTGGAAGCTCTCCAAACCCCCTACTTTAGAGATTTTTACAGAGGCTTTATCACATTGGTATGATATATTAACTCTATCTCCAGCCTCTCTCCCCTCCCAGGAGGAGGGAAGGTGGGGACGAAGGTTCCAAGCTTCTAGTCATAGCTTTGTCTTTCTGGTGACCACCCCCATCCTAAAGTTATCCAGGAGCCCATCAAGAATGGCCTCATTAGAACAAAAATGCGTCTAGCCCCAGGAAATTCTGAGAGATTTAGGAGCTCTGTGTCAGGAACTGGGGTCAAAGCCCAAATATTAGAATAAAAGATGGTCCTAGCACCCCCTCACTTAAGAAATTACAGAAGTTTTGGGAGCTTTGTCCAGAAGCTGGGATGAAGCCCGAAATATATATTTCTTATTATTTCACTATTTCATAGCATGCCTCACAGTTATCTCCATTGAGGGACAAGGGACCTGGGGTATTTATCTGCCAGTTCTCAACAGTCATAGGTTGAGGGTTAGTTCCAGCAGGGAACTGATTCCCTGGCACTTCTGGGCTGCCACATGGGCAGGGCAGGCTCCCGTAGCCACAGAGAATCCTCAGGCAAAGAGACAAGGTGCAGGAAGTCCTGGGGAGCTGAGCACCAGTGGCATCTGCCACAGGTACCTCTGTGTACCAGGCTCATGGAGGCACAGCAATAAGCAACGTCACCCAGGGGTTCACACACAAAGAACTTGTAACCTAACAGGGCAAACAGATATTTATGAAACATGATGCAAGCATATAACAACAGATCATTAGAAATGAGCCGAAGGAAACATTTCGGGGTCTGGAGACAGATGGCCAGGATTGGACTCCCAAGTCTACCACTAGTTTGGAACAAGTTACTTAGCCTCTCCAGGGCTCAGTCTCAACTGTAAACTGGGAATTATGAATGTAGCATCTTAGGGTTGTTCTCAGTTCATTTAAATTAATACACATAAAACCTTCAGCATAAGGAGGTAACAGAGGACACTCAATGATTGTTGGCTGGTGTTACAATCAGCATCATTCATATCATTAGACTTCAAAGAGGGGTTTGGCCAAGTCTGGGCTGCAGGGGCTTCTGTCGGCTTCTTACGGGGCCCCAGTGCCACAGAGCAAAAGGAGACTGCTGGCTGGATGTGGTGGCTCACGCCTGTAATCCCAGCACTTTGGGAGGCTGAGGCAGGTAGATCATCTGAGATCAGGAGTTTGAGACCAGCCTGGCCAACATGGTGAAACCCCATCTCTACTAAAAATACAAAATTAGCCAGGTGTGGTGGCACATGCCTGAAATCTCAGCTACTCAGGAGGCTGAGGCAGGAGAATTGCTTGAACCTGGAAGGTGGAGGTTGCAGTGAGCCGAGATCGCACCGTTGCACTCCAGCCTGGGTGACAGAGCAAAACCCCATC
>NW_016107530.1:2319060-2488352 GCF_001604975.1 Cebus imitator | reverse complement strand
AAAAAAAAAAAAAAAGGGTCAGGGTGGGGAGACTGCTGAGGCCAGTAGGAGAATGGCTGTGTCATGGCACCCTGGTGGCCCTCCACATAACCACATAGGCCACACAGGCAAAGGCCTAGACTTCTATTAATCTAAGATCAACAAGAGTCATCCTTCATCTAGTACCTTGTGCTGGGATTTGGTTGAGGCTTTACTCATTTAATCCTCACAATAACCCTGTGAGGTAGGTGTTCGCCGCAGAGCTTAGGTAACTTGCACGGAGAGGTAAGTAAGTTGCTTAAGGTCTCACAGTTCATAAAGGCAGAGCTTGGGCTGAGCACCTAGGCCTAAGTGCCCAGCTGCTGATGGGAGGAAGGGGTGGGGAAATGCGTTCACAGACACGAGTTCAGCTCATTGTGGCCTGAGCAGGTCCTGCGTGGGTCCCAAGGTCTACCTGGTGGGGTTGGGGAAAAGTGTGCTCAGTGCCCTTCTGGCCCTAAACTGGGCCCTTTCTATCAGCTCACAGGAGGGGAGGAAGAGCCAGGGCCTGAGCTTGCTTGGCCACACAGCCCTGCTTCTTGTTAACCTGGCTGACCCTAGAACCCATGCCAAGAAAAGAAGGAGCTGCCCTCCCCTGGCCCCATCTGCTGGTGGCCCCTGGTTGTGGTCACTGGTGGTCTCTGGTGGCTGAGCTTGCTGCCGGCAGGCAGCTCATACAACTGCTGTGCACGGCAGCCAGATTCCCCCAGCAGCTCCCCAGGGCTGAAAGAACGTTCCAGGACAGCTTGGAGTCATTAGGCACTTTCTGCTTACTGCTTGTGGTGAAAGCCGGGCTTCAGATCCGGGGCCTCTTCTGCTGCTTGCCTTTCTCTCAATCCCTGAAATAGCTGGCGAGCCCCACAGCCCTGTGGGGAGGGGACAGGGATGATGCTCAGCGCTCCAACATCGCTCCCATCCCCAGCTTTGTTCCACCCTGCTCCCCCGTGGCTTCTGTTCCCACTGTCCAGCTTGAGCCACTCTGGCCCTTGGAAGACAATGAAAGGAAAGCTGGGTTCTGGTGTTGAGTCTGCTGTGTGGCTTTGGGCAGGTCACATAACCTCTCTGGGTGGTGTCTGTCTATTTTACTTGTCAGCAGGAACTTTTGGTCCCTGCCTTCCCTCCTCCTTTGTGGAGATGAGGAAAGTGTGTGTGAAAAACACTGACATGGGAAAACAGATGATTGCAGAGGCTGGAACACATGTTATCAGAGGGGGGTTCAGGCCTTGGTCAGCTCAGAGGACGCTGAAGCACACAACTGAATGGGTGTTCAGGAGCATTCACCTTATTTTAAAATGGGGAAACTGAGACCCAGCCAGTAACTGAGAAATCTGGCGTTGGAAGCTGGCCTTCTTTCCACTGCCCTACCTTGTCATTGGATGAAAGTGATAAGGAGCATTTGCTTAGAGGGCATGGTGTGCCGGAAATGTCTGTGACCTTGCCATGGACCATGTCCCCCAATTTTTATAATGTGAGGAGGCTCTTAGCGGCATCCTGGCAGGAGCAGGACCGCAATGGTGGGCTGGCGTGCCAGCCTGTTTGGCTAAGTAGCAGTGTTTTCTAGGCCCAGGAAACTGAAGAGAAATCTGTGCTTTGGAGACAGAAAGAAAAGATGATCTTTCAGGACCTTGCTGTCCGGTTGGATGAGAGACAATATAGGGGTGCTTTCTGGGACCCAAGGAGCACACCTGCCTTCTGGGCCCAGATGGGGCACGAAGGGGTGGGTGCTTCTCCCACACTCTCGTCTCAGCTTGTGCGGGGGGAAGGGGTAGCAAAGGGCAGGGTGGCAAGGTCTCTGGTTTAGTACCAGGCACAAACTTTCCCAGGGATGGAGGCATTGACACAAAGCAGGGAGAATAAACCCAGGAGCATCATCAACTCCATTTTGAATCCCAGTTCCACCATTCACTAGCTGTGTGACTCTGGACATGTGAAAAAAAAATCTGTAAGCCTCAGTTTCCCTACCTGTAAAACAACCCCTTACAAGGATTTGCAATAACTCATGGGGAGCGTTGAACACTCAGCAAGCTGGGAGTGACGATGGAACCACTGATAAAAGGACAGTGCGGGTGTGGTCAGCCCAGTCTGGGGAAGGAAACGTGAGCTGTGCAGAGGACTGCTGGGAAGGGGCAGTTAGCAGGTAGCAGGGCTCCTCCAGCCTCTCCCACATCCTCATGGTGGGAGCTGGCCACTGCTCAGACACCTCTTGGCCAGGGGCTCCTGAGGGCCCAGGCTGAGCCTAGCTCGGCCTGACAAGCTCTGGCAGAGACTCTACTTTCTCCTTCAAACCATGTCGTTCTCCCAGCCAAGGGCAGCAAGAGGCAGGCCAGGAAGCTGACAGCACCAGGGAGGCTTCCCGGCTCCCCTGACCTGCCCAGCCCAGCCCAGCCCTCCATGTTGGGGTACATCCCCCAGTCTGGTCTGGCTGCCAAAGGTCTGCAAGACAGAAACAGAGTTACACCACCTCCGCCTCCCACGTGCTCAGCCTCTGGCTGGTCAGACTCTCAGGAAGGGCATGGCAGCTCAGGTGGCTCTGCACCTTCTGTCCTTGAGCTCAGGGACCCCAAGGAAGACAGAGCTGAGTCACTCTCCTCTTCTTCATACAAAGGCCGGGACTGAGAGCTCTGGCCTCGGGTTCCCCGGCTCCATCTCTGAGGCTCTGAGACATAGAGCCCCTCTCAACTTGGGCCTGTGAGCATGTGCATGGGAGTGTGCATGTGAATGTGTGTGTGAGGGCACCCATCCATGTGTTTGAATGTGCATGTGTGTGCGAGTGTGAACCTGAGCATGTGGGTGTGTGCATGGGAGTGTGTATGGTGCACATGTGGGCAGGGAATCTGGAGACTGGAGCTTCCAGGTCCAATGGTGGCCACAACCGGCAGAGGGTGGTGATAAGCTGACCTCTTCTCGCTCTGCTGGCATGCACTCAGTCCCAGAGCTAGGCACTGCCGTGGGTGCCACTGCGACAATGTGCATGAGAAAACCCCATCCCTCCTTCTTGGGGTCATGGTCCGGTGAGGAGAGACAGGAATACACAATAAACTCACAACACGATGTCAAAGAACAATGTGGGATGAGAAGACAATGGAATGGGGGCTGCGGTGGGCACCCTGTCCTTTTCTTCCTCCTCCTCTTCTCTGATTTTGGGAGCACAGCAGGGAATGCAAAGTGAGGTGTGAGAGCAAGGAGGTGATGAAGTGCTTAGGTGTGGTGGGTGAGGGCTGTGTGGAGACCCAGATGCTGACACTTCCTGGCCTTGTCAGCTTGTTCCCCAAGACGCTCCCCTGGGATGAAGGACAGGAGGCCCAGGCCTTGGCCCTGAGGTCTGGCGGCCCTCGCTCCCACCAGGCAGGGCTGCCATTCTGCGCTCATCCAGAAGCCAAAGTCATCCCCACTCTTCCATTTCCGATTCTGGTAGTTGGCTGCTGGAGAGAAAAATGAAGAAGAAAAACGGAGGAAATTCCCATTTCAATTTTTTGGTCAAAGCACAAGTTTCTCTCCTTCCTTTCTTCTCTTCCTCCTTCCCTCCCTCTTTTTTCTTTTATTTTCTTTTTCCCTCCCAAGAGTAGAAAGAACCAGGGAATATAAACAAAAAGGCACTTAGAATGAATCAGGCCGTCTTGTTCTGAAACCCCAGGAAACCCCTAGAAGCTGGGATCTGAGCAAAGGGACGTAGCTGCAAGGCCAGCGGGGGCGGGAACTGGGCTGAGTCAGGGATGGTCTATGGGCTCTGCGGAGCCCCTGAAACAGCTGCCTCTTGAGGTCAGATGTGCTACCAGAAGGAAGGTCCAAAAGAGGACAGAGGGGAGGGCTGAGGCCGCCTGGAGCGTGACAGTGCTCACTGCATTCCTGCCAGGGTGAGTCACTGCCAGGACACCCTGCCGTGCAGATTGCAGCAACAGCCTTGGTGTCCTAAGACTCTTGCCCCACCTGATAGGCCTCTCCAACCCATGAAGAGCTCTCTCCTTTGCACATTGATGCCTGAAGGACCATCATAATCACTCAGCCCATTGATGGCTTGGTTTTCTTCCAAAATGCAGCCCCCGGCAAGGAAAAAGCCCCAGCCATATCAGTCATTTACTCTTTGATGTAAATGAGTCATCCGGCCCTTTTCCAGTGGAAGGTTTTGATGAGAAGAAGAGAAAGAGCATGAGGACACTGGGTTTCACAGAGCAAGGGTCTCACTTTCATGGAGGTTAGAGGTGGCATGATGGGGAAGACCCAGAAAAGGCAGAGGAGACACTGGACACAGCATCCTCAGACTCAGGGTGGGCCATCACCACCCTGAATGAAACCAAAGCTTTGCAAGGCCAACACAAACCAGAGCTCAGCGAGTTTATTTTCTCATGAAGAGTGAATTCTGTGAAAGACAGAGCTAAGGCTTATCGAGCACTGACTAAGTTCCAGGTACCTCCCAAGTGCTGTTCCTACAGTAAAGGAATTCTCACGGCACCCAGAGAGAGAATGGACACTCCGAACCGGCTGGAGCAAGAGGAGCTTGCCTTTCACACCACACTCCGCAGCCTCCGGGACCAGGTTGTTTGCAGCACAGGTGGGCTGATTCCTGGACCTTATGACCCTGCAAGGCTGGAGGTTGTAGGGCTTGGAGATGGGAAATGACCTGACCAAGATCACACAGAAAAATACCACGTGGGCACACTATAGCCTCGCCGCTGCCCAGATTGGTACAGCAAGCGTGCCCTTGTCTGGGTCACCAATCACCTGCTATTGAATGAATGAACAAACCAACGGACAGAGGAATGGGAATCAAGGCTCAGGGAGGCTCCATGCCTCACCCGAGGGCATGTGTTTGGGATTCTCAGGGCAAGTCCCCTCAGAACCAGCTGTCCCAGTCCCACCCAGCCTCTATGCTTGACTTCTCTTAGCAATTCTCCTATTTTGTCACATTTGAGTTCAGAGCCTCCAGAGTGACATGGGGCCCTGACTTCCTGTTCCTGATGGGCAGGAAAGGTCATGCAGCTCATTAGTCGTGGTGAGGTTGATACTATGTCCCCATCTCTAGCCAATCATGCCAAACAGTTGTTGGTCTCTGTGCCCCCGTCCCCACCATTCCTGGACTATGAAATCAAAGGGGTTTTCTTGACCCTAAAGGACAGCCAAGCCCAATTCAGGAAGAAGGGCTTGGACAGCCACCCGTTTCTCCATGCTGTGCCTCTCTTTCTGAGCAGCATTTTCCAAGCACCCAGGCCTTCAGACTTCAAGGTCACCTCATTTAGGTTCATGGGTTCAAAGGGCCTGTTGAACTCGAAGGAGAAAGCAGAGAGTTTTCCAGGAAAGGGGTGCTGGTGAGAAGATCTCTTCCCATACTTGTGGCTCATCATCAGTGAGTTGGATGCCCAGAGACACTTCCTGTCCGGGGTGTCGGTGCCTCCCTGCTTCCTGAGCTATGGTAGCTCAGAGGTGCAAAGCAAGGGTTTCCAGCCTAGAGAGAGCAACCCTGCACCTTTGCCAGCCATAGCCCATAGCTGCTTATTCTGTATCCCCACACTGCAATCAACAAGCACTCCCTGGGCACCTATTGCATGTCAGGCCCTGTGCTGGGCCGAAGTCCAGAGATGGGTGAGGCACTAGACTGCTCTGGGTCAGTCTTAGGTTCCCAGCCAGCCTGTCAGCATGTCCTCCTGATAGCAGGGACCATCTTCCATTTCTCCTAGCATCATGCACTAGGGTGGGACTGGCCTCATGGGGGAGGCCAGTACAGGAGGATGATGGGTTCGATTGCATTAATCTCCACTGTTGAAGGGATTTCTTTCAGACATCTTGAGTTCTTCTAGCCTAAAGCCTGGAGGTTTTTTTTTTTAAATTATGGAAGTGTACAGGGAGGGGGTCTTGGAAGGAGCATGGGGTCTTGGAAGGAAGAGACCAGAGAAAGAGCTTTCTCATTAGAGGCACGGCAGAGAGTTAGGAGGGCAGGCTGTGGAGTCCGACAGCCTGGTCTGAAACCCTGGCTTCCCATCAAGTTGCGTGGCTATAAGTGAGTTACTGAGCCCTGCTGAGACTCAGTCTCCTCATCTGTAAAATGAGGACAAGAAGAATACCTCCCTCATAGAATTGCTGTGAGTCTGAACAGAGCTAATATGTGTAAGGGCTTAGTTCAGTACCTGGCACATATTGAGGGCTGGATAAATAAGAGCTATTGTTTTCCCATCAGAATGGAGGAAATATTCCAGTCCCAATACTACCACTGGATATCAGGCCTGGAGGTACTCTCCAAAGCAGTTATTCCATTATGGCCATTTTACCAAATGGAAGACTGACGCCCAGATATGGGAAGCAGCCTGCCAAAGGTCACATGGGTTGCTAATAAAATGCAGCATTAGTGTCAAAAATCCAGGTCTGCTGACTCCCCAACTGGTGCCTTTTTCACTCTCTTTTGCCCAGAGTTTCTGGTAGAGTGGACTCAAAAAACCGCTTAAATACATATCCCAGGCTCACCTCTTCTCCAGCTCCCAACACAGTGGGGCGATTGATGGGCTGCCCCTCAGTAAGAGTCTCAGAAGCTAATTCCACTCTGAGCCAAGGAAGTCCGGAGCGTGCAGAGGTGTCTCTCCAGGCCCTGGAGCTGGGAGTGACATCAGCGAGGCACAAACATCAAGGAGCAGCAGCTTCCTGCTGGAGCCCTAGTCCCCTCCTTTCCCAGCCTCTCTCTGGTCCATCCCCATGGCTGTCTGTGACTGGGCTCCTGGGAGATGAGGGGAAGCCAGATGTTAATAGTGACAGGTGAGGCGTTCATTGTGCCTCCGGCATCTGAGCACAAGCTTCCCTCCCAAGATGAGACTGCGGAAGCTGGCCAGCAGCCTGGGCTCTGGGCTGGGGGTTCCATCACGGGGCATTTGGCACCTGAGGGAAATGTGGGTACGGACAAAACATCCCCTCTTGCATCTGGAGTCTTGTCTCTGGCCGAACCTTCTTCCTGCTCCTTCTCCCTTGCCACCACCTCACATTTGTCAAAATTCCAGCTTGATGACATGCGCCTCACACGTGTGGCCAAGGAGGAAGCAGAGAGAGACATGGTTATCATCAGCCTGGCCCATAGGAAGTGGAGGGTCAGCTTACTGTTTTGAGGCGCCACTAACCCTGAGTGCTGTGGTAGGCTTTGCCACAATCCCCCTTGTGGCCTGGGGCAAGTCAAAGCTCCACTCTGGGACCGTCTCTGCAGCCAGCGTTCCTTTAGAAGCTCTTCCAGGGCCAATACGCTAGTATTCTTTAATGATGCCTGCCAGGAAGCCTCAACTGATAGCCAAATACGAAGCCCTCAACCCATGCTGCACACCTACTAACTGCTTTACCCTGGTCTTCTGGCAGGATAGGTATATCTGCTTGCTAGTGCCTCTATAATGCTGCATGATAAAGGATCCCAAACTCAGTGGCTTAACACAGCAGTCCGTTATTCTCAAGGAGGTTGGCTGTGGCTCAGCTAATCCAGGCTGGGTTTGGCAAAGGGGCTATGCCTCAGTCTGCTTCTCCTTGCAGGTCTCTGGATCAGCCAGGGATCTTCTGCTCCCAGGGACACTGTGTCTCTCATCCTGCCAGGACAAAGAGGACATGCTCCTCTCATGGCAGCTACAGAAGCAGAAGAGGAGAGCAGGCATACAGGAAGCCTCCCAAGGAGCCAGTAAATTTTCCCTTCTGCCCAGAGTCAAAAAGCAGAGACACAGGCTCCACCACGATGATGCCATGGCAATGCCTGGCTGGTGACGCCAATGAAGATCGGTGCCCATCATCCAATCTACTGCATGAAAATGATTCAGCCTCTTTGATATGGAAGTTAGATTGTCCTTTCCTTTTCACTTTGTTGCACTGGAAGAGATGTAATACCCACTCCCTCATTTGAGGATTCAAGAGTTGAGTATTAGGCCCTCCCTATCAACAAGCAAAAGAAACAGTTTTTCAGTTTCTAGGAAGCTCATCAGGAGAAAGAAGTGAAGAGAGGATTTAAGATAGGGTTTAAGATAGGGAGGGATTTCCCCAGAGTCTAAGGTTGGAGGCTGGGGAAAGTTTGGAACCCAAGGGTGGGAAGGTTGGCCAAGAAGAGTCAAATGAGCTGACTTGGCAGGAGGCCGCATTGAGAAATGACGTATGGGGGTCCAGGAGCCACATGGGCTCTGAGACACCACCTGACAACCTAAGAGCAAAAAACTCCTGTCATTCTGGCACAGGCCAACAATGGTTGACCCATGACTTTGCTTGAGCCCCTTATGAACAGAAGTCCAGAGAGAAACAACCCCTCAGGCCCCTGGGCTTTGCTGAGCTCATGGCTGATGAAAAATCCCATCACCTACCCACTTAGGTGCCCAGGAGCAGGTCTGCCTCAACACCAGTGGGGTCTAGGATACGTGTACAAATGGTGTCCTACAGGCCATATGCTAGAAGTTTTCGCCTCACCATCTGATTCAAGCTGGGAAACATCTTTCCCAAGAGACCTCCCAGTCTCCCACCTACAGGGGCAATCCAAGAAGGCTAAGGCACAACCTTTGCGTGCTCAGAGTCCTCCACCTAGATGGGAAACCTAGCCGATGCTCAGGAGGCGTCAAAATGCCACATCAGAAGAAATGTCTCATTACAGCAACCAAAGACCTTCACAAGGCATAAGTGATCACCAGGGCATTGCCGGAAGCATCGGAATGTGAGGATGGAGAAACGGCTGTGCATGGAGCACCTTTGGGTTATTCGTTCAACACCCACCGCAGGCCATGCTCTGTAACAGTACCCAGAGCCCATGCTGGTTGAGATGTGGTTTCTGCTTCCGAGATATTCACCATCGTAAAAGAGAGATCCAGAGAGTCTTCATGAGAGGGAAGGGATTTCATCTACATTCGAAAGAACAGAAAAACTTGGGGTAGACAGAGGGGGAGGTGGATGCTTTCCAGGCAGAAGAAAGCAATCCCTGGAAGGAGAGAGGGACTTCCTTCTACAGGAAATTTGGCTTGCAAGAGTTCCACAGGAAAGGGTGATGGGTGGTTAAAAATAGTGCCCCTGTGATGGTGAAATTTTGATAAGTATGGCAACTGGGTGAGAAGGGCCTATCGGACACCAACCACGCCCTGCCCACATCCACAGTCACCCCCTCGCGGAGGTTCCAGTCCCTGCTGATGGTCATGGCCTGGACACGTGTTTCAGAGGTTTCTCAGGTCCATGTCATGCTCTTTCCACATTTTTTCCTCCTAAAGCCAGTTCCTGCTTCTGGAAATCCAATCCCCCTTCTGAGAGAAGTGCTATGGAAACCTCACCACAAATACACTCCCTTCCCTGATGGTACTAATTGAAGGAAAGTGCTGGTGGAAAAATGATTTTGCGGAAACACAGTTTTTATTATTTTTAAGTTAATCCACTTATTTGAGTGAATAACTACGAAGCACTCCACAGCAATGGTCTGTAGGGGACCTGCTGTAGAGATTTATTGAGGATTCATTCAGTTGTTAAACATTTTACTGGGTAGCCACCATGAGCCAGAGGCTGGGGGTATAAGGTTAAGTCAATCTCAGTGTCTGCCTTTAAGGAGCTCAGTCTGAAGGGGAGATAGACACATTCCCATGAGTATCAAGCAGAGTGGTCACTGTAGCAAGAGCCCTATGCGTGGAGTATTACCAGAGCACAGAAGAGGGGAACTGAACAAGGTTGGAGGGTGAGGTCATCAGGGATGGCTTCCAGGAGGAGGAAAAGGGGAGAGCTCATACTTTTGGAGGAATAATAGATGCTTGCCGGAGGAAAGCTGGGGGGTAAGATGGAGCCAGCAGAGAGGTAAGTTGTGTAACAGTCACAACATGCAGAAAGACCCAAAGGGGAGAAAAAGCGGGATGAATCAAAAAAACACTTCCAAATCGGAGCTGCTGGGATGTAATGTGAAGATGGGTAGTGGCAGATGCTGGGTCTGGAGTGGTCAGCAGAAGCCAGATCCTGGAGGTCTGTAAGCCTTGGAAAGAGTTTGGACTTCATCATGTAAACATGAAAGGCTCAAAGCAGGAAAGAGATGTAGATAATTTTGTGTTTTAGAAAGGGCTCTGGTGCGGATGCGGCATGCAGGATGCGTGGAAGCTGGGGGATAGGCTGGGAGTAGGAGAGAAACGTCAGGAGCCTGTCCCAGGGAAGTGGTCAGGGGAATGGAGAGAAGGGGATGCATTTGAGAAATGCTTAGGGATCTAAGATAGTAGGACTTGGTGGTTTTCAGATACAAGGAGAGGAGAGAGGGAGAATTTTAGGATAACAGCCAGACTCACAGCGTGAGTTATAAAGCGGAAGGTGCTACCCTTGACTGAGATGAACTCTGGGTGAAGGAAGTTTAGGAGGGGAAAAATAGGATCCATTTTGGATGTTGAGTTGGAGGAAGCTGTGGGTGGGAATTCCAGTGGCAATGCCAGCCACCAGGTGGATATCTGGACTTGCCCCGATGGAGGAAGATACAGGCTGGAGTCAAGACCTGAGAGGCACGAGCTTTTGGAACCACAGAACGGGATGGTCCCCGCTATGTGTTCATCAAGGTGATGTAGGCTGCAAGGAACAGAACACATTCAAAGGTTGCTTAAACAATAAGAGCATTTATTTATTTATTTTCAACCATTTAGAAGTAGCTTCTTCATCATTTCAATATGATATTGGAGACCCAGAGCTTTACCTATTTCAGCTCTGCCATCTCAGTTCATCTATAAGTGCATACCTTGTAACAACATAGAAGGCAGATGAGGTACCCGAAGGATGTGTAGTCCCAGAGGAAGAGGCTAGAAAACAATTTGTTCACAGATGAAATGTCTGTCTGGCTGTGTTTAGCAGGACACAAGAAAGAAAAAGGCTTAGGCTGGGCGTGGTAGCTCATGCCTGTAATCCCAACACTTTGGGAGGCCGAGGCAGGCGGATCATGAGGTCAGGAGTTCAAGACAAGCCTGGCCAACGTGGTGAAACCCTGTCTCCACTAAAAACACAAAAATTAGCCAGGCGTGGTGGCAGGCGCCTGTAACCCCAGCTACTCAGGAGGCTGAGACGGAGAATAGCTTAAACCTGGGAGGCAGAGGTTGCAGTGAGCTGAGATTGTGCCACTGCACTCCAGCCCGGGCTACAGAACGAGACTCCATCTCAAAAAAAAAAAAGGCTCGGAAAAGAATTGTCTGGTTAAGAAGCAGAATTGAAAAGGGAATTAAATGTCTACTAGTTAGTGTTTATGGGGTTGGAAGAGGCAACTGCTTTTTAACTTTAAGGCTGATTTAGACTTACCCTGTGAGGACTTCTGCTGTGGACAGTGATAGAATAACAGATACTGGGACTAGCCGTCACCTACCATAAACAAGTAGAACACTGGATAAAATACATGAAACAGCTGTTTTCAGACATTGACTAACCCTCAGAATGGGACTGTGTTCCCTGAGAGAAAGTAAACAAATAAGATGAACTCCGTGATCAACCTGACTTTTTGCCTAGAGGCATTTAGCAGACCAAGGCTCTGGGATGAGCAAAGACAGCAGAGCACAGGAGCCTCAGTGTTTTGAGGAGACAGAGATCACAATACCAAGGATTGTGCAGCTGGAGTTTGCAGAGTGGAATCCTGAAGAGATGTATGTAGAGAAAGAGCTTCAGAAACTGAACAGGAGGAACTTTGAGTCTTTGGCTAAAAACTAGGTGTGCACGGGTAGGATGAGATTCCAGGAGGTTGGACAAAGAACAAATATTGGAGAAAGAGTACCTATTTGGGAGTTATAAGCTGAACAATGTTCTGTGCTCAGAGTTGGGAGATGTTCCAGTTCAGGCCAACCAAAGTGGAGAGACTTCATTGAGCCCTCAGAGTATTTAGTGGAAAGCTCAGAAAGGCTGCATTTCAGGAGTGGAGCTAAACTAACCAGCCTCCAACCTAGAATGAAGGCTGTTCTAGACCCATCCTAAGTTTAAAGGCAAGTCTTGAAAGGACCAAGCCAATCTTCAAATAAATTGCTGCAATAAAATTCAACACTCTTTAAAGAAAGATAACAGGCTGGGCAAGATGGCTCATGCCTGTAATCACAGCACTTTGGGAGGCTGAGGTGGGAAGATCACCTGAGGTCAGGAGTTCAAGATCAGCCTGGTCAACATGGCAAAACCGTGTCTCTACTGAAATTATAAAAATTAGCTGGGCATGGTGGCACACACCTGTAATCCCAGCCACTTGGGAGGCTGGGGAAGGAGAATTGCTTAAACCTGGGAGGTGGAGGTTGCAGTGAGCCAAGATCATGCCACTGCACTCCAGCTTGGGCAACAGAGCAAGATCCTCTCTCAAAAAAATATATCTTTGAAAAAAATAATGGCCAAACATTTCCCAAATTTGATGCAAATTATAAACCTATAGATTCAAGACACTCAATGAATTCCAGGTGGGATAAACACAAAACTATACTAAGGCACATCAAATCAAAATGTTGAAGACAAATGATGAAGCAGAAAACTTGAAATACAGCCAGAGAAAAATCAGCCTGGTGGTAAGGATCAAATTGATGGTATCATTGTCATATCCATTACTGAAAATTCTGAATGGACTAAGAGATTAATCTTTTGTATTAGACATGTGGACTCAGACAAAGAGGCTAGAGGAAATGTGCCTACACCTAAGTCTGATAGGTTTAAGTTACTTACCATAAAGTGCCCCAAAACTTATCAGCTTAAAGGAAGTAGAAGTCAATGTGAACAAGAGAGAGGTTCAGAAAATTTTAAACGTGTGTTTAAAATTAAAACTATGAATGAGGCTATTGGTGTATGGAGCTGTCCAGAATCAAATAGATAAGACGACTGTTGTATTTTAAAGTTAGTTATAGCGCACCTTCCCCCTCTCAAACAAAAATCACATGCCTAGACTTAACCTTTGTTCCAGGTTTAACTCTTGGGCTTGCAAAATTCTACAGTTTGAGAAAACTACTCAGCCCCCAAGAAGGACGTATTTTCCATGCTTACCTTAGGTGTGGCCAAGAAGGATAATGGGGGGAAAATGTACTTTCCACAATTTTCTATGAGAATTTTTCAGATAAAAACAATAAACTTATTGACAGCAACTAAAAAACAAAACGAAAAACCAATAACACCCGGCAGGCTACCCCTCAGGTTCCATTGGCAGAAATTAAATTTTTTTTTTTTTTTTTTAGATAGAGTTTCGCTCTTATTGCCCAGGCTGGAGTGCAATGGCATAATCTCAGCTCACCGCAACCTCTGCTTCCCGGGTTCAAGCTATTCTCTTGCCTCAGACTCCCAAGTAGCTGGGACTAAAGGCATGCGCCATTATACCAGGCTAATTTTGTATTTTTAGTAGAGACGGTGTTGCTCCATGTTGGTCACCCTGGTCTTGAACTCCTGACCTCAGGTGATCTGCCCTCTTCGGCCTCCCAAAGTGCTGGGATTATAGGTGTGAACCACCGAAATGAGATCTTATGACAACATTTCACCAACATTTATGGAGCTTCAAGTATAGGGTCAAGAAAAGGCGGTCATACTAGTTCCTAGTAACCAGTTGCCCCCAAATGTTAGTAGTTTAAAGCCACAAGCATTTATTTTGTCACCATTTCTGAGGTTTAGGAATCTGGGCACAGCATAGCTGGATGGTTCTGACTCAAGGTCTCTTGTGAGGCTACAGTCACCTCAACTGTGGGAGGCTCCACTTCCAAGAGGGCTCACTCATCTGGCTGCTAGCTGGAGTTCTTCATTCCTCACTGGCTATTGGCTGGGAGACTCAGTTCCATGCCAAGTGGGCCTCTCAAGACACTTGAGAGCCTGAGTGTCCTCAATATAGGGCAGCTGGCTTCTCCCAGAGTAAGTGATCCATGAGACAGAATGAGAGAAAGACCAAGTGGAAACCGCACCATCTCTTATAAGCTAATCTTGGAAGTGGCATACCATCACTTCAGTCATATTCTATTGGTCACATTGTCCAACTGGTACAATAGGGGAGGTGGCTATGCAAGGTGAACTCCAGGCACTGGGCATCTTTGGGGACCATCTTGGAAACCGGCTATCACAGAGCTCTTGAAGGAGACAGAGAAGACAGCAAGACATATCAGGTGAACCTAAAGAGCTTGGTATCACAGGCCACAGAGAAGGGAGTTCCAGAAAAGAAGCATTCAACACATATATATACTTTAAGTTCTGGGGTATGTGTGCAGATCATGCAGGTTTGTTAGATAGGTATACACGTGCCATGGTGGTGATTTACTGCATCTATCACCCTGTCTTCTACATTAGGTATTTCTCCTAATGCTATCCCTCCCCAATCCCCCCACCCACTGCTATTATTAACAGTGAGAACCAGCAGCTAAGCTTTGAGAAATACTCATTGGATTTGTCAATCAGGGTCATTACATTCAGAACAGTTATGAGCAACTCCAGTTAACCAGTTCGCTGTGGACTGAGGTTTGAGTAAACGCGGGGCGAGTGGAAAACTGAAGGTACAGACTACAGGCAACCCTTGAACAACATGGGTTTGAACTGCACGGGCCCACTTATAAGCAGATTTTCTTCCACCTCTGCCCCCCTCAGACAGCAAGACTCATGCTTTTTCTTCCTCCTCCTCCTCCCCCTCCTCAGCTTACTCCAAGAAGATGATGAGGATAAAGACCTTTATGATGATCCTCTTCCACTTAATGAATAGTAAATATATTTTCCCATCTTTATGATTTTCTTAACATTTTCTTCTCTCTAGCTTACTTTATTATAAAGATACAGTATATAATAAATACAGCGTACAAAATATATGTTCATCAACCATTTATGTTTTAGGTAGGGCTTCTAGGCAACTGTAGGCTATTAGTAGCTAAATTTAGGGGCAGTCAAAGTTATATGCACATTTTTGCTTGCACACCGGGTAAGCACTCCTAAGCACCACATAGCTCAAGGGTCAATAGTACTTTTTTTAAGAAGGCTGGTTGAGAAGGGGAGAAGGGAGATTTGAATAAAAGCTACAGGCAAACGGGACGGTCTCATTTTTTGGATGTGAGAGCCCAAGTATATTTTTAGGCAGAGGGGAAATAGTCAGTGAACTGGGAGAGGTGAAGATCCAGGAGAGGGAAAGATGACTGATGAGGTAGCATCTTGGAGGAGGCAGGAGAATTGGAGGTCAAAGACACAGGTGGGCTGGTTGGCTTTGAACAGAGAGACACTTTGTCTTCTGAGGCTGCAGGGTGGGAGGCAGGATGAGTCTGGCTGGGGCAAGACCTGATGGTGAGGATGCCTGGGAATTGAGAACTCATACCTGATGGCCTCAATTTTCTTGGAAAGAGGAGGAGGCAAAGTTGTAGTGAGCTGAGAGTGAACAATGTTGTCAATTACCACGGTGATTGCTTACATATGAAGGAAGGTTCAGAAACAGTCTGTTCTCATAAGCAGGGCAAGCCCTTCCCTTGTGATCTCATGTATACTTTCCATCTCTCGGCAAACTCATTTTTCAGTCATTGATGTTTTCAGACAGCACCTGTCTGAGTTAACACAAGGTATGGGTTGGCCAAATGGAAACAATGAGGTGGGAGGTATCAGAACTCAGTGGTTGTGAAGAATCATGGCATCTTAGCAAGGCAGAGACCTCTAAGTTCTCATGCAATGTCCCATCCAAGGGTCTGTCTCACCATTAGTAGTTCATCCATCCTCTGCCTCATCATCCCACTGACAGTGAACTCACTGCCTTTAAGGAAGTCTTTCCATTTCCAAACAGTTTCAAATCCTTAAGCTTTTCTTTCAGTAGTGCTGTCTGACTCTCTGATTCCCTAAGGCCCTGCAGGGAGTCCTAAGTCCTACTTGGGAGCTCTTCAGAGATCTTAGTCTCTCCTCTGGAACAAATGTCGCATTTCTCCCACCCTCCCTTATCTCACAGGATTTCCTCACGCCTCACCAGAGCTGTCTTCTCCCCTAGATTTTCTCCAGGGCAATGTTGGTTCCCAAGATTCATCCATGAGCTGGCTCACCTGCCTTCCTCTGAGCTCCCCAAAGTGCTGCCTGGCAATGCACAGCCACCCAATGTTAGTGTGTAATTGATGGAAACTTTTTTGAAATTCTTCCTCCCCCAGGATGGTTTGATCAGACTGGTGGTCTTGCAGGTCTTCTCATCATTCTCTGTCCAGATGGCAGGTTCCCTTGGCATTTTTGCTGTTGACAGCCTGCCCAAGTGAGGGGTTGAGCACCCCAGGCCATGTGCTCAAATACATTTCTGTGCCCAGACCCCTTCCTAAGTGTAAGTCAAATAGATGATCAAAGACTGTATTTGGATGTGCAGAAAGAGGCTCCAGATTTCCATTTTGGATCTACTGTGACTAGTAGCATTGCCTTCATGGGTCCTGTCTGAGTTTCAGGGGAAACTTGACAGAGGTTAGTGTTTGGAAATATTAACCAATGTGTCTCCTGTCTGCTATTTCTCCTTTTCACACTTTGCTCCTTTCCTTCTCACCCCCACCCAAATTCTGTCCTGTGCTTATTGTCTCAGAAAAGAGGTATGACCCCAGAAAGCAGAGCAAGGAGTCTCTTGGCTTTGAGTTGAAAAGTCTTGGGCCAGTAAGGCAGAAGAAAATCCTCACACCAGCAAAATTTGGAAGGAAAACATGAGCAAGTCAATGCTTCCATCTCTCAGATTTGTAAAGAAGCCCCCATCTTGGGGATGGAGTGGGAAGTTGAGCAAGGTCAGGAGCCACAAAAGTATAGATAATGGTGGTTTCCAGAAGAGGGGCCCAGAGAGAACCGGAGGACCTGAGAAGAGACCAGACCTGGGTCCCATTATCCAGAGAGCACTGGGAGGTGGCGAGACCCAGGCAAGGGAAATAGCTTCATGGACTTTCAGCAGCAAAGCCCTAGTCAGCCTTGCAGAGCTTTCCCACACACTAGCATGGACCTGAAGAACAGAATGACCCCATTGTTCATAAGAGCAGTGTGGGACTAAACAAGAAGAACAGATCAGCAAGAGTCCTGCAAAGGGACAACCTGCAGGGACCAATGAACAAGGACAGGCACAGTGACAGGCATCACAAATGACACTGAAGGCCAGGTGCCTGGACGCCACTTGAGCCTCCAGGAGGTTAGATGCCACCATGGAAAAGGAGAGAGACTCCATATTGACAGTGATTACATTTCTACCATGGTGGCAGAATAAGGCCTTGAAATCCAAATTGAGTGGCAAAGAATAGAGACAGTCCTGTTTCTGCACTCCTGAGTTGGTAAACTGGAACTCATAACCACATTATGTTGTTCCCATCATTCCACCTCCCCTTACCTTTGCACAATGAGCACCTTGGCTGGTGGGGAAGCAGATGGGGACCTCACAGAGTTAGAAGCTGTGTGGGTCACAGCCAAGAAATGAGAAGCAGAAGCCAGGGGTCAGCCTTAGCAGAGTGTGTTGGAGGACAGAGGCTGGTGAGAGCCCCTGGCCTTCTACAGTGGTGGGAGTTCTGCCCACACCCTCTTCAGAAAGTGAGGGTCAAGGGCTTAGGCTGGGGCCATCTGAGCAGAGAGAGGGAAAGCTCAGAAGTGAGGGGTGCTGGGATGGAAAGACAGGGGGCATGTGGGAGTCAAGCGTCTTTATCCTCTAGATAAAAGACGACTTTCTCCAGGACTTCAAATTATGAATTCATTGAAAATTGATTTGGAGACACAAAGTGGATCTTTCTGTGTTTCAGTGATATCAGGATCTTTCTGTATTTCAGTGACTAAGTTGAAAGGCTCTGGGAACGCCTGTGTAGCCCATCTTTCAGTTCCTCAAGCTCCCTTCTCCCTGGCCATGTCGAGATGCCTCACCTCTCAGACTCACGATGGAGAGTGAGCTCTCTCCCTATCATGCTCTACTGCAGATAATCCCCTATCCTTTGCCTCCCACCCCACCCTACTCCAGATCCCTCCTGGCTCCCTTTCACTATCAGATGAACTCTTTTTGCAGAACTGCTCCTGAGCAGCCTTATCCACACCTGGGCCTGCTGTAGATGATGGGATTGTGGATTTTGAGTTGATGCTATAATGGGATGAGACTTCTGAGGGGCTCAGGAAGGGGTGAGTGTATTTTACATGCAGGAGGGTCTTGCATCAGTGCAGCCAGGGGGAGCACTATGGTAGTAGTAGAAGTAGCAGAAGATCTCCTCCAGTGATCTTCATATCCTGATATTTATGACTTTGGTAGTCCCCTTCCACATTAAATCAGAGCTGACCTGTGTGACCAATGGAACACAGCAGAAGTGAGAGTGTGTGGCATCCAAGGTAGACCATAAGAGACATTTCAGCCTCCACCTTGGTCTCTGGGATCCCTTGCATTGGGGGTAGACAGCAGCCATGTCTTGAGGATACTCAAGAAGCCTTGTGGAGACACCCACATGGAGAGGAACTGAGTCTTGCCATGAAAAGCCATTGAGCTACCTTGGAAGCAGATTCTCAAGCCCCAGTCAAGCCTTTAGATAGGTATAGCCTGGACTGACATCTGACTGCAGCCTCACATGAGATCCAAGCTAGAAGTTCAGCCAAGTCACAAATAATTCCTGATGCACAGAAACTGTGAGAGATAATGAATAATTATTTTTGTTCTAAACCACGAAGTTTTGGGGGATTCGTTATGCAGTATTTGATCATGAATTCATCACCACCCACTATCAAAGCTTCTAATGTTTTTATTCCTCCTAAAGAACAGAGAAGTTGTGTGGTGGCCCCAGGTCACACAGCAGAGCTGCCAGCTTCAATACAATATTCAGCTTTGACATTCTTATATAGAGCTCCTATATCTGCTTCACCTCTTTACCTACCACTCCCCTTTTTAGACCATATCTTCGCTTAGCCCATGCTCCTATGTCCCCACCTCTTCACCTCTTTTGGAAGCAGGTTTATTTCTCCCCTCTTCTCAAGTCCTTTGTGCTCAAAAGCTAACCCCCTACAGTGTGGAGATGGTAACGATCACAGCTTGTGCCTAATGTCATCCAACGTGGCCAATTTGTGACAGGTAGACTTGGTAGCTGCAATATTTGCTGGGAGGTTTTCACGTAGCAGGCTGGTTCAGAAACCACCGCGATGCTTCAAGACATGTAATGCTTGGCTTCACTTTGAGCTTGTCAGATTGGCTCAAAGAAAGAAGAGTCCTGGCCAAAAACACAGGAACTTAATTAGGGATAATGACCATAATGTGACCATGATGGCTCAGTTTCAACAGTTTGTCCCGTGAGTATGATGTTTTCACAATCCCCTTTGAGTTTTAGGGGCAGAAACCCAGTAGTGGAAACACAGCCAGCGGACGACAGAAGGGACGAACATGTGGCCTTGGATCACTCTGTGTCTCAGCTCCCACTGCCCCTCAGCCTAGAAGTCCTCCACCCTCTCCCCAGAGTGAAACTCTCACCCTTGGAGGGTAAGCCCCAAGCCGACCCTCACCCTGAATCCTCCCAGCCCTGCCTCCCCACACACCCCTTTTCCCCAAGTTCTGAAAACACAGGGCTCCAACCCCAATTCTCACTTGCCCTTACTTCTCTCCACCTTGTATAATAGTTTGTTTCTTTCACATCCTACCTCCCCCAACTCTGAGCTCTTTGAGAAGGAGGAGCTGCCTCTCACTCACACCATTGCTCACAGAGGGCCCTGACCAAACCTGGGCCTGGCTGAAGATGCCCAGAAACATCTGCTGAATTGGGCACGATCAAAGCTACACAGTGGGACAGTTGACACGCAGTATGTCGAGTTATGGAATTAATTTGAATTCTGTAAGAAGAACGTCTCTATTGGGTTAAACTTGGCTGGCTGAGGCAGCCAGCAAAGTTGGGGCGGGCAGGCAGAACAAATAGTATGTGGAATGAAAAATACGTAGCAAAGCCCTTCGGTTTAGCCATTTGAGGAAGGGCCTGGGTGGGAATGTGCAGCAGAGCCCTGCATTCTCCTGGGAAACATTCCCAACGGCCAGGCCCCGTTTCCCCAGGGAGTGACGCATATATAGCTCCCCGCTGCTGCCTTCGTAAGGGGGACTTTGCCTGCTGATATCTCCTGCCTTCCCTTGGAGCACCTTCTTCTCCAGCATTCCACGTAATGACCATGTTCCTGCCTAGGTGGAAGAGATTGCCTGACAGCATGACCCCTTATGAACAATTGGCTTTTTCTTAACAGGCCCCATGTTTCAGTACCCCCAACCAGAAGCATTTGGCAGGAAAACAGCTTCCTCGCTGAAAGTCAGAGCTTGGCACAACACACATCAGGAGTTTTTAGGTCCGGCAAGGTGGGGGTGGGGTAAGTCAACTGCCCGCCCTACTATGTAGGAGTCTTTGGGTTGCCACTGACTGAAAACCCACCTTATCAGGCTTGAGCCAAAAGAGAATTGATTAGAGCATACTCCTAAAAGTCCAGCAAAGCTCTAGCTTCAGGTGCAGCTTGTTCCAGGATTTCAAATTGTCACTAGGGAACAGTCTTGATCCATTTCTCAGCCCTACTCTCTTCCAGTTGTCTTCATTTTCAGGCTCCAAGTTGGGGTAAGATGGTTGTCAGCAGCTCCAGGCTACACCTCCCAGGGTCAAATTCAGCAAGCCAGGCTGAAGTCCTAGGCGGCACAGGCAGGTAGTTCCAGACACTAGAGAGAGTGAGATGGGAGAATCACTTGAACCTAGGAGTTTGTCAAGCCTGGGCAACACAGTGAGACCCCATCTCTAAAAACAAAATAAAACAAAAAATCCAATTCAGCAACTAGTTTGGGTCAGATTTTCTATTACTTGCAACCCAAAGCATTCTAACTGATTCACTCAAAATACTTGTGAGCTGCTTCCAAGTCTAAGCAGCCTGCGAAAATGGCTGTAATAAAGAGATGCCTACCCCAGGTGTGACAGACAGAAGAAGGTGGAGAGCTACTCCCCACGGAGCTCCTGGAAGGAGCCACAGGTGTGGAGAGGCCAGCTTTCCTTTGGAGATCCAGTGCTCCTGAGCATTTGAGAAGATGCTCGACATACATATAGTATTCTTTTAACTGTCCTGTGGCAAGAGGGTTAGACTTCCTCAGCTGGGCAGCTGTGTGCCTGCATCCCCAGGTGCCCTAAGGATGAAGTGTCTATGCTCTGATGGGGAGAGTGGGGAAGAAAAGAGCTTAGATGCAGCCAGTGAAATGCCTTGTTTCTGTTTCCTGGTTTCTGTGGCCACCTGTATGACGGCGAGCAGTCAGGTATGTGCGGCCAGCTTTGAGAGCGAGGGCAGGGACAAGGGCCTTTTCTTCAAGAGTTAGCCTCTGCTCCTGCTGCCTCCTGCAGGGCCAACTTGAATCTCGGTATAGTGGGTGCTGGGATGGACCACCCAGAGTCCCTCTGGGGCAGGGTGACAGCTGCTGATGGCTCGCACATAGCTAAAGGGATCAGCTTCACGCCAGAAGACTCTCCCCCCTGGGGTAGCCTGCACCCTAGGACATGTGCTGGGATGAAGACACAGAAGCCAGTGTCTACACAGAGAACCAGATTTGGGCTCAATCCAGGCCAACCCTGAAGGGCAGCCCAGCTATAAGCCCTGCTCAGGGTTGGCTGAGACCTCTCTTGCTACTGCATTACAGTTAAACTTCATCCTCTGCCCAGGCCTTCCCATGTTCCCCAGTATATCCCCTGCATGCAAATCTCTGCCCCAGAGTCTGCCTCCTCAAGAACCCAAGCCATGGCACCAGCTGAGGCAGGTGGTATTTGTGAGGCCTGATGTAAGAGACCGGATCCCAATCGCTTCCTTTCCTACACTGACAGGAATAGCGTGAGAAGGAGTTGAGAAGCATAGACCCTCTTGTTTACATTTGTTTTTTTTTTTTTTTTTTTTTTATGTGTGTAGGTTTTTTTTTTTTTTGCTTGTTTTTGAGACAGAGGCTTGCTGTGTCACCCACGCTGGAGTGCAGTGGCACAATCTCAGCTCACTGCAACCTCCGCCTCCCGGGTTCAAGCGATTCTCCTGCCTCAGCTTCCCAAATACCGTAGATTACAGGCGACTGACACCATGCCCAGCTAATTTTTGTATTTTTTAGTAGAGACGGGCTTTCACCATGCTGGCCAGGTTGGTCTCAAACTCCCGACCTCAGGCGACCCACCTACCTCAGCCTACCAAAGTGCTAGGATTACAGGGGTGAGCCACCGTGCCCAGCTTGTTTATGTTTTATTTAAGATTAAAAGAACTTTCTATTACTAGAGAAACAATGTATGCTCACTGATTAAAAAAAAAAAAAAAAACAACTGGAAAATTCCAAAAAGCCGAGTAAATCAATCATTTAATTAAAAGACCTCACATCCTTCCATGAAAAATAATGATTTTGTGCATTTGAATTTGAAAGTATGTGTGGAGTCCTTCCTGTGTCCTAGGCCCTTCAGGTTCCCAACAAGCCTGTCAGTCCACCTCATTGTTCCCATTTTGCCAACGAGACTTGAGACACTGGGAGCCGTGGAGTTACATGGAGGGCAGACAGCATGGAGGGCTTCAGACTGCATGAGCACTTCCTTATCACACCCAGACCACCAAGCTGATGTCAGCGTTTCTGAGCGTGTTCTTTGAGGGTGAGAAGGTGGCAAATATGGAAGAAAGTTCCTAGGCCAGAAAACGGGACCCTCCCTCTCTTCCCGGTTCTGCCATTTACTTGCTGGTTGACCTTAGACAGATATTTTCACCTGACTGGGGCCTCTGTCCCATGTGTTGGGAACTGTGGATAAACGGATAGGGTTAACAAGTGCAGTGGCTCTGGCTGCCTGAAGGGGGCACCACTGAGAAGAAAATGCCCTAAAATCGGGGAGTTGGGGCACCCCTCCTCCAACAGAAGACAATTTTCCCACAGTGACCCCCATAGGCCTCCCAGGGGCACTGGGGAAGGGGCTCCAGGGGCCGCAGGAGCCTCCAACAAAGCCAGAACCGTGCCACGGTGGAGCCCAGAGCTGGGACCTGGTGCGTCTGTGTAGAAGGCTTAATTTATCTTTCATAATTCTCTTTGGCCAAGGGAGACGACAGGGGAATGTTTTACTTACTTTCTTTTTTTTTAAAGAAAACTTTCCATTGTGGAAATGGCATGTGTTTATTTTTAAAAATCCAGCCACAGGGATATATAACTTCTGGGGGAGGGAGACAGCTCAAGGGCCAATACTGACACTCCTGCTGTGAAAATTGGGTCTGGGTTTCTTTCGCCATTTGATTCTTTTCTCGTAGGCCTCTTTCCTTTAGGCAGAACAGAAATCTTGCTCATGGATGTGAAGGAGAATGACAGAGGAGAGCTGAATTCCAGATAATTAAAATACTGCTGCAATAATGGTGACTGACATTTATCAGGCACTTACCCCACACCAGGCTCTGGGCTAGGAGCTTTGCACATTGAATGCTGCGCAAAGTATTCACTGATAGCCCAAGGAAATAGCTTACATTGTCTATATTTTACAGGTGAGAAAATCCAGTCTCAGAGAAGTAATTACCAGTCGAGGGTGGTAAAGCAAGAATTACACATAGGCTTGACTGAGTACAAAGTCATAACAATAGTCTTCTATTGTGGCAGAATCTTGGACCTCTGTGGTCACTACATTGGCAGGAGCCCACTGTGTGGGAGGACAGACTGAACCCCAAGAAAGTGGCGGGGGCCTTTCTTCTCTCCGTACAGGGGATGCTCGGACCAGTGTGCCCCCAGCTTCTTTGGTGGAATGCATAGAAATTTACTTCCTCCCTCTTGGCCACAGGACTTCCTATGGAAAATGCTCTCTTGGGTAGCAGAGGATGAAAGAGAGGCCCCTGGGCAAGGGGCTGGATCAAAAGCCTTGCTGTGGGGGTGGGGGACTGTGGTGAACTTGGAGGTGGGACCCAGAGCACAGACCACTTCACTTCCCATTCTCCCTTCCTAACAGTGTAACCTTGGGTGAGTTATATTACCTGTCTGCACCTGGGTTTTCTCATCTGTTAAACGGGGTAATAGAAATACCTACTGTTGTGTAGATTTCATCTTGCGAGATGATGTGTATAATACAGCACTTAGAACAATCCACAGTAATACTTAACAAAAATTAGCTATTAGTATTCCCCAAAAGTGACTCATTTTCACCAAATAGACCATGGTGAACAACTATTCACAGATATACACAGCTGAAGTATAAGTGGTCAGACATAAGACACTGGGCTTTTTCATGATCATTCTCCTACTGACCAAAAATGCAGCCCCTACCCCCGAGTTCATCTTCCCTGTTGTTTGAACCTGCTGACTCCTCTTGACTACAGGCACTTGGAATTCTCAAAAGGACCTGATGGTGTTAGGGACCCCAAGTCTCTCTGTTCCAGGTTTCAGTATAATTCTGAAGCTCCGTGGGCTATCACCTGTGATCCTTCCACCCCTCCGGGTCCAGATTCAGCTAAGGGTTACCCAGCTTAAAACAGAACAGCACCTGACATTTTGGAAGAATTTGTTCTCTCTGTCTGCACCCCCAACACCCTGCCCTTTCTAGGTCACCCTTTCTTGGGTCGTTTGGGCCTGTGTTTCTAGGCTGGCAAAGCCTTGGCATCTTTATGATCTTCATTATCAATCACACCACCAATGTGACATTATCACCAATGTCAGCCATCAATGCCACCATCTAATCTAAACCATGATTACCATCACTTCTATACCCCATCCCACAACCACCTCTATTGCTGGTGTCTTCACCATTTTCATCTTCCTCTCGGCTATTGACACTATTAGAATTTCTCTCACATGATCGTCTTTGCACTGTCAAGATCACCTATGTTCAGGGCCAGTCAGAACCCTTTGGTAGTAAGTGACAGAAATCCAAGTTGACTGACATAAGAAAAGAGATGGAAAGGATTGTGGTTCCTATATCTAAACTAGAAAGGGTGAGACTGTCTGAGGGATGGCTGTGGCCAAGGGACTCAAACACCAGCAGAAATCCTTCCTTTTCTCCATCTCTCATCTCCACTTCTCTCCAGTGTTCGTTTATTCTCTTCTGTAGACAAATTGCTGTCTACATGAGCTTCATGGATTTATACGCAGCTGCATAGTGACTCAAAAGCAAATGAATTTCGATCTCCCAAGCTCTGATTGAAAAATCCTAATGGAAGTCCCTCAGTGGCTTCACTTGGCCATCCTTTAGGCCAATCACAGTGGCTAGAAATGTGTGGTTTTGTGATTGACCCTGCTTGGTCATGTACCTAGTAAAAACATGGCAATTGGGGGAAACTTGGTGAATAGGTGAGTATTCTACTTTATGTTGACATCCATCCCATTCACCACCGTCCCCACCACCAGCACCACTGCTGTCACCACGACCACCACTGCCACTGCCATTGCCACCATCACCAGTACCACCACACTGCCACTGCTGTCACCACCACTATCACCACCACCAGTAGCACCATCACTGTTTCTGAGAACTATAATGTGCCAAGCCTTGAGCTTCACACTTGAACTATATCAAGTTTGAGTTTGATGAAATCTTCAGCCTTGCAGGAATTTACTGTCTCTGGAAAGAAGAAAGTTGACTTGTTCAAGGAGCTAGGCTTCTGGTCCTTGTCCACAGGATGGAAGCAAAGAGGGAAGCTGTAGGGACAGCATTTGGCACCTCTTCAGCACTGGCCCCAAGCCCTGAACAGACCCAGAGTCCTTGGAAGCCAGCAAGGCTGTGCTGTGACAGCCAGGCCATTTGACAAATAGCTGCCTGTGCCCAGCCCGGAGCTGGAGCCATTCCTTCATACTCACAAAGTTCCCACCCCAGCCCACTGCCCTGTGCTCCACCAGAGCCCTTAGCACATCTGCCCAGCTCCCTCAGGGGCTGGGACTTGCTTTTGGCCCTATGCCTCCTGCTCCTGCTCCATCTCTGAGCAAACATCTGTGTCTAGATGTTGTCCTAGAGCCTAATAAAGTCTCAGACAGGCCCAGTTAATATATCCACACAAACCTGCCTGTCAGTGGCTAGCTAATGTCAGGAACGGAGCACTCGGGGAAAGCAAGACCCCTCATTTCCTGATGGGGGTGAAGTGTACAGGAAAGATAAACAGGGCATCCCTCCCTGTTTCAGAAATGACCTTAGCAAAGCAATAGCTTTTAGGAAAAAGAGAAAAGAAAATAGCAGCCTTCGTAATGAGGTTTACAGGAACAAATGTTCCAGGTGGTTCTGCCTTCACAGCTACTACTGGGGAAAGAACTGCAGGGAGAGGAGCTCAGTCACGAGTGCACCACCTCCTGTGGATTCACTGGCCATTGGCCAAAGTCCAGACACTGGGCTGAACTTGAACCTGGGGGCTGTGAGTTGCCTGGCAAGGAAGAGTCCTGCCCTGAGTGGTAGGTCTGGTTCTGCCACTAGTATGCTGGGTGACCTTGGACCACATTCTGACCTCTCTGTGTTCAGTTTCTGCAGATGCCACAAACTAGTGGAGCCTTGGAGGACTGATGAAGGTCCTTCTGAGAAAGGGGTGAGGGTGCCCCACATTTCAAACCAAGAGAGTAGCTCTTAAGATGAGATCTGACTACTGAGCTCCATGGTCAAGACCCAGAATTCTACCGTGGTAGGGGTGGGCAGAGGGCTGGGGGACATGAATGAGAGCAGAGGCACAATGCTATAACTCACATACCTCAAATTCTGGTAAGTGGGGATCTGCATCGGTAAACTAATTGGGCTCTTCATTATCCATCTGTCATCAACCAGAAACATCTGTCTCTTAAACTGTAGTGGCCCACCTTTCCAACAGCTCTTCCTGCCTGTCAGGGAAAGCTCGAGTCCTGGGTTCTCTCTCCGAGCACATAATTGGGGCGCCCTTCCATCCATCACTGAGGCCCAGATTCTGAGCCCTTGTTTCCATGGGCTGACAGCTCTGAGGGTCTGTGTTTCACTCTCACTCCTCAACTGACTGTTCTTTCTCCAAAAAGCTGCAAATGGGGTCCTAATGGCTGCATTTGCTTGTGGTTTCTGATGCCGAGTTGCAGCATGACCATCACCATCATCTCTTCTGTACTTTGCACTTGATTAGGGCCTTGCACACATGATCTCATTTGAGTCTTCCAGCATTCCCCTAAGTAAGAATTCATCTTCCTCTGCCTGGGCAGAAGGCCGAGTTCCAGAGAGGTTAAGATATTTACCAAAAGGCACACAATTTGCAGATAAATAAGCAAAGCTTCTGGTACTTTGTTTCAACTCAACTGGAGTCAGCAAAATGGTTTCATCTCGAGTACTAATCTCAATAGATTGATAATAGCTTTCTGCTTTGAGAAGCATAAGGGGTGTTTGTGTGTGTTGGGGGGGTGGGAGTGGTGTTCTGTAGTTGATTAGTGATGTCTGTTAGTGGCATGGGAATAAACGTATTGATGTGTGTGAAATAGGACCAGACCATACCACTTGAGAAAAATGGGAGGGCAAGTGTTTGGGGCTTTTGGGGTTCAGGAGGTCACATGATGCATCCCGGGCAACGATGGACCACATAAGCTTGGAACTTCTGCTCTATTCTCCCAGTCTCTTCCTCTGTTTGGATTCTGCCATGCTCCAAGGCCCAGCTCAGAACTCACTTCTTCCAGGAAGCCCTCCTGAACCTTCATTTCAACTCTAAGTCTCCACCCACTTCCCTTCTCTGAGTTCCAAGGCACTAATCATCTGCCTGCTTATTTGGCCTTCAGCTCATGCTGCCTGGCTCTGCTGTTCTTTATTCTGCACACATAAGTCCCCACAGATGCCTCTCAGGACTGTGAGTTCTGTGAGTACCTAACTCTGGGTTTTGCTCCCACTAGGAGGCTCAGTAATAGGTGCAGACTAATTTGTATCAATGACCTAGACCATGCAAATGGGCAAGCAGTCACCTTCCTCTCTGCTGCCGGAACACAGGGCTTGAGAGGAGGCAAGAACCCCTATTTCATCTTTGTTGTACATGCTCAGTATCTACCGTTACTGTAATGGCAAGGTTGGCTCCCATGGACCTAGTCCTGACTCAGCACTTTGTATCCACTATGGCATCCAATCCTCACAATGACTCTAGGAGATAGGAATTTGGGAGACTGAGGTGGATGGATCACCTGAAGTCAGGAGTTCAAGATCAGCCTGGCCATCATGGTAAAACCCCATCTTTAAAAAAAAAAAGAAGGAATTCTTCTCCTTGTAGTTCATACTTTAACAAACAGGTGCAGAGAGGCCACATAATTTGCAAGGTCACATAGGTAGTACACAGTGGAGCCAGAGCCTGAAACTCCCTGGAATAGCCTCCAAGTGAATAGAAAATTAGCTTCAGAGCCATTTACACCTGACCTTGGAATAAGACCAGGTAGGTGCCAAGTAGGAGACTCCTGCCGAATTATTCTCAAACTATCTAAGTCCAGAGGGATATGGGCTGCTTAGTGCCCCCAGCTGCTCCTGGAAGAAGTCAATGAAAGACAGTGGGTCTGGGCAGCATCTGGGCACTAGGATTGAATCTGGGCATGGCCTTTGCTAACCACAACATTCCCCAAATCCTACTTTTCAGGGTCAAATAATCCTCTAGACAGATCTAGTAGTCCACCCCACCAGGCATTCATTCTTTGCTCAGGGAAACACTTACATTTGTGGACCACACATCCTGGTATTCATGACTTTGATTAATTTCTTCCCACACAACTCTGGGCTTGGCCATGTGACTTGTTTTGGCCAATAAGATATTAGCAGTTGTCACGCAAGCAGAGGAATGATAAACAAGCTTGGAACTCTCCTCATGAAAACCAGCCCCCACGCTGGCTCAGGATAGACTATAGCCATGCTACCTAGAGCAGAAGAACCTTTTAGCTGAGCCCTGTCAATACACAGATCATAAGACATAATAAATCATTGTTTAAGCCACTAAGTTTTGAAGCAGTTTGTTATACAACTATAGATCACTGACATACTGTCCTTAGTGATGGCTACCATCATTCTTAGACATGTTTGGGGTCCTGACCATGCTGGCTCAGCATAGAGACTACCAAGAGCAGAAGAACCTTTTAGCTGAGCCCTGTCAATATACAGAATCACAAGAAATAATTCATTGTTTAAGCCACTAAATTTTGGAGCAGCTTGTTATGAAGCTGTAGATGACTGACATACTTCCCTAGTTATGGCTTCCATCATTCCTAGACCTGGTTGAAGTCCTGACCATTCAGAAGCACCTACATGCTCTTTTATATATATATAATTGAAGCAGATTACATACATGGAGCTCAGCACGCATCCCTTTCTGCCAACATACACAAACACTCATACACACACAGGGAATGGCTTGGAGCCAACCCGTGTGCACCTCGAGGCAGCCCTGGTCATCCACAGCACTTGCACTCCCCTACACATGCCTGCTTGCCTATGCATGCAGAAATGTGCACCATCTTCTGTGTTGCAAAACACAAGAGCAGAAAAGGCATGCACGTACCACAAAATTCTACATTGATAGCAGATGGGGGTCATACATACACACACACGTGCACACAGCCACCGCCTGAAACCATAAGCACCCACAGGTGCAGAAAACGGGAGAGTAAAGAGGCCCTCGGTCATTTTCCTTGTACTCCACATTTCAGCCTTGGTGAACCACTCAGCTTCCCCAAAGCACTACGCTCTTTCTCATCTCCAGGCCTTTGCACAGGCAGGTTACCCTGTTTGGCATGTCTTCCCTACACCCCTTCACCTGGTCACTCTACTCACCCTGCAGGTCTTATGTCCCAAGCCTAGTAGGAGCTCCTCTACTAGGAGCAAAATCCAGAGTTAGGTACTCATGGAACTCACAGTTCTGAGGGGCATCTGTGGGGACTTATGTGTGCAAAAGAAAGAACAGCAGTGCCAGGCAGCATGAGCTGAAGGCCAAACAAGCAGGCAGATGATTAGTGCCTTGGGACTCAGAGAAGAGAAGTGGGTGGAGACTTAGAGTTGGAGTGAAGGTTCAGGAAGGCTTCCTGGAGGAGGTGAGTTCTGAGCTAGGCCTTGGAGCATGGCAGGATTCAGGCATTTTTAGCAGCAAAGCCTCTGCGATTAGCTTGTTCTTAACTGAAGAGAATTTGTTTTGGCTTCAGTTAATAAGGCTCCCAGGGCCTCCAGGTCAGCCCAGGCTTCCCCGACACATCTGTAGCCCCTGCCACTCAACCTTGGTCCTCAATTCTTCAGGGTCACAGCCAGCAACTGTGTGGGAAGGAAGCCATGACTTAGGAAAAGGCATTTCCAAATGTCTGGTCTGCAGCTCCAATCAGGAGACTTGGGCTAGCCCTTCAGGTCCCAAAGTGCTCTCTCCAGTGACAACACTCATTACTGTCCCGTGACCTGGGGCAAACATTTGATTTTATAGCCTGCAAAAGGCAAGTTTGGGAACCTAAGCCCCAGAGAATGACTGCCTTGGTCATCCCAGCACAGCTCCAAGATTGGCGTCAGTTAATGCTCTTTGGAGTCCACATCTGGCACAGATCAATAGCTCCCAACATCCAGTATGGGAGGCTGACACCTGTGATGGCTCCCCTTTGCTCTCAGGATGAAGTCTGGACTCCTCATCATGCCCACCTCCAGCCCACCTCTCTGCAGAAGCCCAGTCCTTTCCCTCTGCACTCCACATTTCAGCCTTGGTGAACCACTTGGCTTCCTCAAAGCGCTGTGCACTTTCTCACCTCCAGGCCTTTGCACAGGCAGGCTCCCCTGTTTGGCATGCCTTCCCTACACCCCTTCACCTGGCCACTCTACTCACCCTTCAGGTCTTATGTCCCAAGCCTAGTAGGGGCTCCTCTTCTGCACTCTCACTATTTCCTTCATGGTAGTGCTTATCAGCGCTGGCCTCCACCACCAGCCTGCTTCGTTCATGATTGTGTCTCCAGCACCAGCACAGAGCCTGGCCCTAGACAGCACTCCAAAAATATTTGTTGAATGAATGGATTTTTGAGCTGGGAAGACCCTTAGCCATTCCACTTCTCCTTTCCTCCCTTGCCCATCAACCTCTACACGTTACATAAGAGAAAGTAGAGGCACAGCTTAGGTCATGGAGCTAGGAGAGAGCCAGAGCTAGAATCCATCCATTCATTCCATCATTCGCTCACTCATTCCTTCACACCACCATTCCTTGGGCATCTGCACTGTGCTGAGTGCTGAGGATACGGGGATGAGTACGGTCATTTCTGCTCCTTGGGAACTCACAGATCAGGAGGGGACAGATGCAGTTCACAGTTAAAAATGGCTTAGGCTACAGCAGACAGACCCAGAATAACAGCAGCTCAGATGAACTCAGTTATTTCTCATTTATGTGAAAGTCTAGGCTTGTTTGGCAACTTGACTCCACGAAGCCACCAGGGGCCCAGGTCCCCTTCTATCTTGTTGCTTGATGCAGGAGAGAGCTCAGAAGCAGAGCTAGAAAACTGGGTGTGATGCCAGGGATCATAAAGCCTGGGACAGAAGAAACAGAAAGTCTGGAGCGCCTTAGGGAAGGCTCCAGCAGGCCCCTGTCCACACCTCCATGGTTTTGCCCATTCTGGCTATAGCATGGGAGAGCTGGGCTTGTTTAAAGACCTAGGTTTGGGCACAGTGGCTTGCGCCTGTAATCCCAACACTTTGGGAAGCTGAGGCGGGCAGATCACTTGAGATCGGGAGTTCAAGACCAGCCTGACCAACATGCTGAAACCCCATCTCTACTAAAAATGCAAAAATTAGCCAGGCTTGGTCATGTTTGCCTGCAATCCCAGTTACTTAGGAGGCTGAGGCAGGAGAATCACTTGAACTCAGGAGGCAAAGGCTACAGTGAGCCGAGACTGCAACACTGCACTCCAGCCTGGGTGACAGAGGGAGACTCAGTCTTAAAACAACAACAACAATAACAACAAACCCTAGGCTGGGGCAGGAAGCAGAAGCAGAGAGGTCAAAGAGGAGGAACAGATCTGAAAAAAAGGACGGAGGTAGAATCTACAGGACCAGTCCCAACTCAACTGAGTGAGGGAAGGGAGAGCGGGGCAGAAAGCAAACATCCTGGCTGAGCACAGGGTGATGCCATGGGTGGTACTGAGGAAACAAAGAGCAGGGGGGGTGGAGAAGCTGAGTGTGAGGTGGAGGGGAGGGGCGCTCCAAGAGCCCCGTGAGCAAGCTGTGCACAGGACACGAGCTGTGTGTTTGAGTGGGAGAGTCATGCACGGAGAGATAGAAACGAGCCTAGGATGGGCAAGCTCTCCCGGGGCACGCGCTCAGTCCGGGGACTCTCTTCCTTGGATGGACCTTCCAGTCCCTCGGGAAACTTTTAGAAGCAGACAGGAACCTGGACTTCCCTGCCATCTCCTCCCACCAACCACAAAGAGATTCCGACTCAGAAAGGTAGCCTGAGGCCCTATATGTGACTTGGCTCTTATACTTGTAAGAAAAGAAACCCACCTCAACTGGCTTGAGCAGAAGGGACTCCTGTCACCAGGCTTCTTGGTACAGTTTGATTGAACGATTTTGAGGATGTCTTCAGGACTCAGTTGTTCTCCACTCTGTTTGCCTCCGTGTTGACTTCATCCTCATTTATCAATAGTGGCAAGACACCTGAGGCAGCTCCAGCGCATCCCTTTAGAAAGCCCTTCAGAGAAGATAGCTGTCGCTCCCAGTCACTCCAGCCTGACTCTCACTGGCCTGAACTGGGTCACATGCCCTCTCTGACCTAATCACAGTAGCCAGGGAGAGATGAGAGAGGCTAATTGGTGAGGTTAGCTCCCATTCATAGGCCAGGTATAGAGTTAACCCCACCAGAGCCATATGGCCTGGGAGAAAGAAGGTTTCCCAAAGGAAACTGAGTCACATGAGTCACAGTTACTAGGAAAAGGGGGACTAGGCTCAGGGCGAATAAAATGACAGGTGTTGGCTCTCTTATGGCCTCCACAGGGGACCTGGGGCAGGTCCTGGCCATGGAAGATTTCCATGGGAAAGAAATGGGACAGCCAGGTCAAGAGCCATGGGCAGAACAGCCAAGCAGAGGACAGAGGACCTGTGGCAGTCCTGAGGAGGGCTGACCTTCATTTTTGTCATGGGGGGCAGAAGAGGAGTCTTCGGGGAAGCCTGAAAAGCCAGTGGGAGAGACAGTGGGAGTTGGCACAGCGGGGCCTCGGAGATGCCACGGTGGCAGTTTTGGTTTGAGGAAGGAGTTTGATGCTGTCAGAGCCACAGTGAGAGGAAGAGAAATAGAGTCTGCTCAATAAGAATGGGCTGGGAGTGAATGGCAGGATTTTAAGGTGTAGAAAACACCTTAAAGGGGTTTTCTCAGGAGAGAGAAGGGTGGCCTTCCTGGCAGAGGGTCTAGCAGGTGCAAAAAAGTGGAAAAACACAGAAAAGACTTGAAGAACCCACAGGTTGTATGCCTGGGGCATTTTTTCTTCATTTTTATCCAGGTGCGTAGCCAAGACCACAGTTCAAAACCAAAGTCTTTGGGTTAGCATTGGAGGCCGTCTCTCTTCTTGCTGCAAACAAGAAAATCTATTATCTGGGTGTTTTATCTGAATCCTCACCTTCCTTCTGGAAGCCCTGAAGCACCTTTTGTGGTCTTACACATTTTGTGGATTTTCACTATTCTGCCTTTTGCGGTGGTTGTATGTGAATATGACTTATCCTCCTTAATCAACTGTTTTTAAAGCTCCTGGGAGGCAGTCTTTTCACCTCAGTGTCCCCAGGTCCTGGCCCCCACCTATGAAGAAAGAAGGGTTCAAGAGAAGCCACATGAGCCTGTAACTTTGGCCTGGGGTAGACAATGCCCTACATGAAGGAAAAATCTCCCAGAGTAAGAATTCCAAGCAATGCAGGAAGAAGAGATCGGGCCCTCAGCCCACAGCCTAAGTCCTGCTGCTCGCAAGCTGCTACCCTCAGCTATCAGTTGGGGAAAAATGGAGGTTAACTGTGACCCATTTGCCTTCTCTGAGATGGAAACTTCTTCCTGTTTCACAACTGGGAGGCCAGAGCTAGCTGTGTCTGAGGCGGCCCTAGCAACCATGAGCTCCTAAGAAGGAAACTGATGCCCTTCATTGAGTGCCTGCTGTGTGCCAGGCACTGTGTTCAGTGCTTAACATGCATTCCCTCGTCAGTTCTCCCAGATGGGTAGGTGCTTTTTTTCTTTCTTTTTTTGAGACAGAGTTTTGCTCTTATTATCCAAGCTGGAGTGCAATGGCACAATCTCTGCTCACTGCAACCTCCACCTCCAGGGTTCAAGCGATTCTCCTGCCTCAGCCTCCCGACTGGCTGGGATTACAGGCGCCCATCACCACATCCGGCTAATTTTTTGTATTTTTAGCAGAAACGGGGTTGCACCATGTTAGCTAGGCTGGTCTAGAACTCCTGATCTCAGGTGATCCACCCGCCTCGGCATCCCAAAGTGCTGGGATTACAGGCATGAGCCACCGTGCCCGGTGGGTAGGTACTTTTATTATCAGCCTATCTTATAAATGAAAAAACTGAGGCTCAGAAATGTTCAGTAACTTCCACATTGACAAAAGTGAGATTTGTACCCGGTTTCCCTGACTCCAGAGTCCCCCTGGAAGCTCCAGGGTTTGCAATGCTGGGGTCCCGTCAGGCTAGCCCGGCACCCTCCTCCTCCAGCTCCCAAGGATGCTCCAGCCCCAAACTGTTTAGGTTTCACTTCCTGAGCATTCCTGAGGGTCTCCAAAGCCCTGAAAGAGAAAAGATCAGTTTGCAGAATAAGGAGGGAATGAAACGAACTCTCTACCTCAGTTCCTCCATTCAGACTAGCCTGGGAGGCGAGTTGGGGAAGTCCTAAGTCCCTGAATTTCCTGGCCGGTACCTCCCAGTGCAGAAACTCTCCAGCGCCCCCTGGTGCTCATCAACACCATCGGCTTTCTCTCAAGGATTACTCTGTAGAGTGGACTGGGACATCCCATTTACGTTTATTATGCATTATCTAAGTATTTACTTTGTTACAAGTCCAATACACACTATTAAATGTGCCATATTCAGCCGGGCGCAGTGGCTCACGCCTGTAATCCCAGCACGTTGGGAGGCCGAGGCAGGTGGATCACGAGGTCAGGAGTTCTGAGACCAGCCTGACCAACATGGTGAAACCCTGTCTTTACTAAAAAATACAAAAATTAGCTGGGTGTGGTGGCAGGCACCTGTCATTCCAGCTACTTGGGAGGCTGAGGCAGGAGAATCACTTGAACCCTGGAGGTGGAGGGTGCAGTGAGCCGAGATCACACTACTGCACTCCAGCCTGGGTGACACAGTGAGACTCTGTCTCCAAAAAAAAAAAGTGCCACACTCTATTAGAAGCACACTGAAACTGTATTATATATCAAGTTCCATCAGGTCAATGTAGAAAATGGGAAGTTTATACTGGCATGCCTTGTTATTTTGAAATGGAATCCCAACACCACTGCTGCCCCCACCTCCACTGCATATTTGAAAGGCCAGTCTTCTCTCCTCTGCCCGCTGTTCCAGGAAGGCAGGCTTTCTACAAAAACTCAGTCCCACCACCTCATTCACAGGAATGTCAACAGGCACAAGGAGATAAAGTCTCTGGGGATACAAATGCTACTTAATGTGGGGGTTGAGGGAGGTGACAAAAGAAGAGAGGAAACTACCAAATGTCCTTCAGGCCACCAGTGTTTCTCTAGTGGAGTATAGCAAATGACAGCAGGAGAGATCCTGGTTAGCCCTAAGCCTCACGCAGGAATGGAGCCCGAGTTTGTGTAGGAATTGCTCACCTTTGATGACCGGGATGATTGAGGCAGGCTGGTCTCATCACAAGGGGATGGATGGCATGAGTCTCAGATCAACGACAGACAAGAAGGGGAGATGTCAGGACTGGCAGGCAGCCCCACTGAGCCACCTCTCAGATACCTGGAATAAGCTCTTCCGCTCAATTTTCAGTCTCTCATATTACATTAGGGCTTGATCCTGAAGGAGAAAAAGAGGTGCCAGTTCTGCTCCCCGCTGGAGGGCTAACTTTTCACCCCAGAGTAAAGATGTGGTTGGCCGCCTGTACTGGAGGGGCTGCAGACCTCGAGAGGCACAGAGCTCCCAGTGAGTCGGTTGTGGGGGTGAAGGAAAAGGTAAGAGTTTGGGGATTGGGGGTAGTGGGGCAATGGCTGAAGGGATCAGGTAGTCCTGATCGGGACGTGGAGATCCACCCACAAGCCTTGACAATAACTCAGTCGGGTTCCTGAGGGGTCTCAAGGTCTGGGAAAGGTGGAGTGGTGCCTGCCCCACCGCCTCTGTGGAAGCAAACGAGCCCTCGGTGTGAATCCGGAGAAAGAGAGAGAAGTGTAGCCCCAGCTCCACTCCGTACCCCCTTCCTGCCTATAAATAACCCCAAGTGTCACTTCAAAGAGGACGGAGAGCGCGGGAGAGGGGCTCCCGGCGGGCAGGCTGGGGCCGCTGGACCTGCTCACCACGCCCCCCACCCCGGGCCAGTTTGCATAAATAAACAAATCCAAGCCGTCCGCCCCGCAAGAGTTGGAGGAGGAGTGGGGAGGAGGAGGAGGAGGAGGAGGGAGGGGGCGGGAGAGATTAGTTTGGGAAGTAGCACGGATTGCTCATCCGATCCGTGCAGCCGCAGCTAGTGTGTCAAGTTACAGAGGCGCCGGAATCGGCCCCAGCGCTCCTCGCCAGCCGCCACGACCCACCTCTGCCCATGGGGCCCTCCATGTGCGCCCCTTCGCCCGGGGACTGAAACTGGCTGGCCCGGGAGACAAGAGGCTCCCAGAAGGACTGACAGCGCGGCACCAACTGCTCTGCAGACACTTGAAGGGAAAGACGGGGCGGAGAGAAGGAGAGCCGGTCAGATTCCCCTAACTTTCCTGGACTTGGAACGTTCTTCGAAATAACTTTTTTTCTCACCTAGGTGTGCCCCCAATTACCGCTGGTTGTGCTTTTTCGGCACTTCCCCTCTTACTGCTAATTTTTCCGTCCTTTTTGCCGGGAGCAACGGAAAGGGACGTTTTCCAGCGATACAAGCCCTTTCTCCCTGCCCCGCAGTTTGGATCGAGCCTTTTGGCAGCGGCTCTCGCCTGTATTTATTCTATTTATTTATTTATTGGTTCTCAAGACGTGAGAGGATGGTAGCGGAGCACACCCTCAAAGCGGCAGCCGCCGGTGCCCGCGGCCCTGGGGAGCTGGGCGCGCCCGGGACGGTGGCTCTGGCGATGGCGCGGGCGGAGCGCGGCGCGCGGCTGCCGAGCCCGGGGTCCTGCGGGCTGCTGGCGCTGGCCCTCTGCTCGCTGGCCCTCAGCCTGCTCGCCCACTTTCGGACGGCCGAGCTGCAGGCCCGGGTGCTGCGCCTGGAAGCCGAGCGCGGGGAGCAGCAAATGGAGACGGCTATTTTGGGACGAGTCAACCAACTGCTGGAAGAGGTCTGTGCTCTTTGTTGCTGGCTTTTATCCCTCCCCGCGGCGCCCTCTCGCGCAGCTTCCAGACTCTTCAGCCGGTGTCCGCGGGCGCTCGCTCTCTGCGAGCCCCGGGTTCGCGGGGGACAAGGACACGCGCTGCCCTGCCAGGGATCCGGAGGACCTGGTGGACAAGAGCGTGGCCCCGCAACTCCTGTCCCCGGCAGGCGCCCCCGGCGTCCAGCTCTGGAAGCGCCCTGGGCCCGCCGCGCAGGTGGAGGAAGGCTGGGCGCGCGGAGGCGCGAGGCAGGCAAGCTCCGCTACTCCCTTTCGAGACCTGGCCCGGGTGGTGTGACAGCGGCCCCGCGCCCACGCAGCGGGAAGTGCGCCCGGCGGCCGGGCTGAGGCTTACTGAGCCCCCGTGGCCCTCCCCTTCCACCTCTCAAGGGCCTGAGGTGGGCGGGGAGAGGCGACAGTTCTTGCAGGGGGTGGTGCCCTGGTCCCTGTTCTCTGGCCCAGGCCGCTAGGGTCCAAGTGTGGGTCGCCTGTCTCTGTCTCTGCTCTTCTTGGCCACAAATTAGTTCACACCTTCTTCCTGTTCCTAAACCAGGTTTCTTATTTTCCTGGAGAAAGGATGCTTTCTCCCATTCCCCACATTTTCTTGATCCAAGTAGATTAAACGCTAGTGCGTCAGGTAGCCATGGCAATCTTGGGAACACAGGAAAAGGCTGTCCCCTCCCCAGGAAGGAGGGACATGCATCCTCTTTGTGCCAGCAGGGGAAAGGCTGGGCCTTGACAGGGTGAGGCCTGATGACCTGTGGGAATCTGGGCAGCACAGGAGACCCAGGGCCTAGATGGAGAGGAGGACAGGCAGGTGGGGGCCAGGCAGGTGGGGGCCGCAGCAGTCTGGTAAGAGGTCCTGGAGCAGGTCCTGGCCATGGAAGGTTTCCATGGGGAAGAAATGGGAGAGGATCTCTTACTTAGCTGGAGACAGTGTGCAGCAGTAAAGATCATGGTGGTAGAGCCCAGCAGCCCTGGGTTTTTGTCTCCACTCTGCTACTTGGAAGCTGTGTGACCTGGGACAAACTCTCCAACCCCTTTGAACATGTGAAACAGTGCTGGTGTAGCAAACACTGAAGCACAGCCCTAACCGTGGCGGGTGGGGTGCTGAGAGCATTTTGGCAAGACACATCTATTCCCTACAGCCAGGCTTCTCTCAGCTGCCTCTGCCAGGCTGGCACCTGCTGGAGCGGTTCTCCAGGGTGTCCAAGGAGAGGGAGATTGCAGGGCCAGAGCAGAGAGGGCGGTCACAGGGCAAGCTTACTGGTGCTAGTGGTGCACCCATGACTGCTGCTGTCAGCTCATTCCCACGCCCTGCCAGGCTCCAGGGAATACAGAGGGCTCAATCAGGCTCAGGCAGTGTGAGCCCAGACTGGCTGGGTGGTAAACAGAGTGTCAGGGCAGTGAGAGCTCCTCCAGGTATCTTGGGGTTCCTGGCTGCTGAGGAATAAGTATCTGATTCTCATGGTTTAGCTCAGCCTGTCTCTTCATGCTCTCCCCTTCCCCGACCTTCCTGCTGGCCTGGCCATGCCCTGGCCTTTCCCAGCTTCTTGCTTCCGCTGCTTCAGACTTAAGTTGCATACTCTCGGGGCCTTGGGCTAACTATTGCATCAAACATGCACACGCCTTCTCTGCAAGCTGCAGCTCCGCATTTACCCTACTGACTGTAATCTTTTCAACTGCTAGAGATGAAAATTATCCCAGAGATCTTCTGAACTGAACCCCATTTTTCAGATGGGGAAATTGAGGCCCAGAGTCACATGGTGAGGTCCAGGACTAGAACCGCAGCCTCCTGGTCCCTGTATACATTGTTCTTTGCATTGTATTCTGCCACCTTTTTGGGGGGTCTATTCTCATTCATTCATTCAGAAAATGTTTACTGAGAGCCTGCTGTGGGTCAGGCATTGTGGGAGACACCTTTGCCCTCCTAAACTTACAGGGAAGTAGTGAACAAAGAAGGAAGCGGGCAGTGACTGTGTCGTGTGCCAAAAAATAAAATAAGTGCTACAATAGTGAAAGATGAGAGGGGCCTGGGGACTGGATTACATGCAACGTTGTCCGATGGTGGTGGCAGTCAGGGCAGGCTTCCTTAGGGAAGTGATTTTCAAATGAAGAGCGGAAGGATGAATAGGAGTTTGTCAGGAAAAAGCGGGTGAGTGTGAAGCCTTGTTCTAAGAGGGCAAAGGGAACAGCTTTTGAGGCTGGAAGCCAGAGGGAATTGGGAGAACTGAAGGAAGTCCAGAACCCTGGAGGACTGGGAGGGTAAGGAAATAGGAGATGTGGCTAGAGAGAGACGGCCAGCCCAGGTCGAGGGGCCTTAGAGAAAGTTAGATGTAAATAAGAGAAGTGGCAGCTGAGACACAGGTAAGATGAGCTTTGGTAGGGGTCCTTGGGGACTTGCAGGCCCTGGCAAGGGGTCTTGATTTTATTCTTAGGTAATGGGGAGCCATTGAAGGGTTTTGAAGTAGGCAGCTATGTCCCTTGAGTGCTTACGGCTGGCAAAGCAGTAAGGCCAAGCAGGACGCTGCTGCGGGCCAGAGGGGACAATGAATGGGGCAAAAGTAGGTCAGAGAGGGGTGACTGGAAGTGGTGGCTGAGGTCAATAGGGGAAGGTGCTGGAGCCAGAGAAAGGGAGCTGTCCCACAGGTGGATGGGGTGAGTGGCCTTATCTGTGGGGGCCTTGTCTGTGCTTCTGGAGGGACACCCGAGGGTTGGACTGTCCAGTACAGTAACTGCTAGTCATATGCAACTCATTATATTTAAACTAACTAAAATTAAATACAATTTAAATTGTAGCTTGTCTACTGCACCAGCCTGGTTTCAAGTGCAGTGGACAGTGCTGCTAGGGACTACAGAGCTAGACGGTAGAGGCAGAGAACACGCACATCCTCACCAAAAGTTCTATTGGTCGGCGCTTGAGCAACTTGAGGGGACCATCCTGAGTTCCCTGTCTAGGTGTGTTCTCCCAGGTCTGAGCAAAGGGCAGAGGAGAGGAATGGGTAAGGCAGAGAACTGGGACAGGCAGAAATCTGCCACAGGAGAGGAAAATTCAGAGAGGAGAAAGGGGAAATGGTTTTGTTACAAAACGAGTCTCTAGAATGGAGGTGCAGAAGGTCCCTGTCATCACGGGGCACACAGGCATCTGGTGAGCTTGGAGGCCGGAGACCAGGATTCTAGCCAGGCTTTGCCAGTCATGTGGCTTTAGGCAAGCCATGCTACACCCCTGCACTTCAGGTTCATCCTCCGAAACACGTCGGGCCTGCCTCCCTTCTGGGATTGGGGGCAGATCAGAGATTTCACTAAAAGGTGCCATTACCGAAGCGCATGCACAAGGCCAGATGAGTGCGCAGGGAGAGCTCTCAGGGACCTGGGGCAGGGAATCCTTGGAGCAGGCAGGACTGAGCCACTTCCTGGAGAATGGGAGAAAGGCACTGGGGAGGGCAAGGCTGGTGAGGCACACAGCCTGTGCACTGGCCTGGGGGTGCAACTCCAGGGCACATGCCCCTCACCCATGCCAATAAGGAAAACAGGTACGGGGCAGAGACTGTGTCCATGAGGCAGAAGGAAGAGGGAGCTGCAGGGAGGTCTGGCCAAGGGGACCCAGAAGGAGAGGAGGCCTAAGAGGAGAGCCAGAGGCAGATCCGAGGGGACCAGCCCCTAGCGGGGTTGGTGGGGAGCAATGCAGAGCCAGGATTGGAGGATGGCGGGAGCTGGCTCTGTGGGGAACCAGGAGTGTGCTTTCCAGACCTCAGGCCCCAACTCTTCCCCCATCAGTACCTCTTTCCCGGTCTGGGACTCTTAACGAGCACTCCAGCTGCCTGTTATTTGATTTGCTTGCTGTGAAGAAAGAAGCTGGAATGTCCCAAATGGAGAAAATCAGATGACACCTAGGACTGGGCAGCGGTGTGCAGTGAATGAGAAGAGAGTGGAATTTAAAAGAGCCAAATCCTGGGTCGGGCACAGTGGCTCACGCCTGTAATCCCAGCACTTTGGGAGGCCAAGGTGGGTGGATCACCTGAAGTCAGGAGTTCAAAATCAGCTTGGCCAACATGGTGAAACCCCGTCTCTACTGAAAAATACAAAATTAGCTGGGCATGGTGGGCACCTGTGATCCCAGCTACTTGGGAGGCTGAGGTAGGAGATTCCCTTGAACCCGGGAGGCGGGGGTTGTAGTGAACTGAGATTGTGCCATTGCACTCCAGCCTGGGCAAAACAGCAAGACTCCATCTCAAAAAAAAAAAAAAAAAAAAAAGAAAAAAGAAAAAGCCAAATACGTTTTCTAGGCCGAAGCGGGAGCAGAGGAGGGTCTCAGCAGCACCTTTAAGGTGAGTTTTGAGAGATGCCAGGTAGACCCCCCCCCAATAATAACAGCAGCAGAAACTGTAATGAAAATGTCTCATATTTATAGGGTACATACAGGAGCCAATGCTATGCCTATCCACTATATCTCTTTCAATCCTCACAACTTCCTTAAGGGACTGACACTCACATCACCCCTTTTTACAGATGAGAAGACTGATGTCACTATACCTTCCTCCCACTCTCTGTGACCCATTTCTTTGGGTGTTAAGAAATCTTCTGGGAGAGAAAGTAGTTGAAACTTCCAGGCTAAAGTGTTGGAGAACCCCAGGCAGACTCCTTCATCCCTAAAAATAACGACAGTTATAATAGGCGAGTCTCACGTTTATAGGGTGTGTGATTTGGGTGCAAAAGTAATTGCAGTTTTTGCCATTGAAAGTAATGGCAAAGAGATATAGGGTACAGATCAAAGCAGCAGCTGAAAGATTGGGGCTGTGAATAGGGTCACTTTAGGACTGAAATGCTGGGATGAGGATGGGAAGAGGCCCTTAAAGGGAAGAATGGGAGAAGGGCACTGGGGAGGGCAAGCCTGGTGCTGGGGTGGGTAACCTGTGTGCAGTGTCTTGTGCCCACCACAGCTGCCTGGATCAGTATATGGGCAGATCCAGGTTTCCTCAAATGCAGCCAGCACAAGGTGGTACCAGAGGAGCCAGAGGTGGAATCCAGCCCCCAGCAGGCATCTCTCCTCCACCACGCCTTCCCCTTTCCAGACAATTAACTAGGTCAGCGATGGCCTATACCTGGCTTGGGTGTGTGCTACTCCCCATTCCAGGGCCCTTAGCAGACATTATTAATCAATTGCTGCACACTTTCCCATGGAGCCTCAGAATCCTTTCAACAGTCTTCCAGGAAGCTGCTACTGTCTAGTGAGGGTTGGTGTTCAAGATGAAGAGCTATTTCATAACTCTAGTTTTTTGATTTTTTAATAACAGGTGCTTACTATTAAGGCAGGGAGAGTTGTCAGAGCTCTGCGGCTTCTCTAAAGGCCTTAGAACTAGCAGGTAGCTCTGAACCAGACTGAGGACCTCAGGAGGCAGCCAACCCTCATAGGAAGGTGGTGGGGAAAACCAAAAGCATCTCAAACACTGTTCCGTCTGCCCTAAGCATAGCCTCACAGTTTGGAAACTCCCAGAAAGAGGCCTTTTTCCCTTCGTCTTAATCATTCTAGACTTGCCCCACTGCCCTCTGGAGCGCCTACTCGAGCCACTCCAACCCAATACGCATTCTCTCCCTGCCCCAACTTCCTGTTGCTCTTCCTCGGTTTGCCAGACATTTAGCTCAGAGAAGGAAAATAGACATAGCATGTGTTGTTGGCTTTCCTTATCCCAAACCATAGCAGATGCTACTAATCACTCAACACATTCTTTCCCATGCCGCCTAGGTAGGCCTCAGAATCCTTCTCAGCACAGTCCTCTGGTGGCACGGGGACAGCAGCCCAGGCTGCCGCTCCTGTCCATTGGAGTCAGTGCACAAGAGGAAATCCATTTGCCATTCATGGCTCAACCCAACCACATTGTACAGTGGTCTGTCCGTGTGATCTCATATGACCTGATGATAGCAACAGAGGCATGCAGTCTTGGGTCCCTTATTTAGTCTAGCCCAGGACTTTGCACATAGTAGGCAGCTCTCTCATTTAGCGGTTGACATAAGGCCCCCTGCTAGAGGCTGGGGAAGGTGTCTTTAGTCTGCTTTCCCCGCAATGTCCCCGGCCCTGGACCCAGCTGGAGGCTCAGCATTTGCTCAGGGTGTGTTTCCCAGCAACCAGCAGAGGATGAGATGATTGTCTTCTCTGTGTGCAGGCTGCATGGCTGGTCCCAGCTGGGCGAGCAGGGAAGGCTCAGTGATGTGTTCCCCGCTGGGCAGAGAAGCTGGGGGCACCCACCCCTCCCATCTTCTACTCTCAAGGTCAGAAACTTCATTTTTACCTGCCCCAGCTGCCTGCCAAGGTTTTTCTTTACAGAGTCGGGGGGTGGCAAAATGGTGAAGCAGGCAACCCATGGCATTTGAACCCCTGCCACTAACTGTGACCTGAGCCTCAGTACCCTGATCTGAAATGGAGATGATGACCTCCTCCTCACAGAGTTGTTGTAGGATTAAATGAAATCATTCGGCTAATGGCAACTGTAACCATTGCCACCCCTCTTATCACTGGAGGAGATAATATGGGGCTGCTTGAGCCTTGTCCACAACTTTTATGAGTAGCTGGTATTTTTGAGTTTGCACTGTGTATTGAGCTTACACTTACACTGGGTACTGGGGACTATTCGAAGACCTTCACATCTATTGATTCACTAAATCCTCACAATAATCCTATGAAGTGGTTACATTGTCACTATTCGCTTCTCACAGAAGAGAGGATGGAGGCCCAGAGAAGTTAAGCAACTTTCCCAAGGTCACACAGTAAGTGAGTAGCAGAGCTAGGCCTCGAAACCCAGCAGTGTGGCCCAGAGCCCGCATCTCAGCCACTAGGATATACCTGTGTGTAGGAAGTACCATACCCCTCTAACTCTGCTGAGGCCAATCAAACCAGCCAGGGGCTGGGGAAATGCTGAATTTGGTTCGGCTCCCAGAGACAGCGTTTACTGAACTGCCTCGGCGTCAGGGCTGCACCACCATCTTTGTTGTAAGAAAGACGTTGTGAGTGTTGCTAGTTGCATCAGGCCTTGGCGCTGAGTACCCTGAGGGAAGTCCTCGTGCAATGAGGGCCTCACTGAGGGCACAGTCTCCCTGTGCACGGAGCAGCCGGACAGGCTGGGAGGTGAGCAGCCTTGGCCTCTGGAATGCTTGGGCTTCCCAGGATGGATGGGTTTGTTCTTGTCTCTTGGACTCTGAACTGGCCATTAGGAAGCTTCGCAGCAAATCTGGGGTTCAGCCAGTGGCAAAGGCTTTTGTATAAGCCTCGATCCCAGATCCTATTTGATCACTCTGACTTTGCTATTCTTCTACCTTACTGTATAGTGTCTGCCTGTCTGTTTGTATCAGCTGCCTGAATGCCCCCTTTTGGAGCCAGAGAGGAGTAAAAGTTCTGAAGTAACTAAACATTTTAAAGTTAGCTCTGCTCTCCTCATCTGATCCCGATATCCTCAAAGGCTTGCACTTGTACAGGTGATGCTGGTTGCATTAGAATCACCTGGGGAGCTTTCAAAGCACACCAGGCCAATAGTTTCCAATACCTGCTGCAGCTGTCTGTGAGTAAGGCCTGGCCGTGGGTGTCTAACGAGCTCCACGGGTGATTGTGTTCTGCAGCTGGGCCTGGCACGCCCTGATAATGAGAGAGAGAGAGAGAGAGTGTTTGTGTGGCCCAGTGCCCGGAGCTCCCTGTGCGGTGAAACCCAGACCGCCTTACCTAGGTGCCAAGCAGTGCTCAAGGGGCTGAGGGGCAGTGCTGAGGCTCACGGTGAGATGTCGACAAGAGTTTCCCTGGGCACGGAGCAGCCTGACAGGCTGGGAGGTTTAAAGAAGGGTAAGTAGCTGGCTTTTCACTGTTTTCCAAAAACAAAATCAACGAGATTTGCCCTCCAGAAGAGAGGTTTCAGGGGAAGCCCCAGAAATCCTTCTCCCACTTCTTTGGGTTGAGTTCTGCCCCTTCCCGAAGCAGCCTATTGAGCCCTCACTTGGAGGGAAGTCAACAGGCTTCTCCAAGGGAAACTGAGGCCTGCGTCTGGGAGGCTAGGGTGAGCAGGGTCCCTGGGTGTGGTCTGGGCTGCTGGTAGGCCCCAGCAGCAGTCCTTGCTGACGCTCCTGCTCTCCCATCCACAGCCCTGGATGTGGGGTCTCTGTGCAGAGACGCTGTCTGTGGCCGAAGGGGTGGGACTGCTGGCAGGGGGTGCTCCCCGGTCCTTCAAAGAGGAAGGGCCAGCTGGGCACAAAGGGGCGGAACTGCCTGCAGGAGAGGCTGGGCACGGCCTTTGAGGGGACACTGGGCCCCTGTCTCCCTGCCTGGCGGCTATTGTGGATTTTCCTGAAACCCCACATGGCTAGGGTCCACGTGGGCTGGGCCTCCTTCGCCCTTTCCCGTCCTCACTCCCACCCCAGCCTTGCCGGCCTCCTCAAGTCTTGGTCGTTCTCCTTTGAGCATTTGCCCAGGCATTTCCCGCTGCCCACACGCTCCTTCCTCCTGCCCTCCCCGCCCTCCCTGCAGTCGCTTCAGTTTTTTATCTGTTTAGCTTGCAGCGGGAGAACCTTGCTGCCCCTAGAGGCTCTGGTGGGGCCTGAGCCTCTGCCATGGAGGGACTTTCACCGGCTGCCCTCTGTCACGCTGCAGATGCTCTGTCAAGGCACCTCTTTTGCACCGTCATGCTCTGATAAGGTGGCTTGTAGGGCAGACCAGAAAGGGTGACCTCTTGAGACAGGGTTGCAGAAAGGGGGATGGGTTAAAGGGGCATTTGCCAAGGCTTTTTCAGGGATAGCTTCATCCACCTCCCCCTGAACTGGCACTCCTGCCACCTCCAGCCTCACCCCACTGCATAGAATCAGGGAGGGCCTTCATAAGTCATGTGCTGCTCTAGGAATTTCCTACAGCAAGCTTACACACCTCAGTGACGGGGAGCTCACTACCTTATGCGGCTGACTGCTCCATGGTAGGACATCTCTAGCTCTTAATGTCATTAGAGCCCCAGGCAATCTCTACACCCACCAACCCACAACTCCAGCATGTCTTGAAAGCACCTCAAACTCTACGTGTCTAAACTAAGCAGGAAATCCACCACTCACCAGTGTCCCTTCCTGTGTGAGCACACTGCCTCCAGTCAGGCCCACCCCGGCCCTCCTGCCCACACCTTCTCAGCCTCTGCAGACCCGTCCACTCCTCTCCATCCCTGCCTGTCCTCTTCAGCCCGAGCTGTCCCCCAGCCCATCTGCTCTCACCCATGCTGTTCTGACTCTCTTAGCCACACAGCAGCCAGTGGGGACCTTTTAAAAAACTAAATGCAATCACCCCATCTCCCTGATTAAACTCTTCAGTAACTGCCTATTGCTCTCAGGCTAGAGACTTGCTAAATATGACGCATGTGGTCTTCAGGTGCAGCCCTTGCCACCCTCTCCAGCCGCATGGCTCACCTGCCCTTGCTTCTGGAGTCCAGCTACATGGTGGCATGCTGTCGTGCTGGGAGCACAGACTCTGGAACCAGATTGCTGGGTTCAAGACCAGCCCTGTTATGACTGGCTATGTGACCTTGGGCAAGGTATTCACGCTCTCAAAACCTTGGGTTGTACCTCTGTAAAATAAGAGCGAGTATAATAAGAGTACCCTTATGAGGGTTGTTTTTAGGATTAAAAAAAAGTTAAGACAAAGTGCTTTGCGTAGAGACTGGTACTCCAGTAATAGATCATCCGATCTCCTTGAAAGAGCTGAGCTTCACCTCTCACAGACATAGAGTCAAGATGTGGACTCTGCAGGCTTCCTGGGTTCAAATTCTGCCTCTGTGCTTCCAGGCTGCCTGCTGTCTCGCAGGTTACTGGGCCTCTTTCTGTCTTAGTTTCCTCGCTCGTGAAATGGGTTGTAGCGAGTGCTGGATGAATTAACGTTAAGCAGGTGCAAAAGTAATTGCCATTACTTTTAATGGCAAAAACCACAATTATTTTTGCACCAACCTCATACATGCAAGATGCTTGCCTGTCTCCTAAGAAGCGCATTATTGGTTTAGCTTTTAGCCACTCCCCTGTGCCTGGGCCCCTCACCTCACTTGAGATCTCAGTTCATGTCTCACTTTTCTGCCATGAATCAGACTAGCCCATGCCCCAGCTGGCTCTCAGCTCCTTGCCCCTTTTGGCCACAGCTCTGATGACAGTGGCTGCTCCACATTGATGTGTGTGGTTTACAGACTCTTCTGTTCCCCTCCCTAGAGTATAAACTTCATGGGAGCAGCCTCCGTGTCTGCTTTGCATAGCAAGGCTCCCAACATTCACCCCTGGCACATTGCAGATAGCCAATACCCATTTGTGAAAGGCATGAAAGGAGGAAAGAGGTCCCCAACATTCACCCCAGGACTCTTACTCTCTGCTCTTTCCTTCTTTGTAGTGGGGGACCTCTGCCTCATCCTGCACCGGGCCCAGAGATGACCCCTGAACCCCTGACACCCTTGAGGTCCTGGGCCCCTTGCCAATCTGCCTCCCATCCACACTGTCAGTTCTCAATTTGGGGGCCCGGCTCCTTGACTCCCTGTGGCAGCAGCTGGGCCTTGGGTTAGCTAGAAGGAAGGACTTCCTGATATGAAGGCAGCAAAGCTCACACAAGGGTATGTGCCTCCTGTCCCTGACATTTTTCCTGAACCATGGAGCCTGGGGCCACATCTGTCTGTGGTTCTGGTGAGCCAAGGAGGCAGAGGGAGACAGAGGCAGGGTGTGGTATCCGGAGGGCCCTCAGGCCCCTGTTTCACGGCCCTGGGAGTCTGTGATCAGGTGCCAAGTCCACTGCACAGAGAGCTATGGAGGGAGGGAGAAGACGGCTCCTATGGCACCCCCATGGCACCCCCTCCCAGTCCCCAGTGCACGGGCCCCTGGAGCAGCCCGGGCGAGTCCAGTTTTGGTGGGTGTGGGTTGGATGTCTTGATTTCCTCCACTTTGATTTCACCCTGCCAAGCTGCCTGTGCCCTGGGGCATGTGGCTATATGTGGGTCTGTCCCTTTAACAAACCCCTTCTGTGGAGCCAGCCCTCTCCTGCGGTCCCTGAGCTGTAGCCCGTGGAGCCAGCAATAAGCAGCCAGGACCTGCCTCTGTACCTCCTCACGGGAATGTCCTCTGTCCCTCATGTCCATTTCTCCTGATTCTTTCAAAGCCTACCTCCTCCTGGGACCACAAGGGTGAGTCCTAGAGGGCAAATCTAAAAGTAAGCAATTCGGTTTGAGTGTGGATTAAGACATCTGACCTGGGTCCCTGACATCTGAGGGTCAGCTCAGTCTGTAGCGTGGCAGCCAGCCCAGCAGCAGTTATGCTGCAGGATGATCAAAAGGGCTCTAGCAGACGGGATCAAGCCCCCGCCCTGTGCCAGGCATTGGGATCCAGAGTGCTGGCACAGGTGCGGAGCTTTGCCTGCTGTGGTCATTTCAGCGGGCACTTCCTTTTCCTTCAACTCCTAGTTCTCAGGGTCAAAAGGCAGTTCGACCCTCACTCTTCCGTCCCTTTTTCCGGAAGAAGGGCTCTGAGTTTCCCAGGGGGAGGAAGGACGTGGCAAGTGCACGAAACTCGACCACTTGTTGCAGCGGTGCATGCCACGGGGCCACGGCAGCAGGGGCCAGGCCAGCCTCGTTACAGCAGGTGGGAGGAGGCAGGCCTGGCACCACCTCAAGAGAGAAGTGAGTTTCACCTGACCACCAAGCAGAAAAAGCTGGCAAAACAGGTGCTCACCCTCCTCACATCTGGATACCTCTGTTTGTTTTCTGGCCTCATCTTATTTCATCCTACCAGCTGTCTTGTGTAGTCTAGCAGAAACTTAGATTATCCCCATGATGGATGAGAAAATCAAGGTCCAGAAGGATTATAGAGCTTGCTTAATACACAGTTAGTGTGAGAGTTGGGACTAGACCCCAAGGCCCCCGCACTCCCGATTGTAGTCAAGCTGATATGGTACAGTTTCAACACTGCCAAGCTCTGCCTACAGTGGGTGCTTCATTGGAGTTTGGGGTCCATCTGTGCCAACCCAAAAGAGGGTCCCACTCCAGCCTCCAAGGGCAGATGCATTCTAATGGAAGGCATGCACTAATAATATCAAAATCAATTATTAAATGCTATTTTCCACCTAAAGTGCTTAGCACTGTGGCTGGTATATGATGTCCAATGTGCATAGCTGTTACAATTATTAACTGTTGTTTAATAATTCAACCCAAAATGGATAAATGCTCCATGGTTTCCCAGGCACTTTCCTCTGCATATCTCGTTCAGTCTCCACGTCGGCACTCGGGGCTGGTAGCAGGTAGTGGATCATATCCGTATTTTGTAGATTCCCCCTGAAGGGAGGTGCCACACTCATGGCCACGGCTGCAGAGCTCACCTGGCCTCTCCCTCTGGGCTGTGTCTATGCCACAGCTTGGACCCACCCCACATATTACAGAGGTCCAGGCTGAGCTGGGGCCCTTTAAGAGCCCTGAGGCTGAGACACAGGGAGGGAGTGGCCCCTAAACCCAAGGCCAGGCTGGAGCCACATTCTCTGGGGGGAGTGAGTAGCTGCCTGGCATTTTCCCTTTGATACTGATACGGGCATTTTAATAGCTGCGACTGATCAGGCGGGTGATGTTTCAGCTCTGGCCACATAGGGCATTCCAGGAGGCCCTGGATGCCAGCAGGGGCAAAGCAGGAAGTCTTCTCTGCCCATGGTAGCTGGGGGTCCACCTTAGGGCCTCATCGTGGGGACTTCTCACCATGGGTCTCAAAGTCAGATGTCAAAGTGGACAGGCTGGTGGCCTAAGCAGATGAAGCTGGCTTTGGAGAGAGTGCCTTGGTGGCCTAGATGGCATGTACTCACCCGAAAGGGGCAACCACCATGCAGCACCACCTGACTGCACATACCCAGTGTTGCCAGGTCTCCCATCGTGCAAGAGAGAGCAGAGATCGGAACTGGATGTGAAATCTCCTGATATGTGAGCAACCAGTATTTACTGAGCACTTACTAGGTGTCAGGCCCTGTTTAAGGCACAGTGAATAAAACAGAACAGAACAAAGTATCCAGGTCCTTGTTAAACTTACATTCTAGTGGTACAGAGAAACAATACGTAAGATAAATAAGCAAAAGAAAGAAAAAAATCCTAAGGAGGAAACAAAATAAGGGTGTGGTGAGGGAGGAGGTCTATTTGGGGGAGGGAGTGCAGGAGACGAGGATGGCCTAGGAGCATGCAAGGTACGTAGCTGGGAAGAGAACACCTAGGCAGGGAGCCCAGTGGTGTAAGGCCCTGGGGTAGAAGAAAGCCCAGCATGTGTGAGAGCTTCAGAGGCCTGTGTGATCACCCTGGCTGCTGTGTGGAGAATGGTCTGCAGGGGCGAAGGCAAAAATTGGGCATTCATTAGAAAGTTATCACAGCAATGAGGCCAGAGATGATGAGGCTTGGACCAGGAGGTAGTGGTGGAGGTGGTGAGAAGGGGCCCGATCTCGGATATGTCCGGCAGGTAAAGAACAGCGTTTGCTGATGGAGTGGGTGTAGGGTGAGAGAAACAGACATCAGTGATAATGGTGAGGTTTTGAGCAATTGGCGGGATGGGGAAGTTGATGGTAGGGGCAGGTCCAGGGAGGAGATGGGAAAGTCTGTCAGAAGCTCAGTTTTGCCTAATTCCGAGATGCCTATGAATGGCCATGTCAAGCCAGCAGCCAGATAGATACATCTGGAGTTTTGGAGGAAGGTCTAGGTTGGAGGGCATCATCTGCATAGATGGCTTGAAAGCCATCAGACCCGATGAGGTACCCTAGAGAGCCAGTGTTTACAGAAAGAGTGAGACCCTGGATGTGGACCCCGTGACCTCCAACATTTAGACATCAAGTAGATAAGAAGGAACCAGCATGAGACTGAGAGGGCACAGCCCGGGTGACAGAAGGGAAATGGGGAGAGTGCGGGAAGCGCTACAAGGAGGAGGAGGAGTGAGCGAAGGCTGCAGCCCGGCTGAGAGAGGCATGAGGACTGTCCACCAGGTGTGGCAGCCTGGAGGTCATGGACAACCTGCAGGAGAGCCCTTGGGGGACGGTAGGGACGAGAGCCAGGTAGGAGTGGTCCAGGAGAGACATGGGAGGCAGCAAAGGTTGTTATCCAGGAGTTTTCCGAGGGAAAGAGCTAACCAGAGTCAAGAGAGGATTATTCATTTCTTTTCCTTTTTTGTGCTGGGAAGAACAACTGCATATCTGCATAATGATTCGTGAGGGTGGGCTAACTACAGCTAAATCCAGCTTGCAGCCTGTTTTTGAAAAAATATTTTTTTATGGGAGCACAGCCACGCTGATTTGTTTCCAAACTGGCTGCTTTTGCCTATGATGGAAGAGTTGAGTAGGTGTGGCAGAGATCATGTGGCTCATACAGCCTCAAATATTTACATTTGCCGGCCCTTGATGTAAATAATCCAATCTAGAGGAGGGGATTGATGAGGCAGGAAGGCAGGGGACTTGCTGGTGACAGGAGGCGTTGGCCCTAGTGGGAGCGCAGATGGGGAGCTCAGGAGGAGAGAAGGGTGCTGGCAGACACAGATGCAGATGGATGGCATTGGGATGGTGGCTGCCTCTGGAAGTCCTCTTCTGCCTGCTCTTCTTCTCAAGGTCATTAGTTGACAATGAAGTTGGAGGAGGGGGCGTTGGCGGTTTGAGGAGAGGAAGTGTGAAAACTCCCAGGACAGTGCAATGGCGAAGGGTCGAGGAAGCCGCAGAATGATTGCTGGGTTTCCATGTGAGATCAGGATCGTGCATTTAAAGTAAGATCAGTCAGCGGGTTGTGTGTTCCTCCCGCTTCACCCCGCTTCCTGTGTGCAGGGGTGGGGTAGGAGGAGACGCTGAATCTAGCCGGGCTTGTGGCTTAGTGAAGGGGGAGGGTGTCAAGGCAGTGGAGGGTGCAGACGGGGTGGTGATAACCACTGCCACAGAATTCGAGCTGGGCATGGAGGGAAGTGGCACATGGCAGTGACGGACAGTAAAAAGCTGGTAGGACCCGCAGGTTGAAGGTCCTCTGGGCTTCGAGAGTCCCTGGGGCTGGGGTGTTAGGTCCTTGGGAAATGGAGGTCTGTGGGCAGAGTGTTGAAACCTCGACTGTGGACAGATTGCGGTGATGTAGAGATTTAATACTAGGAAATAAACTCTGGGCAGGCCAAGAAAACATACCTACATCTTGAACTTAGCCGGTTTTCTAGCTGTGTCTGTGGTGGCTTTGCCTGTTCCGATGTCTCCATTTCCTCCAGTTGAGGCTCCTCATCATCATTCTGGGTCCACCTTTCTCACCTGCCGTCTCTCCCAGACTCCAGAGCTGCCTGTGCCCGCCCCACTGGGCTCTGCAAACTTGTCACCTTCCCACAACCTGCTCTTGCCACTGTTATGTCCCAGGGGTGGCATCTTAGCTGCCCAAGGCAGATCCTGGCTTCCACCAACACACAAAGTCCATCCTGTGCCCAGTTCCTGCTTCCTCCCACATCTCTTCATTGGGTGATGACCGTGACATCCTCTGGCCCAGAGGTCTCACTGGTCTATACTTAACGGGCTGCTGGAGTGACCTTTATACCACCCAAATTTGACGACATGACCTCCTTGCTTAAAACCTTTGAATGGTTCCTCCGTGCCAGACTCCTTACCTGGGCACACAAGGCCTGGTTGCTAGGCAGGGTTCTCCAGAGAAACAGAAGGAATAGACTGTATATAGATGCAGAGAAAGTGAGTTATCAGGAGAGATCGGCTCGTGTGATTATGGAGACAGAGAAGTCCCACAGTCTGCAAGAAAGAGGCCCAGGAAAGCCAGTGGTGTAGTTTCACCTAAACCTGAAGGCCTGAGAGCCAGGAGTGCCAGTGGCGTAAATTCCAGTCCAAGCCTGAGGGGCCAAGAACCAGCTGTGGTGCAGGGAGAGTCCATGTTCAAGGGCAGGAGAAGATGAACGGTCCAGCTCCAGCAGAGAGAGCAGCATCCCCCTTCCTCTACCTTGTTCTACTCAGGCCTTCAGCAGATCAGGTAATGCCTACCCACATTGGTGAGGATGATCTTCTTTCTTGAGTCTGCTGCTTCCAGTGCTAATCCACATACTTAGAAAGAATGTTTTCTCAGCTATCTGGGCATCCTTAGCCCAGGCAAGTTAACAGATTAAAATTAACCCTCACAGCCCCCACTTCCCACTCAATACCCAGGCCCTGCAAAGTCTACAGTCACCTGGCTACCTCTGAACATGCTTCTCCCATACTAGGCTTGGCTGTTTGTTGATGGACTGTGTCTCATCCTCTATTTTGCACAGTCTCACAATTAGTAGAAACTCAGCAAATACAGGATCGATTGAAGAAAAGCATTGAGCTTGAGGTTGGAGGACATGGAATTTAAGCCCTCTATGGCTTACTCAAGGCAATTCCCTTTCCCTTTCTGGGTCTCAGTTTCCTGGATTGTACAATGGGGCTGACTTCTGGCCTGCCTGTTGCACAGGGCAGTGATGGGGGTCAGGTGAAGGCTCAGGAAATGTGAAAGTCATGTCCAGGTCTGTCTTAGGTTGGCCCAAGGGAATAGTCTCCAAGGTGGAGGGCTATGAGTAGATGACTTATTGGCGTCAACATAGGAGGGGGGAGTGAGGGAAGAAGGGTTGGGCAGAGAAGGGGCTGAGCTGTGATGCAGTCATGACAGAGGCCCCAGCTGGTCCCTTAGGAGCTCCATAGCTGGGGCGGCCCTAGAGTCAGTCCAAGTTGAGGCAGAGGGGCAGGTGTGTGTTCCTCCCCTCTGTCAGTAATTGAATATGGGTTACCTTTCGGGGACGGTGTGACCCTGATCAAGGCAGCATCCTTAAACTGAGAGCAGCTCCCAGAAAGAGTCTCAGCCATAAGCAGCCAACACTCCCAACAGCTAAACCACTGGTCTAATCCTGGGAGCCTGGGCAGCCCACCACAGCACCCACAAGCTGTGGAGCTTTATGGCTGTCAGCAAACCCTAGAACCAGTAGCAGGGATCTGTGTTACACATTCAAAGTCTCTGCTCCTGCCTTAATGACCTGCCTTCCTGCCCTACACATTCCTGCCCCCTGTCCTCGCTCACATCACTCCAGCCACACTCCGCCCCTTGCTGTTCCTCAGATGCTCCATGCACAACCTGTCGCTGGGCCTTAGCCTCTGCCATTCCCTCTGCCTGGAACGCACTTCCTCCAGATACCACATGACTCATTTTCTTACCTTCCTCTGAGTCTCTGCTCAAATATTTACTCAAAGTGGGACTTTCCGTGACCCCTGGTTAAAAAACCACCTTCCATCACTCTCTGTCCCCTTGCCCTGTTTTATTTTTCTCCCAGTATGTATTACTGTCTGTTACATATTTTTTTGTTTTTCTGTTGATTTTCTCTTCCACAAGAAGTTATGCCTCTCTGGGGGTGCGTCCCATGGGGATGGATCGGGGGCCCCACCCACTCATGCCACAAGCTCTGTCTCCAGCCCAATGCTGTGATGGCAGCTTGCTCCGTGCTGCTGCTGAGTGGTTACAACCTTTAGCTAAAATGGTGCCGACTCCACTGGTCTTGGCTTGTCAGTCATTGACTGGCTTTGTCCTTCAGCAGACCTGTGTCACGCGTGTTCTGGGTGCCAGGACCCCAGGTGATTGGTGGGGAGGGAGGTGGAGGCAGATTCGTGCAGTCCCTTACAGGAAAGCAGCATTCGTGAGCCAGGCTCAGAGCTGGGCACCAGACTTTGTCCTGGGGGCTCATTTGTTTGTCCAGCAGACACCCTGTGCCCGCCTGTAACTGGACCTCAACACCCATCCACCTAATGGTTACTCAGCCTCCCCTTTCTAAGTGAGGGTCTCTGCTTTGGGGTGTTTCCCCTTTTCTGATCTGCCTTGACCCCGGCCCCCTTCTGCTCTCAGAGCCCCCGCCCCGCCCGGCATTGTGTTCGCTCCCAGGCATTTGCACTCGCCTTTCTCCAGCAGGCAGAGCGGGCATTGTGCCAGGAGGCCTGAGTTCCCACCTCAGTTCCACCACATCCCAGCTGTGTGATCCTCAGCAAATCACTCCACTTGCTCTGAATCCTTGTGAAGCTTCCTGACTTTCCCTCCCCTCCCCCAAACCAGAGGTGATAGCACCCTTATGACACCTCCCACATTATTTTCTTCACCTCTCTTGTGGCCCACCCTGAATGGCAAAATTGCACAGTAGTAAGGAAGGAGATAGCGCTGGCTGTCATCCTAATTGGTCAGCCTTGTCAGAGTGGGGACTACAGTACATCTGGTGCAGTCAGTCCTGGCCAGCCAGACCACAGGCTTCATATGGCCAGGTCTTTCTGTTAGTTTTTCAAGAGAAATTACACATGCAGATTTGCCCATGAAGCCATCCACTTCAAAATATTAGCAACAAATTCGGTAATAATAATAATTTAAAGATCACTGTGGGAACCAAATAAAATACATTGAAAGGCCTATTTGGCCTTGGGGCTCCCAGCTTCTAGTGGCTGCATGAGCATCACAGAGTGTGGGCTTGAGTCCCAGCGCTGTTCCTTACTTCAGCCTTGACCTTGGCCAGGTGCAGTCTCCTCTCTGTACTTTAAGTCCCTCGCCTGTGAAATGAATGTGGTAATAGCTAACATTTGTTGAGTACTTCCTGGGTATCAGGTGCCATTCCTTCTATGCATTATCTCACGGTAATCCAATGGAGTGAGGACTGTTACTAGCCCAGGGTGTGGGAACTGTGTGTTAGCCCAGGCAGTCTGCTCTAGAGGCCTCCCTGTTAACGGCTAGTCTGGCCAACTTTGTTGCCAGGATCAAGTAAGAGTCCTTACATAAGACCCTTGTCACATTGCCCTGTGCAGCATAAGCCTGCAGAGTTGGCAAGCAGGGGCATCCTGCACGCATGGTCCTTATGCGTGCTCTTCTCCACTTGCCACCATGAACGCGACAATTCCTTGAGGGCCAGGGTGTTCTACCTCTCTGACGCTCCCACCTCTCTGGCGCCTTCCAGACGGGCTCAGTGATTTGAAGAGAAATGAGGAAGAGAATTGGTGGAGAAGTGCAGAGAGCCTTGCCAGCCCCTACTCCTGCACCCCTGCCCCACCTACAAATACTGGCTTTTTAAGGGACACCAAAGAACAGAAGCCACTGTCCCTGCCCAGGGGTCCATCAGGAGCCCAGTCCAAGGCAGAAAACAGTTAGCAGAGAGCTGAGAAAAGCATGTCATTGTGCACATGAGTGTGAGGGGCAGGAAGATGCACCTGGTTTATAGGGTCCTGTGGTTGGCCTTAATTGCTTTAAGAGTGCTCCAAAGACATCAAACACTGTGATTACCAGGATGGGCCTTCTTCTCTGCTTCTTATTACCCAGATGCCTGGTGGCCAGTGGAAGGCCATTAACCGCCTGTCTTTGATCCAGGAGGAGTTCTGCCAGCACCCCCTATGTGGCCCCTTCCCCCTCTTCCTGCCCTTGTCAACCCACAGCCACTCTCCAGGGCTTGGTGTCTACAAGCTCCTGGTGACTCCTCTTGTCTGTCTCCTTGTACAGAAATGGAAGCTCCACTCAAGGAGGCGCCGGGAGGCCCCAAAGACATCTCCAGGATGTAACTGCCCACCAGGTAAGGAGCTGCAAACTTTGTTGCAAGGATCAAGTAAGAGTCCTTACGTAAGAACCTTGTCACATTGCCCTGTGCAGCATAAGCCTGCAGAGTTGACTAGGGTCAACTAGTCTCTTACTAGGGGCTTGGTAAGAGTGTGGGTGTTCCTAGAACTGAGACTAGAGGTGCTTCCTGGTGGCCACGCTCTAGCCACACCTCACTCAAGCCATCACTTTTCATTTGAAAGATGTGGATGACAGTATCTGTGGTTGTTTTCCATCTACTCATTGATTGGCCTGCCTGCCCCACATCCATCAGTCCATCCACCAATCATTTGTTCATAGAGTCTTTTATGGGCCTGATACTCTTTGAACCAGGTTGTGGTGAAGTCAGATAAGATGATGGTCATGGCTGTTTTGAAAGTTATCTAGTGCTATGCAGTGTCAAAGGAACCATCGGCCCCCGCACAAGGGGAGGTACCTTGCTTGCTGTGTTCATCATTGTGTCCCCAGCTTCCCAGGTATACAAAAATGTTTGTTACCCAAATGATTGACCCCCTTCTTTTCTTTTCTTTTTTTCTTTCTTTCTTTTCTTTTTTTTTTTTTTTTTTTTTTTTTTTTTTTTTTTTTTTTTTTTTTTTTTTTTTTTTAGACAGATTTTACTGTTGTTGCCCAGGCTGGAGTGCAATGGGGTGATGTCAGCTCACTGCAACCTCTGCCTCCTGGGTTCAAGTGATTCTCCTGCCTCAGCCGCCTGAGTAGCTGGAATTAAAGGCGTGTGCCACCAAACCCGGCTAATTTTGTATTTTTAGTAGAGACAGTTTCTTCATGTTGGTCAGGCTGGTCTTGAACTCCCGACCTCAGGTGATCTGCCCACCTCAGTCTCCCAAAGTGCTGGGATTATAGGCATGAGCCACTGCGCCTGCCCAAGACCTTATTTTCTAGAGCTAGCTGGATTTGGGTGATGTGTGTTCACTATACAGCCTCTAGGCTACCTGCGTACACACACACGCTTACATGCAAGGAATGAAGGCCAAAGGTTTCAAGGTGATGCTGTGTAATACAGTGAACTGGTCTAATCTAGAACAGAAATCTGCTTTGCCACTTACTAGCTGTGTACGGGTGGACCCCTGACCTGCCTATTCTAGCACCTTCTTCTGTATCCTAGGGCCTGCTGCTCAACTGTGTCTATTCATCTGTGTAACAGCTATGTACTGAGGACCTGCTGGGCACCATGAAGTGTGTTGGGTTCAAGTGCATTGTCCGCTGTGAATGCAAATGATTAAGTTACTGCTTATGAGACGTTTTCTAGGTGCCTGTTATTGTTCAGCCATGAGAATGACAGATGAGAAGGTTTCAGTGTTTTCCTGAGGAACTAGAATGGGCTGTACCTCTTTAGGGGTGGGGACGGAAGGTCTAAAAAAGGGTTGGAGGAGACAGGGCAGCACAGTTAAGTAATGGCAGAGTGTTTTGCTCTTCTACGGGCCTCTGCCAGCTCAGCATGTGGCCTCCTCGATACCCATGGTGGCAGGTGGCACTGGCAGGGTGCTCACTGGGCTCTCTGGCAGGCCCTCCTCTGGCCCCAGAAGCTGAGGGGCCCAAGTAACACTTACCCAGGTCCCCAAGCCAGGGAAGAGAGGCCGACAGATGTTAAGCATATGGGAAATGAGGGACTGCATTTGCGGGAGAGTGAATGGGCTGGGGTGGGAGTCTCAGTTCTGGGATGCTGCCGGGGGAGACAGTGAGACCGTGAAAAGATTCAGCTGGACCTGGTGAGAAGAGGGTCGTCTGGGTTAATTAAAAGGGTGTCCAGAAGTCCTGGGAAGCTCCCTCCCTCTCTCTGGGCCCAGAAGATTGGGCCTTGGGGTCTGGGAAAGCTTTCGGGAGAAGAATGCCAAGATTAATGAGATGGGTGGAGGTGAGGGTTGGGTGATGAGGCCCGGGCAGAGAGATGGTTTGCATCGGGGTTTGTGGGGCAGCCCGTGTTTCCGATGACCATATCTGCCGCTCTTATAACTCTTGAGCAATGACAACCAATTTTTGTTCAGCATATAGAATGCCAGTTAAGGGCAGGATATTTGGAGCCACAGAAGGTGTAGGTTCGAATTCCATCTCCAACATGGACCAGACTTATGAACTTCAGAGAGTTTTTTAACCTCCTTATGCCTCAGCTACCTTGTCTGTAAGACAGGGACAATAGATGCCTTGCAGGTCTCTGGTAGAGATTCCATGAGATAATCTAGAAACTGCTTAGCACCGTCTGATTCCTAGTAAGCACGATTATTACTGTTTTCTTAACTGCCTCTCGCACTTCAAAGATGCACAGAAACCCTTATCAAATGTCATGTTCTAGTGTTGGGGGCACATTTGTGGCCAGGCAGAGCCTTGCCTTTCTCCCTTCTCTTCCTTATTGGGGAAGGCACATCAGCTATCTGGTAGCTTTCAAGTGTTCTATCCACCATGAGAGTAGGTGGCTGTCAATAGGTTTCAATATTGTGCTTCAGAAAGTCTGGCTCAGGTAGTCCCTGGGAGGCTGGGAGTCAGGGAGGTATGTGGCAGGAGGGGAAAGGACTTGGAAGAGGGCTTCCTTTCTCCTTGCCTGCTGAGAGTCTGTGTGGAACCCAGGGGTTCTGGGCAGTGAAGAGAAGACCATGAAGTAGCTCAGAGGGTCGGGGGAGGAGGAAACACCATGAGGAGAAGAAAGGACCTGACACTGTTCCTCTGTGGGGAGGGGACAGCGGCAGGGACTGAGTTGGCCAGGCATGGAGGGAGAGTGAGCCGGGGCTCCTCAGAGGGATACCCCTGCATGTTGAGAATTTTTCGGAAGGCTCTTTGGCCCAAAGCATAGTTCAGAGCCAGTGGACAACAGCTGAAGAATTTAAAGAGAAGGTCCCAAACTCAGACAAAATCAGAGGGAACTAAGATGCTCTCCCAGCCTTTTGGAACTGAGGCAGAGAAGGACTGGAATGGCTACATGGAAGCATCTCACGTCATGAAATTACTGCAAATTACATCTCCTAGGATGAGTTGGGTGCTGCTGGGTCCCCCGGCCTCTCTCTGACTCAGCTGAGGCTTCTCATGCCTGGGTACAGTGACATCCTCAACACCAAACCCAACCTATTTTAAATAATAGCAGTTACTGCCACTGTGCCCTAATTGAGCACCTACTATGTGCCAGGCACAGGATTGAGCACTTCATGTGCATCGGTATCCTCCCTCAAAATATTAAAAATAGGTAGAAGGGAGTTCAGTTCTAACACTCTGGAATATTTGAACATCCTTAGATTTGCAAAGAGAACATCACTCTCATTCTTGTCCTTACATCATGCATTTCCGATTATTTCCTGAGGATCGGAATTTATAAACCACTTTAAGGCTCCTGATCCTTGCAGGTGGACTCACACGATTGTCAAGTGCTACACACAAATTCAAAGCTTGATTCACTCTTGTCTTGCCAGCCCCTAATACTGTACCCCATACATAGTAGATGCTCTGTGAATATTCAGTAAAAGCATCAGTAGTCATTGCTGATGACTGGCTTCTTCCTTGTGTTCTCCCTCTGCCGTCTGATTGGTTTCAGACACCTTATCCCCCACCCCACCCCAGATCTTGCCTGATCCTGAATTCACTGCTATTGGGACAAAACAAATAAACACATTCTTCCTCCCTGCTGTGGTCGCTGAGATGGAAGCCTAGATCCTCAAACCCATGCCTGCCCTCTGCGGCCAGCTAGACTGAGTCCTGCGGTGGGTGTGTTCTTCCTGTGGCAGTCTTGGGCCCCTGGGCGGCACCCAAAAGGCTTGGGACGCATAATCATGGGCAGAAAATCTGCCTCTTTCCCTTTCTATCTGACCTTGCCAGCATCCTCCTGGGATCCTCCCTGTCCCAAAATAGCCATCTACTGGCTAAGATCTGGCTGCATCCTGCTTCTGGGCTGCATGCGCTGTTTGCCAAGGGAGCAATGGGCTTGGAGGCTTGAGAAGGATGCCAAAGGTCAACCCTCAATTAGGAGGGTCATGGCTGCCAGAAGTTCAGAGGAATAGGTGTGGGCCATTTGCAAAGCATATGGCCTGGTGGGATGGGAGAAGAGCCTTGGGAACAGATATACATACCGTGAGACTTCCTAGGCCACGTGAGAAAAATACAAAGACTAGGGAAACTTTCCCATTCTCGGTCCCTTTTCTCATTAACAAATGGGGAGCAGGACATTATAGGTTCTAGCCAGCAAGGAAGCAGCTACTTCAGGCCTGCTATGCTGGGGCTGGGTGGGGCTGCCCTGTGTCAAGTCCAGGGAGGGGCAGGCAGTGTGAAGGATGACACATTTTTGCACCCAGAGGGAAGAATGGCCAGCTCAGCTGCTGGAGGAAATCACTTCACTGTCTGAGCCTCATCTCCAAGGGAAAGGGTAGGCCAGAGTCATGCCCTGATTGCCAGGCCAAAGGGCTTGGACTGTAGCAGTGGCATGGGGGTGATGTGGTCAGGCTTGCGCACTAGCGCCATGACTGTACTGCAGAGAGGATGGATGAAAATGGAGAAGTCACCTTCAGCCAGTCTAATGCGAGAGGGTCCCCCGCCCGCCCTCTCTCTGACTCAGCTGAGGCTTCTCATGCCTTGGTATGGTAACCTCAACACCAAACCCAACCTATTTTAAATAATAGCAGTTACTGCCACTGTGTCCTAATTGAGCACCCACTGTGTGCCAGGCATGGGACTGAGCACTTCATGTGCATGGGTAACCTCAAAATACTAAAAATAAGTAGATGGGAATTCAGTTCTAATTCTCTGGAATGTTTGAATACCCTCAGATTCCTAGCCGTCTTCTGGGTCAGTGAGTGGTGAGGGGGTGCATGTGAAGTACCCAGGAGCCAAAGAAGCTGGGGGCTCTGGGAAAACTTCACGAAGGAGTGGCCCTGGAGTTTGTTCCTAAGGAACAAAGAAGCAGGTAGGAAGGCATATCGTTAGGGTGTCATAGACTCCATAGGGTGTCCACATAGACACCATAAAAAGAGACCTCCCAAATACAAGGACTTAGACAAGGTGGAAGTTGAGGTGGAGGTCTCCCTTCCCTGGCAGGCCAAGGCTAGGAGCTGGCTCTGCTGTCTTCACCTCTGGCAGATGCTTCGGTTCTCGCCACCCCCTGACCAGCATGCAAGGGAAAGGGGACAAGTGGAGTATATGCTCAAACCCTCAAGAGCAAAAATTGAAAAAGGAGACAGATCACTTCTGCTCACATCCCATTGGCCAGAACTTAGTCACGTGGTTGCCCCCAGGTTGAAGGAAGGCCAGGCAATATTTCTTGTGGGTGGCAATATGCCCAGATAGAACTTTATTACGATGGCAGGTGGGAGAACAGATATCGAAGAACAACTAGCAGACTGCACAGAGCACATTTCAAGCTGGCTGAGGGACTGTCATGTACAAAGGCTCTGAAGAGTGAGAAAAAGGCAGTAAGTCTGGGGATGGCAGGCAGTCGAAGGAATCTGGAGCACAGAGCAGTAGAAATGAGAGTGGGAGGAGATGTCAAGACTGCAAAGGGCCAGGCTGAGGCTGCCCGGCTCTCTCTGACTAGTGGAAGGCAAATGATTTTGTCCAGAGGGTGATTGATTGGTAATGACTGCCTGGAGGGCTGTGCTGAGTCAGCTTCTGAGGCTGTATACAGGTTCAGCAGAAAATATGGTAATCACCTATTGATGTCTGCTGTGGATGCAGGAGTGGTAGGGAGCAATGCCTCTGCCCTGGCTGTGCTGTCTTCACAGGAGATGATGTGGTATCAGAGAAGGTCTGGGGAGCAGGGATGTGACCTGATCCAATCTGTATTCTAGAACAATAACTATCAGTGATATGGAGGCTGGTCTGGAGGGGAGAGAAGTCCCTTCCAGCATCAAAAGTCTGTGATTCTATGATTAGGGCTTTATTTTCTTATGAGATGCTATTTATATTCAGGTTGTAATGGCCTCTCCAGCCTTGGTTGTTTTTCCATAACTGGTGAGAGCTGATGCCCACATATCCTGAACCCTATTCTCTGGCTAGCCTTGCCCTATTTTCCCTGGCACCAGACTTTGCCCCAACAGCCTCATGACATTTGCATGGGCAGGACCTGTAGCCAGAGCTTTGGTCACAAACTGGGCTCCTTTACCTCCCCTGTGCTGCAGCGGTGCAGACCCATAGCCACCTTTCTCTGTGGTCCTTCTTGTTTCAGACCTGGCTTATTTCAGGAATCTGCAGACCAAGGTGTCCCTTGTTGCCATCAATGAAGAAAAGATTCAAGAGTTGATGGTTATTTTAGGGAGAATATTTAAAGAAATTCTGTTTCAGGTAGCTCTGAAATCCTGCTTGACATGCAAGTAATGGATGGGCTACTGTTGGGTCATTCTTGCTATTCCTTAAAGCAGATCCCCTGGGGCCAGCCTGCCAAGACACCCTACTGTCTGATTGCTCTAATAGTCAATACTCAGACTCCCCCTTGCTCTGCAGCAGCCGGAGGGGTGTGCTTTCCCCTGCTATGGTAGCCTCAGTCCTCCCCACCCCCATCTCTTCCTCTTGACTTTGTAGCCCCACCGCATGTCCCATCTGGCCTCCCAGACAGTCAGGTGCAAACCCACAACAGCAGCATCCGCGCCCCCGTCGCCTTCACCCACTGCACTCCCTCAGCCAGGTTCTGTCAACTCAACTCCTCTGCTCAGAAACCATCCATGGCTTCCCAGGCTCACAGCTCCCACCCCAAAGATAAGCTCACTTTGTCTCTCTAGCCTGATGTCTGACTAGTCTTCTTGCTGTCCTCCTTTTCTTTCAGTAAAACTGGGCTGCTCCCCTGCTGGACCCTATGGGTCCCACTTGCACACATTGACTCATGCTATTCTGGTATCTTTATTCTCAGTTTCTACCTGATGAACTCTTGACCCCTCCATGTCAGCTACATCATCCCTGCAGCTCCTTCCATCCGCCTCCTCCCCACTTGGCCTTGGCCATGAGTTCTGCTATTTGATGAGTATGTTAACATAATGCCTGGTGTATGCACAATGTACAATCCAGGCAAAACCACCCACTGGGACAAGTAATTTGTCTTAAAATGAAAAGTGCAAACAGACCAAGATGTATACACCTGCAGAGGTTTCTCCTTGGCTGCGAGCATTAACCATTTGCTTTATATGGTCTAGGTGCTTGAGAGCAGCATGCAATATGAGTCTATTACACAGCAAGAGTAGCTTGTATGGGTTTCCAGCCAAGGAGAGCCTTCCCACCTACAAACCACACTGGGCAGCTTCCTTGCCATCTCTGCCTGGGTCCTCACAGGGCACATGATGAAAGCCAGCATCTTCCCCCGACCTGGTCTTTTTCAACATTCCCGACCTCTCCCGGTATCTAAGCCATGACCTGGGCAGCATCAGGCTGGACACCACCATTTCCCTCATACCTCATCAATCACCAAGTCCCATTCAAAACACTCTGTCAATTTCCTTCATCTCCACTGTCATCACCCTTGTTCAGGCTGCTGCCACCTCTCACCTTATTCATTGCTCTGGCCCCCAACTGGCCGCCTCCAATCGCTTCTTTACACAGAAGCCAGAATGGCATTTTTAGCATTAATGCATAACTCCAGTTAACTGAAACACTTCAATACCTTCCATCAGCCTTAGGATAAAGCCCCTGAGTTCCTAACACGGCTTGCTACCTGCCCTGACCCCCCTTGCCATGATCCTTTCTGCATTCTCAGCAGGCTCCTTGGCGGCACCAGTGCTGCTGGTTGTCTGACCGCATTTGGAGTGACAGACTATGGCTGAAGGGAGCCCTGGCCAAGCCAGACAACGTTGTGCTTTATAAATCAGCCGATCCATAAAGCTCAGACTCTTGGCTCCAAATGAAGGCCCTTCCTTGGCTATTGCAGCCGCATTTCAGGCAAGCAGCCTGCTCCACAAGGAAGGCTGGCTATCACCTTGGGGAGGGCCCTGGGTTTAAGGAGCACCCTCTGACCCCCACAGCCATAGCTCTCTATGCCCCTGGTGGGGCAGAGGCTCAGGTAACTGGCGTGGGTGGGGCCAAAACGACCACAGCTGCTGGGACATCAGGTGCTGTGTGGCTGCTAACATGCTCCGCCATCTGCGCCTGCAAGAGCCTCTTCTCTCGAGGCCCTCTGGTTCTGCGTTTCAGAAATGCCTGGGGAATTCTCCAAAGTTCATTTCTTCCCCATTTCCTCCCCAAAGCGCTTCCAGATCCCCAGCCCTCCTGGACGCTGCTGATAATGTGTTTCTCCTAGATCCGCTCTGATAACGCTGGGGTGGTCGGCTGAGATTTGTAGGGAAATAAAAATAAGGAAATGGAGGGTTCCGGAAAGGCCAGAAGAGCCCTGGACTGGGAATGAGTCCCAGACCTTGAGGGACTCTGAGCAGATTGCTCTCCTCTCTCTGGGCTTTGGTTTCCTCACTGAGTAAAGAGGTGAATGACTGAAAAATAATTCGGCAGTATCTGGTAAATTGAAGATTCATGCCCAATAAAGCGACTCCCTTCCAGGCACTTCCGAGAGAAACGCTCATAAAAGAAGAAGAGCTGCTCACTGCAGCGCTATTTGTACTAAGAGAAAAGGAAAAGAAAAAAAAAAGCCTAAATCTGTGTCAGCAGGCATGTGCAGAGATATGTTGTGCCGTATTAAATTGCAGTACTTTCATCAATGAAATTCCACACACAGTAAACAGGATAAATGAGACCTTCAGAGCCAGCAATTCCACGGCTGGAGCTCCTCCTCTGGGGGGACAAAAGCAAATGACAAGAGAATATTTACAATGTTAGTCATTCATCTAAAGTTAAAAACATAAAGACAACACAATACCATGTTCGATAACGATATGCATAGATAGTAAACACGTAAAGAAATGCATGGAAATGGTAAATATCAGATTCAGTGGGGAGGAGGGAATGGGTGGAAATTGGGGTCCTCAGGGAGGTTCGGCTACATGGGTAGCTATTAGGCTGGGCGGTGGGTATGCCAGGCTCACTCTACATGTTTTGTAATGACTTTATTGGGATGTAATTCACGTATACGATTGGTCCATTTAAAGTGTACAATTTGACGGGTTTTCATACATTCAGAGTTGTGCAGCCATCACAATCGGTTCTAGGACATTTTATTGTCCTGAAAAGAAGCCTCATTCCTTTTAGCTGCCATCCTCCATTTCCGCCCACCCTTCCAGCTCCAGCCCCAGGCAAGCACAAATCTACTCTCCATCTTTATGGATTTAGTATAATGTATTCAAGGTTTATCCATGTTGTAGCATGTATCAGTACTTCATTTTTATTGACAAATAATCTTTATATTGCTTTTAAACCTCTCTGAATGTCTGACATATTTCAAGATGAAACATCTTTAAATCATCAGGTTAATGAGTGGATATTGTTGAATTAGGGGATGTTGAAGGAATACTTTGTGCCTGTCTCTGTACCTAATTGAAGGTCTCCACCAGCAAGGATATATCATTGCTTGCTGCCTAAATTCCATTTGTGTGCGCCCTTGACCACCTATGGGCTGGCAGCAGTGGTTCCAACCCTGCCAGGACCCCGGTCCAGGGGGTCAAGCCCTGCTCAGCTGGACTCCGACACCTGACCCCCTCTGTGGTGCTCTGAAGTGCCCTTGCTCTTCCTCTGCCCGTGCTCAGTGTCACTACCTCTGAGACGTCTTCCTTGAATCTCCCAGACACAGCTGGGGGCCCCTTTTCTCAGCTCCTAGAGCTAGAAAACGAACTCACCACGGGGTGGCTATTTGACCCCCTGGTGAGAGACCAGCAGCCAGTCACACAGCCCTGTAAGCTTCTTAACTTTCTGAGCATCAGTCTCCATCCCTGTAAAATGAAGATGCCGGTGCTTGCCTGATGGACTGGAGGTGATAGTCAGGGAGATAAGTTATGGATGAAATGTTTCAGGGATGGTGAAGGATGTGCTTGTGTGCCTCTGACTCACTCAGTGGACAGGAAGATTGTCCTGGGCACGAGCTGTGCTGTCTGCAGGAAGGAGAGATGGATTGGCTTCAGGAGTTGCAATACCCACCGCCCTGGGAGAGGCAGGCTAACCCAGCAGTCACAGGTATGGGCTCTGACTTCCCAGTAAATCCCAGTAGGCCCAGTTCTACTCCCTATTAGTCATAGTACTGTGGATTGGTTACTCTCTTGACCTCATGTAAAATAAGAATGACAGCACCTACCTTATTGGGCTGATGGGCTCAATGCGGGGCCCGACACATATTGTCTGTAAATGATTGTTAGTTGCCATGATGATGATAAGGATATGAGTGGAAGAGGGCTTTGGGGCTGTGAGGGGAGGTCATAGCGTTTGCCTAGTTGCATTCAGCCATGTGAGGTCCTGTAGGCAATGCCACGCTTGCCACTGAATGCAATGAGGTAATGTAGCTTGGCTGCCCAAAGCATTGGCTTACTCCTGCCTCCCTGTCTGCCCTGTGGAAGGCTAGGCCCTTCCAACACTATGAAAAATGCTGGATGCTGTATTTATGAGACACTGCACTAAGCCACTGCAAGAGATGGGTGAAAGGTGTACCCGCCCTCAGGGATGTGATGCGGCATTTGTCGCAGGGTCAGCTCTCTGTCTAGCTCTCCAACACTGCAAAAGCCACCTACCCTCTCTGAGTTTTCACTTGCCCAGCTCTTACATGTACATAAGGATCTTACAGGGCTATTGCGAAAGTTCTTGGTCAACCGTGGAGATACAAACGGAGGATATTTGGCTGACCTCGTGACTCAACGGTAGCGCATCTAACTCCAGATGGAGGCTATTAGGGGAGGGGAATTAGACAGAGGCAGAATCCAGTTATTTGGTAGAAGGTAGACCTCGTCAAGTGCTGTGGAATATAAACAAAGGGCTGTGGACAGGACAGAGGAAGGATGAATTACAAGTGCAGGTGACCATTTTTCCTTGGAGGGGACACTGAAGCTTGCTGGTGATACTTAGTGTTGGAGGGCCTTGGAACCCCTGGTTTATGAAGAAGGATTCGCCCTCCTTCACCCACCTCCATCCATCCACCGTGTAGAGCAGGAGCTGCTGGACAGTGAGATTTGCCTTAAAGGCTGTGTTCGTACCTTCCTCCAGACAGAGTCAGGCATCCTCTCCCTGCATCCTGAGAAGGAATGGGCTACGTTTGTAGCAGCTGTGGTTGGGGTGGAAGTGGTTCTGGATTTTGCAGAAACTCCATTGTCCAAGGAACTCTCCAGGGAGAGTGAGCAGAACATGGGGCAGCTGCAAGTGCCTCGAAGGTAGATTGCAGCACCCGCTGTGTGGTCAATTCTCCCTCTCTACCAGGCTGCCTACCTCAGAGAAGCCAGTGGAGGAGACCCAGGGAATAAAGACACCATCCTGTCCCAGCTCCCGGGGGCGTCATTCACTCCTGCAATGATTCCACGTGTTTGTATCACAGCCTCACCTTTCAGAAGCCTTTCCCTTAGCACCTGCACTGTGAGGGTGGAAACTGCAACCGGAGGAGTTAAGTGAACCCCCACCTCCCTGCTCCTCACCCCAGCCCAGGCCAGGCATCAGCGGCCAGACTTCTGGACTGGCCGTGTGCTCGTTAGGGCTCCAGGCTGAACATGGGCTACATCAGCAAGCAGGCTGGGCCCACCTGTGGGTAAATGGCTGTTCCAGGCCCTATCCAGTGCCTTGGGATGCAAGGTGATCACACATAGTCCCTCTGTCCAGGTTTGGACAAGTGCTAAATGGAAGCATATGCATCTCATTTGGAAAATGCAAGAAAAGGAGTAACTACTCTCCAAGGGAGATATCAGGAAAGGCTGCATGGAAGAAGCGGCACTTGAAACAATCCCTGACGGCAAGTAAGATTTCAGTAAATGAGAAAGTACATAAGGATATTTTAAAACAGTGAAACAACATAATAAAGAATAGAGACCTGAACAACTGTGTTTTCTCCACAAACACCCCCACGCCCCACTCTAGGAAGTGAGGAATCATCTGGACTGGTTGTAGTAAGCGCATGTGGAAGGATGGAGCAGGAGGTACAAATGGAAGGAAAAGTTGGGGGCTGGGGAGGCGGAAAATGGAGGGAGTTGGACATCACCCTGCAGGCCAATTTCTATTTGATGGGTAGCAGGAATCCATGGAAGGTTCCACAGAGGGATGTGATGTATCTAGCTGTGTGTAGCTCAGTGTAGAGGGTGAATTGGGGCAGGAGAGGAGCCGGGAATGGGCAGCCATGGTCTCTCTAAGGCGGCACTCCCCAACATTTTTGGCACAAGGGGCCGGTTTCGTGGAAGACAATTTTTCTATGGATAAGGATTGGGGGATGGTTTCAGGATGAAACTGTTGCACCTCAGATCAGCAAGCATGAGTTCGGTTCTCACAAGGAACACGTAGCCTAGATCCCTGGCATGCGCAGTCCACAGTAGGGTCCGTGCTCCTGTGAGCATCTAATACCACTGCTGACCTCCTGCTATGAGGCCTGGTTCTTAACAGGCCATGGTCCAGTACTGGGCTGTGGCCCAGAGCTTGGGGACTCCTGCTCTAAGAGAAGACACAGAGCAGCAGAGGAAGCAGGTGAGGGGAGTGGCGAGAGGGAGATTGCAGAGGTAACACTGGCAAGTACTGGCTACCTACTAGTTGTGGGATGGGGAGGCGTCAAGGCAATTGTGAGCCTCTGAGCCCAGGTAACTAATAATAATCATGGCATATATTTAAGAGATGATCTTGGATCTCGTGCTTTAAATACAATATCACTTATATTCTGATCAAGCACCCTGTGATGTAAGGCTATGGCTATTCACATTTCAAAGATGAAGAGACTGAGGCTGAGATGTTCAAGGGTTGCCTGGGGTCCAGGCTAAGAGACAGAGTCAGCCAGGACTTGAACCTAGGGCTTTGAATGCTAGCGCCTTTGCCCTCAGGACAAGACAGAGCAGAAGGGGGGTAGGTTGGAGAGGAAGGATCAAAGTTCTGTTTTGAACAAGCTGGAGGTCGGGGGGCAGGGGATGCAGGATGCCTCGTGGAAGTGCTGAAGGCCCTGGAATGGCTTGTACAGTGGGAAGATGGGCAAGAAGCCCATTCTGATCATGTGGACTTAAGAGAAGAAAGGCCTTACCTGTAACCATGGTCTGCGAACAATGCTCAGGGAAGAGGCTTTACCTGTAGCCATCTGCCAGGGATGCTGCTCAGGGAAGAGAGACAACAGGGGTGTATCTTGCTAGAAAACTGGCTGGGGGCACCAAGAGGGGAGACTTTCTGCCCCAGGAGAGGCCCAGAGCCCAGGGACCTCTGCCCCTTCACCCAAGACTCACGATCTCTCCCACAGCACCCATGGGTGCTATGCAGCTTGTCCCAGGCTGCTGGGGGCAGAGGAGCTCCCTGCCCCAGACCCAGCAGAGGGTCCCTTGATCTTGCCACCACCTGCTCTGCCCTGAAGGAGAAGGTTCTGCCACAGTGATGCTAAAGGAACACCAGATCCTCCTTTGGAGGAAAGGGGCAGCAAGCAGGAAGAGCCCATGACCTCTGCTTGGGCAGTTATAAGGGACTAGAAGGTGGGACATGCCAGACCCACTGATGCAGTCCCTGGCGCTTCCTCTTGGACCTGCCCAGGCTGCCCAGTCCCTCGATGACCACCCCCACTCTTGTCATAACCCAGCCAGCCTCTCCCGTTACTCCCCGGCAAGTTCCTGTTCAGCCACTGAGGCGGCTTGGGTGGCCTCTGCTGGCAGTGGCGCTCTCGTCCCCACACACTGGCCCTCTTCACTGCACTCCCACCAGCTCTCCAGCTTACAACTCACACTGCCCCCTTCTCCTGATGAGGACCCCGAAGCTCAGAATTCTTTGCTTGAGGATATAGGGTTAGGCAGTGGCAGGTTGGGACTGGAAACAAGCTCTGAAACATCAGAAGGCAAATGCCCCCCAGGGACCTGACGGCTACCCTGGAGCACAATGGGAAGCCGAGGACTCGGCAGTGGCCGTGATGCTGGTCCAGGGAGAGTGGAGGCAGATAGAGCTGGAGGACGGTAATTAGCAACGATAACAACATCTATTAAGGGCTTACTGTGGGCCTGGCACTGTGATAAGCACTTTATTGCATTGTCTCATTTGATCGTCATAATTACTTCATGTGGCAGGTACTATTATTATCTCCATTTCCACAGGTGACTGGGGCCCAAAGAGCTTCTGTAACGTGGCCCAGGTCACAGAGCTAGTGTGTGTGGAAGTCAGAACTTAAGTGGTCTGAGTCTGGGCAAACCAGAGCAGCGTCAGAAGGCCCCCTGTTGGCCCCGCGCCATCTCCCTCTCTCTCACTCCCTCACGCACCAGCAGTTCTTAAGCATTGTTTCTGTGTCATGCTCCATCCTCAGGAGACAGCGAGGAGCCCGCAGTCCAGGGAAAGAGAGACACGGGTAACACAGTGGCTGCGGCAGAGACCCAGGGCCCTGGTGGGGCCAGGCGGTGCCCAGTGTGGGCTACAGTCCTAGGGCACCATCCTCTAGGATTCCAGCCCCTGTGAGGTTGGCCCCAAGCAAGGTGGGGATGAAGGCAGGGACACAGGTCAAGAACCACACTGTTGATGGTGGCTTGTGCAGCTGGCATTTGGCCCTGAGACATCATATCTGGGACTCAGAAGGGACCCCACAGCTCAGCTGACTCGGCTTCCTGGTGAGAGGCCCCCCATGCAAAGAGGAGCTGGCTGGGCACATACAGGCAGGGGAGGGAGGGGAGGGTCAGAGTTCCAGCTGCTCATTCTCTTTCCAGCTCACTTCACAAACTCACTTCCTTCCACCCCTCCAGCCTTTGCCACATGTCTGTGGCAGGTACGCCAGGCAGGGCACTGTTGGAATGTCTCCAGTGGGCAAGGTATGTGGCTGATAGAGCTGGAGATGGCCAAATCTGGGGCACAGAGCAACATCCTTGTCAGGTTGGCTCCTCATCCTCATGGAGACCCTGGTAAGACTCCTGGAGCCTAGAATGAGGGCCAAGCATGGACAGAGGCTGCCGCAGTGCCTGCCTGCCTCTTTAAACCCCAACTAGGGAGGAAATGCCAGCCACAGAAAGATGCCCAGCAGGCGACGGGGGTATAAGTGGATGCCAGCTCCCCACATAGTTATGTGAGCTGTCACGGGGTGACCTGGCACACCGTGACAGGCCGGAGGGAGGGTAGGGCAGGTCCCAACCTCCCAGGGGCAGCATGTACTAGGCAGCTGTGCTGTGTGCTTCTGAGACCTGCCTGTATGTGGGCATGGAGGGGTGTCCATGCCAGGGCTTTGGCTCCAGAGTGCCCAGGGGCCAAGAGCTTTGACAGCCTGAATGTCCTCTTCATTGTCCTATAGTCTTAGAACCTGGATGTGAGTCCTCCTCAATGAACTTACTTTCCCTCAGGCAGTTTGGAAATCTGGACAGTGGGGCCCCATCAGCATCCTGTGGGGGGCCTTACCAATGATCCTGGCTGCTGCAGTTCTGATGGGTGGGTCTCTGTACAGTTCTATTTCCAAATGCTTGTCCACGTCAGCCCCGGCTGTATCATTCTTTGCTGATTGGCACTCAGAGGCACTGGTGCATCAGCTGATGCCACAGGCTCCTGACGCCTTCTGAGGCCAAGAGCTCCAGCCAAGCTGGCCACCTGGTTCCGGATTCATCTGTCCATTAGACAGCCTGTCCTTCCTGACAGGTGACACCACTGCTGTTCATTAAAAGAGAGCAAAAGATGCTGCCACATCCCTGAAACTGATTGGCCCCTGAAGCCACCACCCACCACAACTATTTCTAGGGATGAAGTCAGATCCAGCCTCTTCTGCGCTTACCCTGGGGCATTTTCCCACTGCCTCTTCTCCTTGATTCTGTGGAAGGTGGCAGAATCCCTGGGGAGCTGGAAGTGGGCCTTGACCCTCCCTCTTTGTCATCCTGCATGCCGTCTCCTGGTGGAGTGGCCCCCTAAGGCAGTGGGATCATGTTCCTGTGGAATCATAGATCCTGCCAAATAAATAAATAAACACAGAGAAGAAGCCAGATTTCATTATCCAAAGGAAGCTGAATCTGGGGCCAATTTTTGGTGTTCATTTTAGCGGCTCTGTAGTAGGGCTGGATGTTCCTCAGAGCATTTGCCCACCTTAAAAGCCCTCTGTGATGTGACAAGTCACTTTCTCCATCTTGGGAAGCTCCAGGAGCTCCCAGCTCTTCTCCATCGCCATGCCATCCTGGTCTTGTTGCCCTGTGAGGGCAGGAGGCCGGGGCTTTGTGGGTTGGTCACCCCTGGACATTCTACCCACAGTGCCTTGGGCAGGGCAAGGTCTGCCCCTCCCCCAAGACATCTAGGCAGCCCCTTCCTCATGTGGCAAGGGGCCACGGGAGACAGCAGCAGCCACTGCCTGGTGCCTTCCCGGTCCCTCACTTGTGTCAAAGCTGTACCTGTGTAGACAGGATCTGGTGGGAGCCTTGGCTTTGGAGACAGCCTGAGGCCCAGAGAAGGCAAGGGGTTCCTCTAGGGTCACCCAGCCATTACTGGAAACACCTAGACTAACAAAGTGGCAGCATTGTCTGCTGGCTGAGTTCTGGGATCCTACTGTGTTACAATGGGCAACTGATTTGACCTCTCTGAGCCGCAGCTTTCTTACTTCTAAGATGGAGATAAGGCAACCTCTACCTCCATGCACTGCCCTGAGATGGAGATGTATGTAAAGCATGTGGTACAGTAGCTGGCATGGGGAGGAGTTTAATTGTGGTATTGCGCTGCTGGTACCCAGCTCTCCTAAGCCCCAGGCCAGGACTCTCTTGACCACCCACACTGCCCGTCCTCTTGAGCCTCTGAAACACCACTGCCCTGGGGACTGGCCCTTTCCAGAGGAATTTGTTCAGACAAGGGCTCCTCTAAGCTGCTTTTTGACTGCAGCAAATGCTGCTACCTCCACTGAGCCCCTGCTATATTACAGAGCACCAGGTATACAGGTATATACAGGCCTTTGTACAAAGCTTTCAGATCCATCTTGGGAAATGGGGTGAGTCATGGCTTCTGTGCACTGTGTGGCCCTGAGTCTCTGGGCCTCAGCTCTCATTTCTGTAAAACGGGCTGAGACAGCCTCACTGAACAGCTGGGAGAGGCCAGCGAATTCCTGCGTGTGAATGTCCATTGAAAGCTTGAGAGTGGAGTGCTGTTTGCCAGACACATGCTGGTTGTTATTTTTACATTTACACGATGATGGACAAGGCCTGACCCTGTCTTCTAGAAACCTATGCCCTGATTGGGCCTCTGGGCAGTGTCTACAGGAAATATTTCACCAGTTAGATCCTGCAATCTGGATGTGTCAGCTATGGAGTTTGGAGAATGTGATGGTCTTAGAAGCCTCCAGGGGAAAAGTGACCCATTCATTCATTTGTTCGTTCAACAAATACTTGTGCAGCGGGTATCATGAGTGTGGCACCGAGCTCTAGGGAGATGAGGGCCAACTTGACAGAGATCTTGACCTCTTCATCCTACCAATGTAATGAGAGAAATCAACAAAATAAGCACGTGAAGAAATAAGAAAATATTCACCAATTGTTACAAAGAAAATAAGATGATTTTAAAGTATTTTTCCCCTCAGCTTTACTGAGGTACAACTGACAATTAAAAACTGTATATAGTTAAGGCTGACCGCATGATCCAGGGGATATATTTGATATGGCATGGTGGGGGGCAGTGCTCTCTGTAAGAAGGTGACATCTGAATGGCAAGGGGAGCCCACCACGCAGAGTTAACAGATGGCTCCAAGCATGAAGTGCTGTGCATGACCCTGTCATAGCATAAAGCACTAGAAGAGTGTCCATGAGATAAATTGACTAAAGAACTAAATCAGAGGATGGGGAATGAGCATGCTGGTTAGCAGGAACAACCGGTGCAAAATCCCCAAGGTCGGAATGAGCTTGGCATGTCTGAAGAAGAGAAAGAAGGTCAGAGTGGCCAGGTGAAAAGAGTGACAGGGAAGGAGCAGAGAGAGAGCTCAGGGGGTGCGGGCAGTCCTGTGGTGCCTTGGGTGACTCTGGCATTTCACTCTCAGTGAGCCAGGAAGACACAGGAAGATTTTAGAAGATTTTAGACACAGACTCTAGGCTATATTTTCTGGTCCTCTTGGCACTGGCGAGAATGGGTTACAGAGGCAGAATGGAGAGGAGCCAGTAGGTGTCCTGACAATTGTGGTGTCCAGGTGAGAGGCAGTGGTGACAGAGAAGATGGAGAGTGTGCAGACTTGGGGCATGTGCTAGAGGTGGCGCTGGCAGCCCATGCCGATGGGCCAGCTGTCGGGTGAGAGGCGAAGAGAAGCCAGGCAGAGCTGAAGGCTTCTTGACTTGGGCTGTTGACTGGGCTGGGCTGGGAACCTGCTGGAGCTACAGAATGCTTAGCCCAGGTGCTGGAGGTCAGGGGCAGGTCTCCTGGAGAGATGGGGACAGGCCTAGAGGGACAGCCAGTGGCACCAAAGGAGCCCGGTGAATCGGTGACTTGGGGTCCTGTAAGTTGTGCATCCCCCAGTGGGGAGTTCACTTGCTAGAGTGAGTTCCCCTTCCAGTTCACCAGCTCCTGCCCAGCCGAGGAGCAAGAGGGGCCGGAGGGAGGAGGCAGAGCCTCTGGCCTGTCTGCCTCGCTGGGGGGCCTCTGGAGTCAGATGTCCTGAGTTTCCCTTTCCACCTCGGCAGCTTCACAGTGCATTTCCTTGCTCACCAAATCCTGACATACTAGGATGATGGGGCTCCCTTTGAAACTTGAGTGAGGTAAGTTCAGGACAAATTAAAGGAAGTCCTGCTTCTCACAGCAACTCAGGACCTCAGGGGACTCATTACCCTGAGAGGTGGTCCAGGCTGGGAATGTCATGGGATTCCTGAGGGATCTGGGTAAAGGAACAAAATGAGGGGCCCTCAAAGGCCCCTGAGAGGAAACCTGGGATCTGTGTGACCTTTGAGTTGACGTCAGGGAGGAAAACTGGTCTCTTGAGGCTTTTGCTGGCAACAGAGTCGGGAACCATCCTAATCCAACCCAGCATTCCCCTGCCCCATGGCTCTCAGAACCCTGGGCACCAGAGCTGGAAGGGGCCGCAGGCTCTGCCCCATCCAGTCATCTTCTGTCACTCTGGAGGACACTCCTCTGTTGCCCCTCCGCCTGAAGCCCTGCAGCGATACCAGTGCCTTCATGACCACCCACGTCCAGCACGTCCCATCAGGCCCCCACCCCTCCTCACTGCCCCCAGCCCTACCCCTCCCCGCTGCCCCCAACCCCAACCCGCCCCACTGCCCCCGGCCCCACCCCTCCCCACTGCCCCCTGCCCCACCCCTCCCCACTGCCCCCTGCCCCACTCCTCCCCACTGGCCCTGCCCACCGCTCCCCACTGCCCCCAACCGCATCCCTCCCCGCTACCCCCCCCCCCCCCCCCCCCCCCCCCCCCCCCCCCCCCCCCCCCCCCCCCCCCCCCCCCCCCCCCCCCCCCCCCCCCCACCCGCATCCCTCCCCGCTCCCCCCACCCCCAGCCCTCCCTGCTGCCCCCAGCCCCACCCCTCCCTGCTGCCCCCAGCCCCACCTCCTCCGCAGCCTCCCTGCAGCACAGCCAGCCAGCCTGAGGCTTAGGATCCAGGCTGTCATCACCCAGCCTTCGTCTCTGCTCTTCCCTCTACCAGGAACACCTCTTCTCCACTTTTGCCTGTTAACTCTCCCTGACCCTTCTGATTTGGGCTTAGTTGTAAACTCCTAGTCATCCCTGATTCCCACCCCTGCCCCCACTTCCCCAATTTCAGGTCACCTGCCACTGTGGAAAGCTTCCTTAGACTCAGCCTGGCCTCCAAGCATAAACCCATCCCGCTGTGTCATCGGGGCCTAGTTACACATCTGTCTCCCCTCTGGACAGTTAGCTCTGTGTCTTCCCAGCACCCGGCACAGAGTAAATGCTCTTCAGTAATCATTTAAGGTGTCAAGCTCAGAGAATGAAATTGCCATACACAAAATCACAGCGTCATTCATGTATGCATTCAACACATATTATTGAGCACTCCACGCCATGCCTTTGCTAGGTGCTGGCAACCCAAGGGTGAGCAAGACATGACCCTTGCCCTGTTGGAACTTACGGTTCAGTCGGGAAGACAGCCTCCACCGATTGCCCCGGCAAATGTAAAATTGCAATAGCGATCAGCACCACCAGAAGGCAATGTGAGGTTTCATGAGAAACTAGAAAAAAATCCTCAGTCAGGGAGGCCTGGGGAGGCCTCTCTGAGGAAGGTCCTTGAGCAGAGATCTGGCAAGGGAGTAGGAATTGACCAGGCAAAGGGCAGGGAAAGGGTTCTAGGCGGAGGGAACAGCAAGGGTGGAGACCCTGCAGTGGGAAGCAGAGGGTAAGGAGCTGAAGCAGGAGCACTGTGGCCTGGGCAGGGAGCTTCGGGGCAGAGGCTGGTGAGATGAGATTCAGTTGGAATGCGCAGGGCTTCATGGACCACGCTAAGGCTTTGCTCTTTATCCTAAGAGCAGTGGGGAGCCACCAAAGAGTATTGAGCAGGGCCGTGATGTAAGCAGACTGGTATTATGAAAGCTCAACCCATCGGATGAGGATACGGTGTGGCTGTGTCCCCACTCAAATCTCATCTTGAATTGTAGCTCCCATAACTCCCACGTGTTGTGGGAGGGACCTGGTGGCAGATCATTGAATCGTGGGGGTGATTTCCTCCATACTGGTCTTGTGTAGTGAATAAGTCTCACGAAATCTGATGGGTTCATAAGGGGAAACCCCTTTCGCTTGATTCTCATTTCCCTCTTGCCTGGCACCACATAAGACGTGCCTTTCGTTTTCCACCAGGATTGTGAGGCCTCCCCAACAACATAGAACTGTGAGCCCATTAAACCTCTTTCTCTTTATAAATTACCTAGTCTCAGGTATGTCTTTATCAGCAGCGTAAAAATGAACTAATACGCTGGGCTTCTGTATAGAGCAGAAATAAGAACCAGCTGCCCTGACACTAAGCCCTTATAGGATGTCCATATTCTGTAGCCTCTATAGCCGTACTCCCTACTCCAGGTCATACATCTCCAAGGACCTCCCCTACTCCAAAGCTTTGATCTGCCCATGCTCATTCCGGCACTAACATCATCCCCACCCAAAGGCGAGGGCTGGGCTTGCGTGATAGCTTTCCTGGGCATTTGGTACAGCCGTGCTCCATGAGGATGTAGTGTACACTACACTCGTGTCCAGTAGCCAGGACAGGCTGTGCATGCCCAGATGCTGGCCTCAGTGTGCTACCAAGGGCCGGTGTCAGCACAAGCACCCATCGGATGAGGACTGTTTCACACAGAGTTTGCTCCTTTGAGGAGTAGAGCCCAGCTCCCTGCCGAGTCTGCTGGGTTCCACCATGTGAGGGTTTCAGACAGGGTCCTGACAGTGGCCCGTTAGCAGCATTTACACCAGAGCAGCAGCCTTTACATGCCTCGGGTCTACAGTTGTGGAAGTTGGTGTCAGGACCAAGTAAGGTTAATCATCCAGGTTGTCTGGGCTGCAGAAACGCAGTGAGAGTAAACTGTTTATGTTCTCCGGCTGTGGAGCCTGTAACTGAAGGCCTTCTGCAAGGAAATCATGGCCCCTAGGCTGTCGGTGCTGGAGGGTGGGGGTCATCTCCTCCAGCACCCACTGTTATAGCAAGAGAGGGGGCCCAGGGAGGTCAGATTCTCACCGTGTTGTGCTGCTCAAGTGGTCAGTAGATTCCGCTTCCACGTAGAGGCCATTGGCCCACATAATAGCTGGTGTGATGATGTTAAACTCCTCTCCCTCCACCCACAGCCTAGGAGTGAGAAGACAAGGTGGAATTAAAGGGTAAGAGTGCAAAATCTGGGTTTCAGATTCAGGCAACCCTGGGTTCAAATCCTGCCTTTGTCACTTGTCAGCTGTGGCCTCTTGGGCAAATTTTTCAACCCCTAGGGTCTTTTTTCATCTATGCCGCAGTGCCCATTATGACTGCCACTAACCACGTGTGACTCTCTATTTAAATTAATTCAAATTAAATAAAATTTAAAATGCAATAGATCAGTGACACCAGCCGTATTTCAAGCGTTCCTGTGGCTAGTGGCTCCCGTATTGGATACAGAACATTTCCATTAAGCAAAATGTTCTATCCAGCAGCTCTGATCTACAAAATGAGGATAATGAGAAGACTTGTTCTATGGATTGTGGTAAGGATTAAATGAGATAATGTACATAAAGCAACCTGGCATAGCACCCAGCATATATTAAGTTCTCAACTAATGTTTGCTATGATGGTGATGGTGGTGATGGGGTTGGTGAAGGCCATTTGCTTCCGTGTAATTTTCAGTGTTCTCCTGCGTCCGTGACAAGAGGTGCTTCAGCCCAACAAAAAGGTGCTAGAGTTAGGCAGCTGTGCACCTGGATTTATTTATCAATAAGAAAGTGTTGATCATCTGCTGTAGGGCAGGTGCTGTTATCATCTGCTCTGGGCCAGGCATTATGGTAGGTTTGTGATATGTCACAAAGTCAAACAAGACACAGTCTTTATCCTCCAGCAGAGATGCCCACAAAGCATAGAATGCAGAAAACACGCACTGGAGAGTCGAAAGAAAAAGGAAAGGAATAGCAAGCCCTGAGGGCTTCCCAGAGAGGTGGCATTTGCTTTAGATTATCTTGATTATCTTTTTGTTGTTGTTGCTTGTTTTTTTTGTTTGTTTTTTTCAGATGAAGTCTTGCTCTGTCACCCAGGCTGGAGTGCAGTGGCATGATCTTGGCTCACTGCAACCTCTCCCTCCTGGGTTCAAGTGATTCTTCCACCTCAGCCTCCTGAGTAGCTGGGATTACAGGCACCTGCCACCATTCCCGGCTAATTTTTTTTTTTTTTGTATTTTGGTATAGACAGGGTTTTACCTTGTTGGCTAGGCTGGTCTTGAACTCCTGAACTCAGGTGAGCCACCCGCCTCAGCCTCCCAAAGTATTGGAATTATAGGCATGAGCCACCGTGCCCAGCCTGCTCTTCTTGAAGGAGGTGTAGGATTTGAGCTGGAGAGGGGAGGAGGACATTCCAAACAAAAGGAACAGCATGGGCTGACCGGAGGGGCCTGAAAAGTTCTCTATGCTTGGAAATGATGGCCAGCTCAGTGTGACTGTGTGGGGGGGATGGGCCACAAGCCCAGTACTCAGCAAATGCCAGACACTCCCTAAGTATTTGTGGGATCAACCAGTGGAAGGAAGCTCATAACTGTAATTCTGGGCAAGTCATCCGACCTCCCTGTGCCTCCTGCCTGCTCACACTTCACCTGCTTCTCACCCAGCCCCCAGCAAGCCTGTGGAGATAAAGGGAGATGAAATGAGAACATGCTTCCATCACAAACATAAGCTGATCTAAATTTGTGCCTCAGTTTCCCACCTGTAAAATAGGATAATAGTAGCAGCCACTTCCTTGGGCCATTGTGAGCATTAAAAGAGTTAATACAGTGGTGTGTTTAGAACAGTAACGAGCACAAAGTGACTCTAGAAAAGGATTAACTAGCAATGTTGGCATGGTGACGACACATATCCTTGCTTTTGTCATGGAGAAGAGAAGTGTTGGCTGACCTGCCTGAGTAGGACTTAAAATCATGTTGGCCCTTCATACGTCACCTGCCTTCAAGAATTTTTGAAACCATAAAGAACATGTGGTTGGTAATGCAAACTGGAGAGGTGCTGCCCCAGACCGTCAATTACAGCAGCACTGGGGAGGCAGATGGAATTGAGCTTTGCTCCTGAGTTGATTTACTGTCTGCAGTGGTTTTGCTCTGGAGAACCTGGGCTCTGTTTTGAGAAATCCAGGAGGTGACTTTTCCTAAGGATCTTGAGAGATAAGTAGGAGCTTGCTGGAAAGGCCAGCAAGAGAACCGTACTATGTTAAGGTCCTGTACCTAATTAGTTATAGGATTCTCTATCCTTCAGAGATAAAACCTATCCAGACCTGCCTTGCTTGACATCTGACACCCTCCAGATGCCTCCAAGACTTCACTGTGCCTTTTTGCTCAGCCTCGTCCTCTTCTTGTTTCTTCTTCTTTTTCTTTTCTTTCTTTTTTTTTTTTGAGACAGAGCCTCACTATGTCACCCACCCAGGCTGGAATGCAGTGACGTGATCTCTGCTCACTACAACCTCCTCCTCCCAGGCTCAAGTGATTCTCCTGCCTTAGCCTCCCAAGTAGCTGGTATTACAGGCGCCTACCACCACACCCAGCTAATTTTTGTATTTTTAGTAGAGACAGTGTTTCGCCATGTTGGCCAGGCTGGTGTTGAACTCCTGACCTCAGATGATCCACACGCCTCGGCCTGCCAAAGTGCTGGGATTACAGGCGTGAGCCACCGCACCAGGCCTTGTACTCTTTTCTTACACTCCCTGAATACCCCCACCCCCAGCTGTACCAAAGTAGGCATCCCCAGCCCACTAGGCCGCATCACTACTTCCGCTGTCTCAGTGTGCAGTCCCTTCTCCAGTAAATCAGCTTCAGGGGCCTCCCTGGGAAGTGTTTCTTGTCTCCCACAAGATCCCTGTATCCCCTCTTAGCAGTAACCCTGCTTCCTGATTTGGGAAAAGACATTTCAATCTTTTTTAAAATCAATTCTGACCTCACCTGCAGCGGAATCACCTGCTCAGCTAAAAATGCAGATGCCCAGGTTAGACCTACAACATCAGAATCTCCAGTCCTGTGGTCTGGAAATCTGCATTTAGATAGCAGTCCAGGTAATCGTTTTGCTCAATGAGTTCAGAAAGTCACGGAACTGCTACATTTCACTTTAGCATATCCTTTTGTTTGCATCTTTTTTCCTCCACTAGACAGGGGTTTCCTGGGGGCAGGAGCTGGGGTGGAGACAGGGACAGGGATAGTGCCTTGCTGTCTGTTTCCCCGATGCCTGGCGCAAGGCCTGGCACAGAGCCAGTGCCCAGGCAGTTCTGAATGAACCATTCCTGGACATGACACGGTGCCCTCTCTCCTTCCAGCCCATGCCGGAAATAAACTTTTACGAAGGCTGTTGTGAGTAGTTTGTGATCTCTCTGGGAGGCCATGCATGTCTCTCTTAACCAAGAGAGGAACCTAAAGGAAGAGAAGCCCAGCCCTCGGTAACAAGGGGCTGGGGGTGGCCCCAGGACAGGGTCCTAGATGAAGAGGGGTCTGGTGGCACTGAATGGGCTAGGGGAGAGCGTCCTGGTTCCTAATCAACAGGAAGGGCCTCTGCCTCCAGGATCACTTTTCAGCCCAGCTGCTTGGATATAACCCGAGCTGCGGTTGGGGTTGGGGGTAGGGGCGGTGACAGACAGACAGGCTGATGGGGAGGCCAGTGCTGGGACAGATGACCAGCCCCAGCACGCCTGTCCACCCAACTCCCGCACACCCCCAGTGCCCCGAGAAGGTACATCCAGGGAGAAGGCTGAGCTGGTGAGCTCAGAACACCCTTCTGCTCCCCTCCCCCACCCCGCCCTCCCCTTCTTCTGCTCTTTCCAAGCTCAGGGACATTCAATCCTTCCTTTGATGGACAGCCAAGAAAAGATTTCTTCCACATCCTAAATTTGTTAGCACCAGCTAATCATCTTAACCTTCCTCCCTCCTGCGCTCCCAATAGGCGCCTCCTTAAAGACACAGGGTGCTTTTGATTCTCAGAGGGGAGCCCCAGGAGGGACCAAATCTCCACAGGGGCAGAGGAAGTTTCCCTGGAGGTCCTTCCTCTGCAGTGGCTGCTGGTGAGCCTGGGTGTGCAGGCACGTGGGCAGGAGCAGTGGCTGCAGCTGCAGCTGAGCCTGAGGCTTGGCCGCTTAGAACCCCCATTCAAGTGGGGGTGCGTCCCAGTGGGAGCCACGGCCCTCATTAGGGGCTCACCCCAGGGTGCTGCTTGAAAAATGAAGTTAGCCAAATCCCAGGTGGAACCCAGCAGAGAGAGGGACGCTCTTTCCTGACCCTCGCCTCGCCTGCTTCTTCACCTTCTCTGTTGTCTCTCTCTTCAGCCTCTTCCTTCTCTTCTTCCGCTTTATAGCTTCCATCTACTTAAAGCTTCACAGGGTGCCAGGCTGCATGCTTAGTGCTGGACCCCAGCTCCTTCAGAACTCTAAGAGCTAGAAATTCTTATGCCCATTTTACTGATGAGAAAATTGAGGTAGTGTTTTGCTTACCCACAGAGCAATCCTCTGTATTGGAGGTTTTCTCAGGGGTATCCTTAGGGATGAGCTTTGGAGCCTTTTATACATGTAAAAAATGGTTTAAACACTTCTCTTTGGGTTTGGTAAAATTGTTAAGAGAAATCCAGCCTGTCTGAGCCGGAGGGGAGGTGGAGATGAATTTCCCACATGTGTCAGGTGGAGCGGGGGGTGTCAAGGTATCCTGGGTATCTGAATACAAAGGCAGCAGTAGGGCTGTGACCATTTGAGTCAGTGCTGGGATGTGGACCATTGTCCAAACTGTTGCTGTTGACCACCATACCCTTCTGTCTCCAGAACGCACGTTTCTGAACTGCTCACACATGCACACACATTAGGTAAAAATGACCTACTGTGATCTACTACATGAGGTCACCCCTGCAAACAACTCTTATAGGACTAGGCACAGAGTGGGCCCTCAGCAAGGGAGTACCCCTTCCTCCTTCCCCTCCCCTCATCTCTCTCCCCACTCTCTCTCTTCTCCTGCTCTTTCTTCTTGCCTCCAGGCTTACAATATAGGTGAGAAGAGCCAGGACAGAAGAGAATGTGGCTGTGGCCTACAGACCTCGTCCTGGCTCTAAGCCTCCCAATAAATAATGGGGTCTGTATATAAGCCTCCGGCTCTGCAGCATCTCAGCTTGGGAGGACTGGTGTTTGCTGTTGGAGGGATTAGGAGCCCTGGGAGGAAGGGACAAGGGCCTCCCTCCAAAGTGGCAGGGGAAAGGTTCTGAATCACTCTTTTTCCTTCCCATCTATGGCCCCACAGAAACAGCAAAGAAACCTAAGGATCTGCCGTCAAGGTCCTTAGTGGGTGTGGGGCTGGTCTGGGAGGGAGGAATTCCCCTTCCTGCAAAGGGCTGGAGCCTGACCTGAAGGCATGAGACCCTTCTGAGACCCAGCATGCTTGGAACACAGGCAGGAAACTGCCCTTCTTGCCCCCTGGCCCACCTCCTTCCTCTTCCCAGCTCGCCTGAGTCCCTAGAATGGGGGTTGTCTGGCCAGATGGAGTCTCTGGTCATTTGTTGAAGACCTCTGAGTCACAGAGGTGAAGAAGCCACTGGGACCGGCTGAGACAGAGGGGCCCTGGGGGAGGGGTTAGGACATTTGCAGAAGCTTTCAGGAAGATGGGTCAGACGGCTACGTCTGATCCGAGTGTCACAAAGCAGTCCAGCTGAGGTTGCTGACGAAATGTGAGCAAGCTGCCGGCCTGAGCCGAATTAAAATCATCCTGTACCCAAAGGGTGGCTTAGTAATAAGAAGCAAAGCTGCCATTTCCTGAGTGCTTATTAAGTGCAAGACCCTTACATACGTGTATATGTCTCCAACAGCCTTGCAAGCTGGTACTATTCCGCTTTATAAAGAGACTGAGGCTCAGAGGAATGAAGGGGCTCTGGAGCTAGTAAGAGTTGCTGGGATCTGAACCTAGGTCTTTTTGGCTCCAAAGCTCATCCCCAAGGATACCCCTGAGAAAACCTCTGATACAGAGGATTGCTCAGTGTGTAAGCAAAACACTACTGAGTGAGAGCAAGAACAGCCAACAGGTGTGAGAGGACCTACGCAGCTTCCTCTCACCTGTGGCCTAACTCACCTGTCTTCCCCACCCCAGACTTCTGTTCTGTCTTTCTGGAGGGAAAGGGACAAGGGTGTTTCATTGGACCAGAAAGTGATGCCCTTCCCTTATGAAAACAAATAGAAGCATTCCCCACAGAAGAGCAGCGGGCACCAAGGGGGTCACTTAAGGACAAGTGAGGGCCACGCAGTCACCGGCCTGAGTCCCCTCCACAACTCACCTTCTCTTTGTGGCCCAGGGGCTATGTAGCATGGATATTTGCACAGCCCAGGGCTGCAGCCTGCCTTTGCTTCCATGATGCTGTCCCCATGGGATTTCCTGCTGCCACCTCTGTACTCAGACACCCAGTGTGCCTTGACACCCCCCGCTCCACCTGACCCATGGGGGCAATTCATCTCCACCTCCCCTCTGGCTCAGACAGGCTGGAATTCTCTTAACAATTTTACTAAACCCAAAGAGAAGAGCTTAAACTATTTTTTTAAATGTCTTAGATTTTTCAAAGGTTCTGACATCACAGTGCTTACAGAGAACAGGTTTCTGATGCTGAACAATAGAAGGTCACTTTCAGGTCTCAGCTCTGTTATTCTGTCCCATCAGAGACAGAAGCGGCTGGCCTCCCCTTCAATCTCTTTCCCACTTCCTCCAGGAGGGGCCGGGGGCTGTTGCAGAGGCCCAGCAGCCGTGCTCCCTGATCATTTCCCACTGCCCGTCACGGAGGCCCAGGGTCTGCAGTCAGCAGCTGGCTTGGCAGCCCCTCTGCTTGGTCTCTGGGGAGGGTGGTGGTCTGATTCCCACATAATGGCACGTTTTTATTTTTATTTGTTCTTAGTAAATAGAGAGGATATTGTTTTCTTCTTTTTCACATCTCCTTTTGACCTTACCCCTGGCCCCAGTTCTGCAGGACTCCCTGACCCTCGTGGCATGCGGGGCTAACTGTGTGTAGTCTTCTGTTGTGCTCCGGGGTTGCAGACAAGGTTGGCAGCTCCCGCTGTCTTCCCAGGCTGCCTCCACCTGTCCCCAGCACAGACCTCTAGTGCAATTCCCTTGGTGACTCCTTTACAGGTGTTTTTTTTTCCCCCATCTGCAGAAGTCACAATGTCTCTGGTCCCTTTCCAGACCTCCCTGCCCAGTGTGGGCTACCCAACTGATTCCAGCTTCCCTGAACCCAGCGCCTCCTGGGATGAGGCTGAAACGGGACTGGCCCCGTGGCCAGGTCCCAAATGAGGTCAGAGGTCAGGAGAGCAGGATGAGTTGGTCTTCCTGGGCTCCTCTTAATGATTTATTAGCCACTGTCTCCATTAGGGGCTGTTATCACTTCAAAGCAGGATTTGTGGAGGGAGCCTGGACACACAGTGACCATGACAGACATTAGCTGGTGGCTGCCCTGGCGCCATAAAACTCCCACTGGGTGAGCTGGAGGTGGAGGGAGGCACTGATCACTTTTGTTTGTGACTCCAGCAAAGGCAGACGAGATCCAAATGTCCATGTTTCTAAAATGAATGTGTACGTTAACTCATAAAATCCCTGAGGTTGGAACTCTAGGTGAGTTTATACTGTGCGGCACATTACAGCACAGGGCAAAAGGCAGATTCTGGAATCCACAAGATCTCGGTCAAATCCCAGCTCTGGCCTCAAGAAGCTGTAGGAAGTTGGGTTCTTTCAAAGCCTCAGCCCTGTCTCTAGTGGGATGAGGGTAACAATCCTCTTAAGAGACATCAGGAGAGGACCTGGAGCCACATTAAACTGCCCCAAGAAACAGGGTTTCTTACCCCATGGCACGTGTCTAATGCAGGGGCCTTCCAGCAGCCTCTGGCATCTGGAGGAAGCTGCCTGCTGAGGGGTTTCTACCAGCCTGCTCAGGGTGGTGCTCTCCTTCGTGTTGTCTTTACCAATGGACATAGGGGTGGGGCTGTTCTCCTTGTAATGCCGAGGGAGGCTGAGGCAGACCCAGTTCCCAGGGAAGCTGTATGTCAGCTCCCAGGCTCTCTACATACACACCATTGAAAGGGGAGGCAAGAGGAGGGGAAGAGACAGAAGGGGAAGGCAGCGGATCTGGGCAAAGGAAGACGTGCCATGTCTCAGTGATGGCCTCAGCCTACCCAGGTAGCTCTCGAACTGGGATGGCCCCTCAGAGTTGCCCCAAGTTGGGCATGGGGGCAAGGCCATGAGAGGGGGTCATGGACAAGGTAGCTCTCTTCAGCCAAGGCATTCCTGCAGAGGACTGATGCCCGAGAGCTGTCTGCAGGCAGCACCCTAGCATCGGGGGGTACAAGTCCTTCATTCTCTAAAGGGGAATCTGGATGGCACAACACAGCAGGCACTACAGGGGCCTTTCGACAGGGGCCAGAACATGAGCCAGGGTTCGTGAGACCAGGTCTCCATCTCTGCCTTCACTAAGGGGAGCCACCCATCCCTCAGGATAATGCAAGGCCCTGAGAGCTTCTGGGGCATTCCTGAATACACTTCACAATTGTAGGTTTGAGAAAACGGGAGTGTTGGGCTTAATGAATACATCTATTCACCTTTGGCTCTGATTTCTGGAGCTTTCTCAGGTTCAGAGAAGTGGGAGACTCAGAGGAATCAGGAAGGGAGCACCCCCTGCACCCCTGAGCTAAAATAATTTTGCCAAAGTCTGGATACCCCAAACGTTTCCCAATGCTCTTGGGGAAAATGCCAAGCTCCTCCCTGCCCTGGCCTTCAAGATCCCTTGATGTCTGGCTCCTGCCTGCCTTTACTGCTTCATTTCATGTTCATTTCTCTTCTTCTCCTGAAACTCCAGGGCAGAGCTGCTTAATTGAACTTTCTGCCAGGATGAAATATTTTCTACCTGTGCTGTCAAATGCAGTAGCCACAGCTACGTGTGGCTATTGAACCCTTGAAATGTGGTTAATGAGGCTGAGGAACTGAACTGAATTTTTCATTTTGTTTTAATTTTATCATGTTTTTTGTTTTGTTTTGTTTCATTTTGAGATGGAGTCTCGCTCTGTCACCCAGCTAGAGTGCAGTGGCACAATCTCAGCCCACTACAACCTCCGCCTCCCGGATTCAAGTGGACTTCCTGCCTTAGCCTCCCAAGTAGCTAAGATTACAGGCTTGGAGCACCATCCACAGCTAATTTCTGTATTTTTAGTAGAGACGGGGGTTTGCCACATTGGCGAGGCTGGTCTTGAACTTCTGACCTTAGGTGATCGGCCCACCTTGGCCTCCCAAAGTGCTGGGATTACAGGTCCGAGCCACCACTCCTGGCCATTTCAATTTTATTTTAAGGGCCACAGGTGGCTAGCAGCTACTGCTCCTAGCCACAGCTCCAGCCACAGAGGCCTTTTTTTTTATTTCCCACCCCAGGGCCTTTGCACTTGCTGTGCTGGTGTGCAGTGACCATCCCTTGGACCTTCTCGTGCTGCCTCCTCATTATCTAGGTTTCGACTCCAACATCACCTCCTCAGAAAGGCCTTCCTCAGTCATCCAAGCTAAAGCATTTTCCCAAATTCCAGACCCGTCCACTATATTTGCATATTGTAACACCTTCATTGCAGTCATCAGTGTGTAAATTTTTCCTGTTTATTTATTTCTGTTTATTGTCTGTCACCTGCAGCTATAAATAATATATAAGCCAATATTTGTATAGCACTTATTATGTGTCAGGTACTGGTTTATCACTTCACTTATATTACCTCATCTAATCCCTTCAACTCTCCTATGAGATAAGTGCTGCTTTGTCCCCATTTTGCAGCTTTTGTTTCCATAAAGCTCAGAGGTGGACTTGCCCAAGGTCACCTGCTGGAAGATGTCTTTACCTCTGCAGTCCCAGCACCAACATAGAGCAGTGCCAGACATATTGAGCAACGACTCGGTTCGCGGCCCTTGACTGCCAATCTGGCTAAGGCTCAGCAGGGTGGGGTGGTTGGGCTGCTGTGGACCGAGGAAGCCTTCTGATCTTGGGTGTGGGCATCAGCCCTGTGGCCCCATGGAACTCCTGGTTGGAATGGTGGGCTGGGGACAAGGACAAAGATGGTGCTGAGTGTGGCCATCAGGTTGCTCATCCCGTTTAGGGAGACCCCAGTGGGCTGGGAGGGGAGAGGAATGGGCCTCGGTGGGCAAACTTGGCAAACCCTTCTCCTAGGCAGTGAATGTTGCTAGTGGCCAAGGTGGACTCCGCCCATCACTGGGGCTGGGGCTGGGGCTGGGGCTTTCCCAGTGCCTTGACAGAAAGGGACCAGAGTTGTGGAGACCAGCCTTTTCCTCTGCACAGAGCTCTGACACCCACCTGGCTTCCCCAGCAGAGGCCTCGCCTGGGGCTGTCCAGCTGCAGGGGAGCATGGAGGGGGCTCTGTGCAGCCCAGCAACGGGGAGAGATCTTCCTAGCGATCAGCATCTGCTAACACAGCCTGGTCTCCCCAGGGTGTCCCTGCCTCCTCTAAAAAGCATCTTCTCTTAATTAAAAAGGCAGGGCCTTCTCTCCAGAAGGGACATTCCATGAGGAGGGGAAGCCACCAGAGAGGCCTCATCCTCCTTTTGGTCCTGCTGTTTACATTTCCTATGGATATTGTACCCCCTCATGTCCCATCCCCCACCCGGCACCCCAGGCTTCTAGGTGTGACAGAACTTTGCACAGAAGCCTGAAACACAATTGCCATTTCCAGTGAGGCCTCTTTTCTACTGGGTGACCTGGAGTCAACTTCTTAACCTTCCAGCCTCCGATTCCTCATTCTACAAGGAAACACATGTGCCCTTCTATGATTGCCGTAGGATCTAGGGAAGTATGACGCTCTCAAAACCTTTAAGACTTTATACATGTGAGATCAACACAAGTGTAAAAAACCACAATGACGTTCATACAAGGGTTTCACATAGGCTCTCTCCCTTAGGCCCAGAAAACAATTTATCAAAAGAAAACTGCTAGATATGGCCGGGTGTGGTGGCTCACACCTGGAATCCCAGCACTTTGGGAGGCTGAGGCAGGCGATTCACAAGGTCAGGAGTTCGAGACCAGCCTGGCCAACATGGTGAAACCCCATCTCTACTAAAAATAGAAAAAAAAATTAGCTGGGCATGGTGGCGGGCGCCTGTAATTCCAGCTACTGGGGAGGCTGAGGCAGGAGAATTGCTTGAGCCCGGGAGGCAGAGGTTGCAGTGAGCTGAGATCATGCCATGGCACTCCAGCCCAGGTGACAGAGTAAGACTGCGTCTCAAAAGTTATAAAAAAAAAAAAAAAAAAGAAAGAAAGAAAAGAAAACTGCTAGGCTAGATGCACAAAGAAATCCCGGCAGCATAGAATAGAAAACACACAGAAACTTCATGATCTAGTAACCAACTCAAAGGTAAATGATGGTGTATGATCTTTAAATGCGGCCACTTTGCAGATGTCATTTCCAAGGCTGCCCTGATGCAGGAACGTGTCTGGTTGTCATGTAAATGAAGGAAGCAGCGGACCATATTCCGTGCACACTGATTTCTGCTCTGTGAACATAGGTATGCGTGTGGACGAGGATCAGAGGGGAGAAGAGAAAATGGAAACAGTTGTGTCAGAGCAGGGGTGGGGATTAGGTATGATGGCCTTTCTTTCACAAAATGCCCTTTCATGTTCTTACAGAGCTGTTTGAACAATAAATACATGTCAGAAAAACAAACCAAAAAAATGTTTTAAAGCAAAGCCAAATGTAATATCCAAAGTGTTTCCACTCTTCTCAGCTCAGATGGATCCAGTTTCAGGACTCCTCTGTCTCCCAGGCACCCCACGTCCCCGGCACATACACAGGAGGCCACGCAGCTCACTGTGCAGCCCGGGCCTCAATCGTCAGCCTCTCGGTCTGGTGTGTGAGACGGCAAAACTCCACTTCATCCTTTTGTTTGATCTTTACCCCTTCTCCTGTCACATGCTTAAGGCTCTTTCTGTTCAAAAGACAGTGGTTTTAGCTGGGTGCCGTGGCTCACACCTATAATCCCAACACTTTGGGAAGCCAAGACTGGTAGATCGCTGGAGTTCAGGAGTTCAAAACCAACCTGGGCAAAATCCCATCTCTACAAAAAAGTTTGAAACAATAAATTAGTCGGGCGTGGTGGCGTGTGCCAGCAGCCCCAGCTACTCGGGAGGCTGAGGTGGGAGGGTCGCTTGAGCCTAGGAGGTTGAGACTGCCTTGAGCCGAGATCACGAGACTGCCCTCCAGCCTTTTGAGACCCAGTCTCAAAAAAAAAAAAGTGGTTTCTGTCATTTCTGCTTGTCACCAGACTCTAGTTAGAGGCTCTACATCCTCAGTCATGAAAATTATTTCACTTGCAGTTGTACTGAGACCTGCCAAGGATGCCAAGCATGTTTCCTCACAGGGATCAGCGCTGATTGGTTGGTTGTGGTTGCCAAAAAGTACAAGAAACAAACAGCACTGAAATAGATCAGTTGTGTCCGCCATGGTCCCTAGATAGAGGAATGGTCTATGTCCTGTGGTATTTGCAATTCCAAAATAGACGGGTGCTCAACGCAGGGCTCAGATATCTGGGCTTTCACCTCAACCCCGCCGGTGCTTCCCTGGTGAACCTTGGGTACCAGACGGCGTTGTCGTGTGTGTAAGGAAAAGCGGAGGCTCCCAGTTCTGCAGGCTGTGTGCTGTCTGGAAAGAGGATGGACTTTGCGGTCTCATAGACCCAGGCAAGAATCCCAGCTCCATCCTTTACTCACTATTTGACCTTGGGCAATCTGTGTAACCCACAGAGCCTGGGTGTTTACATCTGTAAGTTAGAACTCAGATAGGCTAAGCTATAACAATTAAAAATAGTAGACAGTGCCCAGTCTACTGCTGGCACACAGTAGGCGTTAGGGTAGCTGTTATCCTGGTCACCTGTGACATTTGGAGGGTTTGGTGGTGCCATTCAGCCAGGAGGCATGGAAGCAGGCCATGGGGCTGCCAGGCTGCTGCCCATGAGGCTGTGTGTTTATTTCTCCCTGGCCCACAGCTATGCATGCACGCCTTCACCATGCCCTCCCCGACTAATGACACAGCTGTTTGAGACAGGATTCATTGAAAGACTGGGACAAATTGATGTTTCATTTGATTGTGCTATTGTAAGTTAAAACACTCCATGTCATAATGAACTAATAACATTTGCTAATTACTAATTGCTGTATATGCAATTTAAAGTAAGATTTAAGAAAAATAGATATCCAGGGGTAATTAAGTACCTTACTAATTGTTAATTATTCCCTGTCACTCCTCCACGTAGTCCTGCTTTACCTTCAGGCCTGAGGGAAGCAGCCTCCTAACTCACCTGACATCCTGGGGCGGGGGACTTGTGTGGGGCTTGTCTTCAGCTCTGGGCTTCCATGCCGTGTAGAAGAAGGGAGGCAAGAGGGAGGAATGCAAGCGCTCTTGAAGGTGGTGTGCCCAAACAATTCCACTCTTGGTCAAAGCTAACTCTCAAATACAAGTTCAGTGTCTAAACACTGTTATGACATTGCTCCTTCACAGTACTGCAGCTCAGATGATCCAGCGGACCCACCCCTCCGTTCACTTAATCACTTATTCATGCATTCAGCAAGGATTGACTGAGCCCACAGTCTGGACCAGAAGTTCTGGGCTGCAGAATTGGAGAAGTTCAGGCCTGGAAGGTCCCCAGAGATTGGGTATTGCAAATTAGCAGTTTGAGGACCAAATACAGCTCTTTCACAGGCTTTGCTTGGCCTGCAGAGTAGTTTTTAAATGTTCTTAAATTAGTATCAGCATTTAGTAATGAGAAGATTTTGCAGGAAATATCTGATTCTCGACTTTTCTTGAATAGTTTCAAGATCTGGCAATAGTAGGTCTGCATCCTCAACTGGAAATACTTGGTTGCAGCTGAGGGGTGTCCAGTCCATTTTAAGCACACAGGCAAGCCCTTAGCACTCTGCCACGGTCGCCACCATGCCCTATCGCACTACACCTGGCCTAATTCATTCATTTATGTTTACCTGCCTGGCTCCTTGTAGGCATTGGAGTTTGTGGCACCTAATCTCCCTCAACTCCTCTTGGAGTAGTGACTAAAGAATGAATGTGCCCATCATAAATCTCACAGTCTAACAAAAGAAAAGGCAGAAAAACATGGACATGGAACGTGGAAGTGCCATCCACACATAGAAATGAGAGCCATCATTCACTGAGTATTTTCATGTCGTGTGTTGTGGTGAATCAAGGCCAACTGCGTGGAGGAGGTGGTGTGAAGCCGTGGTGTACATACGGCAACCTCTGCTGGCGAACTGTCGATGCCTTTTGGATGTAGAAAAGGGAGCAAGGCTTGCACAATTGCTAATTTCCTGGGAAGGGGCTGGGGATGGGGCAGGACATCCCTCCACTTGTGAAGATATCTCTAGGTCTTGTGGGAGGATCTCACTCTTTCTGGGAGACTCAGTCAAGGGTGACAAGTTCAAGTGTGGAGACCCTGAGACTCCAGGTTGTTATCAAAATAGAGTTGAGGGGTCAGAGCCAGCAGAGTGCGCTGAGCAAGGCCCATCCTGACTGACTTCCACCTCGCCCACACAAGGGCCAACTTGATAGAGAACCTCTCCATCTTCCCTGGGCCCACTGTCCCTATCTGTGTGTGGCAGCCCAGCCCCTCTGTCCTGTGCTAGAGGCCTGGCCAGGAAACTGTTCAGCCTGAGAACAATGCCCACCCTTGGCCTGAATCTGCAAAATTGGTATTGTAATCTCTATCAGCAAGACCTACCCACAACGTTTCCTCACTCAGGACTTAGGATTCTGACCCCACCCTGGAAGTGACAGGGGCCCAAGGAAGTAAGAAAATGTGCAATTTGTCCCAACAGTTCAAAGCTGGTGGCTTAAATCTATACTATTTCACTCAAATGGTCACCTAGTCCTGTCCAGCCTGCTCTGCTTAGCTCAGCTCACCCTGAGCCCTGCCTGTGTTCTTTGTGGGTTCCAGGATTTTAAGGGCTCATCTGAGAGGCAGGGCAACAGGGTGCTGAAAGGGTGATTAACATGGACCAGTACCAATCAGGGGCCTGTTAGGAACCGGATCGCACAGCAGGAGGTGAGCGGCAGAGCTTCCTCTGAATTGACAGCTGCTCCCCCATCGCTCCGCCTCCTGTCATCAGTGGCAGCATTAGATTCTTACAGGAGCGAGAACCCTATTGGGAACTGTGCATTTGAGGGATCCAGGTTGTGTACTCCTATGGGCCAAGGTGGAACAGTTTCATCCTGAACCCGCCGCTCCCACCCCGAAAAATTGTCTTCTAGGAAATCAGTCCCTGGTGCCAAAAAAGGTTAGAGACTGCTGCCCTAGAGTCAGCCTGGCCCTCACCAGCTTGGGACACAAGGCAGGAGATGCTGCCCCTCTGTGTCTCAGTCTCCTGAGGTCCACCTTAAAAGGCTTATAAGGGTTTAATATGGTAATACCTGTGAAGCGTTAAGATTGGTGCCTGGCACATGAGAAGAGCTCTTATTAGCCATCCTTCTGGTTAGAACAGCAAGGGCAATATCATGTGCTTCTGGGATTGGATGCCATTATTTCTGACTTCATAACCATACAATTGTCATAGCTGTATTTATTGAGTGCTTACTCTGAGCCAGGGACAGTGCTGGATATCTTACTTGTATTATCTCATTTACTACCCAAATCCAGTGAGGTACATATACTCTTATTACCCCCATTTTACAGAGGATACTGGGCTCAGAGAGGTTAAGCAGCTTGCCCAAAGTCACATAGCTAGTAAGTAGTGAAGCGGAGATTCGAACCTGTGGCTGTTTGGCTACAAAGCCTATGCTCTTGTCCAGGATTCTGGGCAGCTCTCCATTCCTTCTAAATAAAAGGAAGAACAGTGAAACCATGAGACTGTGTCTGTTTGTAGCTCCTCCTAAGATGGGCAGTGTCTGGACGGGGTTTGTGATCAGTCCTCAATGGGGGACTCTGGGAGCCAGTTTCAGGAAAGAGATGAGTGGGGTCTGAACTTAGCCCAGGGATGAGGCCACGTGGTCCTCAAAGGCACCTGACAGGACTCATGGCGGGTTCTCCTTCTCAGCAGTCTAACCATCTCCCCCCACCACTAAGTCTTGTTGACTCTTAATTTGCTTTTGCAGCTGAAGCAATAAATGTAAAAGTTAAGAAAGAAAGCTTTAGAGTGTAGCTGATTCCAAATGCGGCTCTGCCAGCTTACCAGCTGTGTGACCTTGGGCAAATCGCTTAACTTCTCTGCACAGCCACAAGAGCGCCGTCGGCAAAACAGTGCATAATAGCACCAAACCTGCCTGTCCGGGCAGTGAGATAAAGCATGTCACTGGGGCTTAGGGCATGCCTGGATTTCAGTTGTATGACTATCGGCCAGAATTTTGACCTCTCTGCGGCTCAGTTTCCTCCTCTGTTAGGTGTGGACAATAGCACACCTTGTACAGTCACCTTCTAGGGCTACTGTGAAGAGCAAATGATACAATGTGTAAGACGCTTGGCCCTGGTTACAGGTTAGCATGATGCCAGACCAAAATGAGTTATTCATATTAGGTTGGTGCAAACGTAATAGCGGTTTTGACATTCCTTTTAATGGCAAAAACCACAATGACTTTTGCACCAACATCATAAATGTGACTTTAAAATTAAAAAGCTCTTCCTTCAGAGATACAGACAGGCCTGGTTGTCAAAGAAAGACCTACGAAGCCTGCAGCCCCTCACAGGCCTCTGAGGGGTGGCGTTTGGAGTGGGTCTGTCTGGGGCTGTGACCCTTCACCAGGCCCTCCTCTCTGCTCCTCCGGCAGCCGCCTGGCAGGGTCGTGGCCAGCAGAGCCATGTTGTGACATTTGAGCTGCCCCAGGCAGGGCCTTGCACAAGAACATGAGCGAGATCCAGTGTCAGGAAGAAGTCTCAGGTCAGAGGTGCGATGCCCGGAGACTCCTTGTCTTCCCTCAGGGACCTGAGTGACATCTCAGTGGAAGAAAGCAGCCCTGGCTTGGGACTCCGGGGCTGGGGCTGGCAGTCAAGGACGAATTGCCCCTCCCAGTCCAGTCGCTGGTCACAAGGCCCAGAGCCACAGGCAGAGGAGCTGCCCAGAGGGCTGCAGCCAGAGGAGACAGGAGTTCGGGAATATTCTGTGCGAGCTTCCAGACAGCACGTCTTCTTTCGGCATCTCAGTTCCTCACTCAGAAAATGGAGCTGCTGACTCCTACTCCAGCCTTTTAGGGCTGTTTTGTGGCTCAAATAAGAAAAGGTAAAACCTTCCTGAGAAGGAAGAAGGGCTGAATGTCAGCCACAGAGTGCCCCAGGCAGGAGCTCACTTGGGAGTGGGAACCCATGTGGGGCCAGCTTCATCCCAAGACCAGTAGCAAAGCAGCTCTAAGCTGGACAGGAGGCAGAGTCAGGGAGCCTGCACCCAGGGGGTAGTGTGGGGCTACAGTCTCTCTCTGGGGCTCCCGGCCTCAGTCTGCAGGAAGCAGGCGTGGTGACGAGCAGATGAGCCCTGCTCCGGGGAAAAGCTATCACAGCCCCCGCCTCAGGATGAAGTGTCAGGGGACTCAGATGGGGGGTCTCCTGAGCTAGAAAGGAAGCCCCTAAGGTCAGGGACAGCGGGCGACCTTTACAATCCCCTGCACATAGCCATGCATAGCTGGTGTTGAGCAGGTGTTGAAAGTGGGCATGAGGGGAACACAGCTCCCTATGCCAGGACACAATCTTCTTCACCCCTCATACCGCACTGAGCCGTGCTTCCAAGTGCCTGACTTCTGCTGAAGAATGAGAAAAGCAATTCAGGGGAACGCAGTCACCTCCTGCTCAACCCTTAGCCTTTCAGGCCCTCATCAGCTGTCGAGACACCATTCCCCTCTCTCCCTTTCATTCACCCAGAATTACAGCTGGGCTGGGGAGGGGCACAGGGGTGGCCTGGTGCCATCTTCTGTCTGGGTTGTCGTTCCTCTCACCAGGGGCTGGGCATCACCCTCCATCCCCCTGGGCAGAACCCTGCAGCCAGGTCCCCCATGCCCTCCTTGCCTGCAGCCTTCTGTGGCCATTTTCCTGAGCATGAGGGCCGCTATCCCCCGTTCCAAGGGATGTGGGACTCTGGCATTGAGGTCTGCAGGGGTGGCAAGGGGATCTCCTGTTCTTCCTCCTGCTCAGATCGACTCCCACCAGAGCCATCTCCACAAGGGCTCCTGGCCCCAGGCATCTACCCTCACCCATTGCTAGCTAGGCTGGGGACCGGCTTCTCTGGAAACAGGACTGCATGGGAAAAGAGAGGAGGCCTGAGGGACATGAGGGTTCTGTTGGGAGGAGAAAGGGAGAATGGATGCAGAGGAGGTAACCAAGAGGGTCTGCTACCCAGGCACACCCCCCGTGCCCACGGACAAGAGTTGCCCCAGGTGCTGGGCCAGGCATCTGAGCCTCCCCCGACCTACCGGCCCTCAGGCACTTGCAAAACAAGGCAGGGAGCAAGGAAGTGAAGGGGGCACCTCCAGATTGAAAGGAGGGATTAGCCAAGAAGCCCCTGGAACCGGACCAACAGCCCTGCCAGGCTGCCGGGCGTGAAGTCCGCTTCCATGGAGTCTACGGGAAGGGTGCGCTCGGGTGGATCCCAGGGTGGCAGTGGCACAGCTAGTAATGTGGGGTCCTCTGAGGACCCCCTGGGGCCAGGGCATGAACTAAGCTGGAGGGGATCTTACTGGCTCCTGTCCCTTCCTTGCCCACACCTCCCAGTCTCTCTGCCAACCTTAGCAGCTGGACCGGGATGGCAGAGAGCTGCAATCAGTGCTAGTCCTTACACCTGGTATGAGATGTGTCTGGGGAGTCTGGGACACCCAGCCTCTCCACCTCTGTCTCTGCCACTCCCCAAGGCCAGGCCCAGTCCTGCCTGATTAGTTGTAAACGGGTCCTCCTGCTTCGTCGACTTGCTTCCCCTGAGTCTCACCTCCAGATGGCTCTAGTTTCCAGGATGACTAATAGGTTCCATATCATGTGCCAATTTCTGCTGATTGATAGTGGTTGTGTTGCAAAGAATTGTGAAGCCTTGTCTAGGCTCATTAAGGAGCTGTGATTGATTATCAATGTCAGCCATGAGTGCAGGAAGAGAGACTATAGGTGTGTGTGATTTAAACTGCTGCCCGCTTCTCCCAGAACCTGTTACTCTCCATCAACCTGACCTGGAAAGGGCTAGGGATGTCTTGTGGCCGAGAGACGTCATCCTAGGACAGATGTGAGCTGTGGCGTGCTAGCAAATGTTTAAGAACTGGCTCTTGGGGTAAGGTGGGGCTGCTTTGTAGCTTTTGCCAATTTCCATGGTGTGAATACTCCCACCACGGCCAATTTCCAGCTGCCAGTGTGAAGTCACTAAGCGCCAAGTTAGGAAGAGATGCACACAGTTGGCTCTTGCAGGACGGCACAAGCTGGCTCTGTCTGAGTAGTCAGATGTTTTTCCTAAGAAATGTAAAGCTTCTCACAGCTCTGATGGTGGGCTGTTCTGGGACGAGCACTAGACCAGGATTCATGATCGTTTACCAACCATAAATAACAGGCAAGTTACATCCTTCTCAGATCCTCAGTTTTCTCATCTATAAAATGGGAGTTGGGTTGTGGTGGACTATCATTTAAGGAAGTGCTTTGTCAGTCACAAAGGATGATTTGTCAGCCATGCTGACAGGACATCAAAGAAATTCAGATGGTCTACCCCAGAAATCTGCCTCATCCCTTCCTAGAAAGTCGGGTTTGGGCCGTAGGGCTGTAGGAGACACGGCTTGGGTGTTCTCTTTGAGGTTAACCCCCAAAGATAGAGACTGCCTGAAAGCTTACCAGTTGCCCTTCACAGGCCTGCCCCCAACAAATTGCTTTCCATGGTTTTTTTTTGAGACAGACTCTCGCTCTGTTGCCCAGGCTGGAGTACAGTGGCACCATCTCAGCTCACTGCAACCTCCACCTCCTGGGTTCAATCAATTCTCCTGCCTCAGCCTCCTGAGTAGCTGAGATTACAGGCACACACCACCATGCCTGGCTAATTTTTGTGTATTTTTAGTAGAGATGGAGTTTCACTATACTGGCCAGAATAGTCTCGATCTCCTGACCTCATGATCCACCCGCCTTGGCCTCCCAAAGTGCTGGGATTACAGGCGTGAGCCACCATACCCAGCCCTTTCCATGGTTTTTAAAGCTACTCGTGTTTCCCTTCTTCACTGCTCATTGAGGCAGAGGCTGCTCCTTTCATTTCTCCATGTGCCTCCTTCAAGCTTCAGGAGCCCATGGTCCTGGGAGGCAGGCAGACCTGGGGCCAAGTACCAGCCCGGTGACGCATGTGTTTCGCAACCTTGAATATGTCATAAACTGCCTGGGCCTCAGCTCTTCCATCTGTAGAGTGGGAGCAATAACCATCATAACTTCTTCACCGGGTTGTTGGGCAGACCGAGTGAAATAAGGTACATAAGGGTCTCAGCATAGTGTCAGGCACAGAGTACATGCTCAATAGATGAGTAACACACAAATTACTATTTGTCCTGATGAGGTCTTGGATGGAGGTGGAACAGGCCAAACTAGAAGAACGAGATCCCAAGAGTTGGCAAACCATAGGTCAGCAAGGACTGGGGCGTGGGTGACGGCGTGCGTCGTAGGGACTGAGGCACAGGGAGAGCCCCGAGGCAGGTCTGGTGCCATTAGTCCAGCACAGTGTTTCTCATCCTCAACACTATTCACATGTGGGACCAGATGGGTCTGTGGTAGAAGGCTCTGTGCACTGTCTTTTTAGCAGCATCCCTGGCCTGTACCCACTAGAGACCAGTAGAAGGCTCCCAGTTATGAAATCAAAAATGTCTCCAGACACTGTCAACTATTCCCTGGAGAGCCAAATCCCCCCCAAGCTGAGAACCCCTGCTCCAGCAGGCAGAGTGTATCCAATATCACTAGTCACCCGAGGTCTGAGGGGAGCCCATGAGGCAGAACACCTGTCTTGGCAGAGATGGGTGGGTTGGGCACGTTGCAGAACTGGGGGCAGGTGGTCGGCTACAGGCAGCCGGGAAGCAGGCACCAGGTGGTGTGAGTGGGGGCTAGGACCCCAGCTGCTGGGAGCCCAGAGGCACAGCAGGGTCAGAAGATGGTTCAGATGATGCTGAACTTGGGAGCACCCTTCCACTCTTGACGCCCCCTGTTCAGGACCAGGACTGGGTCCAGCGACTGGGTGGGACCAAGTCCAGGGATGATGGGGAGGGGACATACCTGCCCACTTTAGAAAGGGCTGAGGGCCCAGCTGACCCTTCTACCCTTGAGAACTTCGTGATCTCCAGCCAGGAGAACACAGGCTGTGGAGCAAGAGAGACCAGGTTCAAATCCAGGCTCTACTGTACGGAAATAAAAGCTAAACAATAAAATTATGCTGGGCGCGTGACTCATGCGTGTAGTCCCAGCATTTTGGGAGGCCGAGGCAGGCAGATAGCTTGAGCTCAGGAGTTCGAGACCAGCCTGGGCAACATAGCAAAACTCCATCCTTACAAAAAATGCGGAAATTAGCCAGGCGTGCTGTGTGGTCTCAGCTACTCGGGAGGCTGAGATGGGAAGATTGCCTGAGCCCAGGGAGGTTGAGGCTGCGGTGAGCTGTGATTGCACCACTGTACTCCAGCCTGGGCAACAGAGTGAGATCCTATCTCAAAAAATAATAATTAAAGTTTAAAAACTTTAAGAATCAGATGCCATCACTTAAGAGCAAAGTGACCACCTTACGCAGATTGCTTAACCTCTAAGCTTCAGGTTCCAAGTCTATGGAAGGGGTGATAACGCCAACCTCACAAGGTTGTTGTAAAGATGAAGTGCGGTGTGATAGTTACCATACTTAACACTCTGTCCTGTGTCTGCCGCATAATGGACACTTAGTAAATGATGCCGATTGAATTAATGAAGGAACGAAGAAATGAATCCTCCTACAGCAAAGCTCTCTCCCTTAAACCCTCATGTTTGTTTTAGTTCTCATCTCTGGAATTCCTCCAGCTTTCTAACATAGGAAACTGTTGCCTTCTCAGCAGAAGGAAATGAATTATTCATCTCTTATCATCAGAGCTTTGCATCAGGCCTGGTAGATAATAAGTGCTTAAATAATGAAGTTTTCCTTCCTCAGAGGACAATGACTATACTCAATTCATCTTTAGAGAGCCACAGCCCAGCACAGTGACTCACCCACAGTAGGCATTGTTAAGTGTTTGTTGAATGAATGAACATATAAAAAGTGGTTGGAAAAAAAGTCCCAACCCACAATGCTACCCCAGAATTCTTCATAGGGGTCCATCTCTATGTGTCCATTTTGGGGGAGCATGGCTGCCTTGCTTGGAGGCGGTGGGTCAAACCCCAGGGGAGAACAGTAGTGGCCTTAGCAGGAAGCTGAGGCGGTGGAGACAGACATCAGCAGGGAGGTCTCAGGCAGAATGTCCCCACCCTGGATGGCTGCTGTGACCCTCCCCTGACAGCCCTGCTTGCGCCACCTGAGGGCGCTGGGACAATCTTCATAGTCTCCCTGCTGCAAGAAACAGGTGTCCTCCTGAGGAAGCAGCAGGTGCATGGGTGGAGTCCAGGTGTCTTCCTCCTCTCTCAAGATGTGGTAGTGTGGGCTGTACCTCGGCGGGATCAACTGCGCAGGTCATGAGTTACGGCGTGCTGTTAGGAAGACACCAGGATGGGAGTCAGGAGACTGTGTGCTGGTCCCACCCCCATCACCTGCCCACAAAGTGGCCCTGCATGGTCATGAATCTCCCTGGGCCTCTCTTTCTCCATCTGTACTGTGGGGACTTGGTAATGCTTTGGGGTGACTCCATCCTTTGATGACTGGCCAGGGTGATGGGCACAGCCAAGTGGCCCACATGGGAGAGCAACAAGTGACATCCAGGCACTGCTAGATTTTGCAAAGCCATCAGCTCCCCAGCATCTTAGAGCTGCCAAGCATTGAACACAGCATCAGGGGAAGCATCTGCTTGGAATCCCAGGGCTGTCCCAATACAGGCCTGTCAAATGAAAGTTGGCAGGGGCAGGATGGCAGCTGGGCTTTCCAAGGCACCCAAAGATTTTCCAGGGGGACCCATGAGGACCATCCTTAACAGGAGAAAGCCTTCTTTTATAGCACCCCTACATCACTCTCCCTTCCTATGGCACAGTATTAGCTCACAAAGAGGATTTTCCTGTTTCTGAAGTCCCTGTAAGGGACAGGGATGGGGAGTGGCAGCCTGGAAGAGCTTGGCAGAGCCAAATTCCCTTGCATAAGACAAAGGCACCTGTAAAAGACAGATGAGAGGGTTGAGTCAGAGAAGGGGGCTGGAGGCTGACCATGACAGGCATCCCAGGGGAAGGACTGGAGAGGACTGGGTCTGCGGGCAACTGCGGGGTCAGGGGTAGGTTGCTTTCTGAGCGAGAGACGGAGAGAAAGGCACTGTAGAGAAGAGTCTAGGGCACTCCCATTCACTAGCTGCATGGCCCTGGGGAGTCGCTCAAACTTCCCCGTCTCAGTTTCCTCATCTGCAAGGCGGGAATGATAGAACCTACTGCGTAATGGAAAACACCTCGAATTGTGCCTGGCACCTAATAAGGCCCATAAAGGTGTGTGCAGTGATGATGGTGGTAGTAATATAAAAGCCCTCAAAATCTTCAGTAGAATTAATATCCCCCAGGGGTGGACCCAGCAAAGTGCTCTTCGGCCACCGGGCTGAGTGTCGAGTCTTGTGCCAGCTACCTGGCTGTATCTGGTGACACCTATGCCCGAGACTGCGAACAACAGGCAGGGCTGCCCTCAGAGGTCCAGCCTGGGTAACTGGGGGCCTCACCAGAGCCTGCCACAGTGGGAGCCAGGGCCCCGTCAGGCCTGGCAGGCGCAAGTCATCTGCTTTCCATGTGGCTGAACCATCCCAAAATTGCCACAGGCTGAATTTTGTCACCAGCCTGCTTCTCATGCAGGGGACACCTCCCCCCTCTGGGAAGCACAGACTCCCCAGCTGGGCTGGCCCCTCTGGCAGGCTGCACTCTGAGATATTTTCAGATTCTGGGTGACATTCCTCTGCCCCTCAGCCTAATGGGTCCCAGATGCTCCCCCTGCCCGGTGCTCCCTCCCACGTGTTCTGGGCCCTGCATGCAAGCCTGGGGCCTGGGGCTTGCTCACCCAGGCGCTACACCTCTTGACTTTTTCTGTTGCTTTTAATTTAAAACATTTTGTTCACCCTTAACATGATGGCTTGACAGAGGCCAGCATGAAAGAGGCTGTGTCTTCCTGGATGGTGACCAGGGCAGGGAACGGACAGATGAAGGAGGAGAGAAGGAAGCCGGCTCTGGGAACGGGAGGAGCGCAGGGAAACATAGGAGCCTTTATTGGCCGAGCATAAAAGAAGCAACAGGAGTTGCAGCTGAGTTAACGTGGCCAGGGCACTAGGGGCCGGGCAGACGCACCAGGCTCAGCTGGGAATCACTGGGGCGGGCGGGCCGTGGGGGTTTCGTGGCTCATGTTCCGCAGAAGTGCCTTTCCTTCCCTATCTTTCCGGGGCTGCTTTTCTAAACCTTCCCTCCTCCTCCTCACCCCTACTCCTTCTTTCTCCCTCTCGGAACACTTGAATTTGTCATTCTTGGCTGTTGCCAGTAATGAGATAGGTCTGCTGCTGCGGCCGTGGGAGGGAGGCAGGGAGTGGATACCAGGAAGAGAAAGGAACAGAGAGGCATGGAGGAGGGTGGGGCCGGAGCCCCAGAGGGGGCTTTGAGAAAGAGGCTGTGGGTGGCAGACCCTGGAGGGGTGGCGTGCCTAACTCACTGTTAAACAGAAACCAGGCTGGGCCGATGGGCCTCAGGGTGCACCCACAGTGAGCAGCCGCGCCCGCCCCTGCCTGCCTGCTGCCCCTCCCTGGCAGGGCACAGTACACACAGGGCGTGCTAACATCCCTCATCTTTGCAGGGTCTGTTATTTCCACCTTTCTCAGTGTGCTTCAGTGCCCACCGTCCCATGTTCTGCAAAGCAGCCTTGTACACAAGTTCAGGCGGGTCCTGAAGAGCCCATTTTGTAGGGTAGGAAGCTGAGGCAGAAGGGTCACCGGTAGGTCCCCAGCAGGGTTGAGCCTGGGGCGCCGACCTCTGCATTTCTCATCCGATTATGAAAGTATGGAGATAAAGAGGGAAGAGATTGTATTGGTGAACGTGGGCCTGGAAAAGACAGTCTTCAAGGACCCGATGGCAACCCCTCCGCTGAATAATTCTTGCACACCGCTTCCCAGACAGCCTCCCCTCTGTCCCTACAGCAATGACACTGACCCAGGTATTTTTCCCTCTCTTTCAGGACCTCCTGTAAGTACTCAAGCCGTGGTTCTCATGCATCTGAAAGGCCTGTGTCACCTGCTGGTAACGGGGTTCTGGGTATGGGCACTGAAAGCTGGGCCCCTGCTGTCTTGGGGGGCCCTATGTGGGTTCCTGCGGGGTCCCTCCAGAATGCTTCTTGGGGAGGAGGAGGCCACCATTTTGCTTTTCACCCACCTCTGCACCCCTCCAGGGCAAGACAGTGGCTGCCCCCAGGGCAAAGCAGGCTCCAAATTTCAATCTGAAAGGGTGGCTTTCCCTCTAATTAGCTCAGTTCCTTTGTGCGCCAAAGAAAAAATTGCAAAAAAAAAAAAAAAAAAAAAAAACACCAGGTATTAGAAGAAAAGAGGTCATCTCTTCTCAGTTCTGCTCCTTGAAAGGTCTCAGAAAACAGGTCACCGAGCTGGCTCCAAGTGTGGTCTGCTCCAGAGGACTCATGTCCACATCCCTGAGTGGGCAGCTCCATTCTGGCGAAGCCACTTTGGGCAGGTGGTGGCGGTGGCCATGGTTATGTAAGAGAGAGCGGGTCAGCCGGCTAGACTGGGAGCCAGCACATAATTACAGGCAGCGCGCCGCTTGGAAGCCCAGGGTGGGGCGGGGACTGGAGCCTTCCAGAGAACCTGAGAAGAGCCCAAGGAGACTGCCTCCCTGAAGTAATGGATCCAGAGAACAGGAGCACCTCTCTTTCATATCCCAACAAAAGACCAGAGGGCGCTGGGGGAGCTGGAGATACGAGTTGAAAGGGCCCAGCCCTCACATCAGATCTTTCTCAAGGTTGCTGAATTCAACCCTATCATCATCCCTTCCTTGGAGAAGTTATTTCCATAGTGGTTTTCCTCTTGATCTGTACCTGTGGGAGCCGCCTGCCTAGCTTTTAGTAAAGGCCATTATTGAGTACTCCATTTGTCCCCCGAAAGGCCCTTGCAACCACGCTGAGGATCCCATGCCCCCAGACATGTCACAGTGAGGCAAGGCCTGTCATGTCATTGCTTGAAAGGAGGGATGATTTATTATGGCATGTTTAGGGCGTCTGATCTTAATTCCTATTATCCATCTTCCAAAATAAAGTCTGCCATAGAGAGCTTTCACCTGTTGGAAATGGGCTGGTTTTCCCTGCCTTATTCCAAGGAAGCCACAAGAGCCCGCAACTGCTCCCACCCTATCTCGGGACCTACTGCACACACCTAACCCTCAGGGTCAGGGCAGCTCTGAGTCCCTGCCTGACTTGAAGGTCCTCTCAATAGGAATTTCGAATTCTGAGACCTTGTGCTGGCCTGACCCAGGGACTGTTCACAGACCCCTTTGGGTCTGTGCTGAAGGAGCCCATGAGGTGGAGGGAATGAGTCTCAGTCTCTGCCCACAGAGTGAAGGATAAAGGCCCAGGTAGCTTTCCGCACATTCTGAGCCCAGCGCAGAAGAGAAGCTCTTTACCTTTGCCCAGTGCTGGCTGAAACTACAAGGCAGGAGGAGGAAGAAATGGGAAACTGGCCAGGGCAGGAATCACCTCCTCGGCCGTGTTCTCTCTGGTTCCTGCAAAAGAAGAATGCTGGTGACCAGAGAGACAGGGTCTGAGATGCCTGTCTGCTGCCCTCTGGGTATATCCTGGGGCCTGGCTCTATCCTCCAACAGGAAGACCCAGGTTCCTGTGGGCACAAGCTCAGCCAGTGCCTGTAGAACACGACCGTGCAGGATGGATTAAAGCTGCAGCAGAAACCATTTAGGTGGAAGCAAATTTGCAGCCACCACTGCCCTACCCGTCATGCCCCTGGCAGACATTGCTAATCAATTAGGAGGCTTTTTAACATAACCCATTAGTCAATCACTCCCAATCCATTGGCGTCAGTGCTTAAGCTGACATCCACTGGCCATCCCTGGATTCTATTTAAGGGAGAATTTCTTAATGCTGGGAACTGTGAGACTGAAAACAGATGACCAAGGGAAATAGGGATGTATCTTTCTCTGAAGGAATATAGGGAAATATTTGCCGGCAGCTGCCAGGCCTGGTTGAATATGATCCTTGCCGAAATAGTAGCTAACACTTACTGTGTGTTAGACACTGCTATGTTTTTATGGAGGCAGTGTAACAGTGATTACGAGCCTGGGCTCTGGGGCCAGACCAACTGCAATCAAATCCTGGCACTGCCACTTTTTGTTGTGTGACCTCAGCAAGTTACTTAACCTCTCTCTGCCTCAGTCCCCTCATCTGTAAAATTAGAAATAGTATCGTCCTCATATGAGTATTGTAAGGAGTGTGTGTGTGTATGTGCTACATATATGTGTATTTTTACTTGGAATATATTAATTCATTTGCTCCTGAAAGCATGAGGCTTCCCTAGATGATCCCTAAGGGTTTTTTGCAAATGTTTAATTTTTTTCTTTTTTAGAGGCAGGGTCTCACTCCCTCACCCAGGCTGGGGTGCGGTAGTATGATCATAGCTCACTGAAGCCTCAACCTCATGGGCTTAAGTGACCCTCCTGCCTCAGCCTCCCACGTGGCTAGGACTACAGGCTAGACTACACCTGCTAATTTAAAAAAAATTTTTTTTCTTTTTTTTAAAGAGACGGGGTTGTGCTATGTTGCCCAGGCTGGTCATGATCTCCTATCCTCAAGCCACCCTCCTGCCTTAGCCTCTCAAGTGGCTGGGTAAACATTACACTTGAAGGAAGAAATGATGATTTTGTGAATTTTTATTAATGAATTTATTACTTTATTTCTACCCCATTTCATTCCAAGAAACATTTTCTGGAGGATTGGGAGGTCACCGCCCCACTTCTCAGCCCACTCTGTGACGTTAGGGGACAGGCAGTTTAGAAGGGAAAGGAAGAGGGCATTGATTCAGCATTAAAGTTCTGGTTTTAGGGACGCAGGGCCTGGGCTGTCCTTGTGGGGGCCTGGGAAAGCAGGAGTGCTGCCAGGTTCTGGCATCTGCAGGCAGATTGATTCCTTCGTTAATGTGTCTTGAGGACCATTGAGAGCTCCACATTGCCGAGGCACTGGGGACACAGTGAATGAGACAGGGAGGTCCCTGCCTCAGGAGCTCACATTTTAGTGCAGCGGAGCAAAACCAACATGACCGGGATGGCGGCCAGTCCTGTCCCCATGAAGTCTGTAGCCCCACATTCCCCAAGGACCCCCCAACTGGCAGGTGTCACTACATCACCGCTGAGGGGATGTCCTCAGGAACAAGGCTTAGAAGGGGTGATGTACTCCTGGGGCTGCCTGAACTTTTCTCAGCAGCCCTTCAAGGATGGACTTGTCTCCCAGGGAACCCCGCAAGACCCACTCCTGGTTCTGCCTTTGGCTTATGGGAAAAGCGGGATGTCTGGAAGGAGAGAAACCAGATGTGGCAGCAGGTCTCTGAAGGGAGAAACTGAGGCCAGCCCTACGCACATCCCTGGCGGGTCCTCTTCTAATAATCATGGTAGTAGCTGCATTTATTTAGCACTTGCTATATGTCAGCAGCTGGGCCCCGAGCTTTACACACATTCTCCCATTTGACCCTAACAGATAGGTAATGATTATTCTTCCATTTTCAAGATGAGAACACCAAGGGACACCCAAGTGGCTTGCTAAGTGGTTTGCCGAGGTCACACAGCTGGTTGGGATACTGTTTGACAGTTAGGTGTTACAATACGCTGCCTGACCTATGTCAACTTCACTCTTCATTTCAGGGTCCCACTGGAAGGCCTGGACTCCCAGTAAGTAATTTTTGTTTCTTTTTTCCTTTGCGCCTCTTTTACGTGCTCCTTCTCATTCTGAGGACTGGCTAGGTTGGGTGGCTGGTTTTTCTCCAGGTGAATCTGGGTGACGGGCCGTTCTCCAGAATCCCTGATCTGTATAGCTTAGAGTGAAGCCACTTCAGCTCCTTCCTCCTTTGATATCTAGAGAGGACCCTACTGGGGCATCTTCAGCTGCAGACCTTAGTACCCCTGCTGGGGCCCCCGGCAGACAAATCACAGCATGCAGGCCCTTCCAAAGCTGGGCCTGACTTCCAGACTGACGGCCCTACCATGGGCAGTTGCAGGGACGGGCAGCCCGTGGGCACACTGACTATCCCCTGCACAGCAGCTGGCATTCAAATTACTGTTCTCCTATGCCTGCTGGTAAGACAGTGGACTCAAAAACTTTGTTTTCCCTCAATTACCATGTCCCAGTGCTGGGGACTGTGGGGGAATGTTCAGACTTGCAAATGGAAACTCTCCTAGTAAGAGCCCCAGCGCAAAAGGAGTGCCCAAGGAACCATGGAGACACTGGGACAAGAGAGATAGCCATCTCTTACTGAAACCGTAAGAGGAGCCAGGCACTGCATTTATGCCCTCTCACACATTTGGCTTGTTCAGCACCTCGGCGAAATGGGTATGATTGTAAATCTGTTTTATACATGAGACTCAGAAAGGTAAAATACTTTGTCCGTCTGTTCAAGCTTCGGGTGGGGAGCTGTTAGAGGCCCGTATCGTCACACACCATTCCATTCTACTGTTGCTTGTGGTCTGTGCTCCACCCTCGAAAACCATCTTTAGAGTCTTCTAAGACATTGCTCTGTGGAGTCTAGCCCAGGGCATGGATGAGTTGAATACTGGATATATGTACCATGGGACCTCAGGTGGGGAGTGACCCAGGCAAGATGCTGCAGCCGGTTAGGGGGCTGGGATCGGGTATGAAGGGCACCCTGGCCTGGAGCTGGTACCAGTCTGCCTTGTCTCCCTGTACCAAGACCACATCCATGAGATTCCAGACCCTTCTGTGCATCCCTCTTACCTAATGACTCCCCTTTTAGACATGGATTATACTGTAATCTTTGGACGAATCCAGCAGCTTCTAGAATTCATGCCTAGCAGTGGCTGTCTTAATGAAATGCATATGGGAGAATGTTCAGACTTGCAAATGGAAACTCTCCCAGTAAGAGCCAGTGCAGAGGAGGACGGGTGAATCGGTCCCGTGAAATCCAAGGAGGGGAAACATCAGATGACCGAGGGGAATGTGGGCAGACTTTGTTTTTTCTTACAACATCCACCTTTAAAAAGCATTTAGGGGACAATTCACAGAGCAGGGGCTGCTGCACATAGTTTCCAGTCTCTGACCATTCCACACCCATCCCTAACCCAAGCATTTTATGGCCAGGACTGCAAAGAGCATTAGTTTCAAAAAAGAAATGAAAAAGAAACCAAAACACGCATCCTGAAATATCACTGAAAGGCCCAAGAGTGAGTGGACCATGGGGCTGCCACAGCCGATGGCCAGCCCTGGCCTGGTGTCCTTCATAGGCAGAGCCAGTTTCAGATCTGTGGGTCATGGTCCTGTTGATGCTTCCGTGTGAAGGGACCTAGGAATAACCCTTGGAAAGACTGTGGATGTGAGCCCCTGGTGCACAAAGCAAAAGGTGTGGCATACAGACATGCTGATGAAATTTACCTGCCCACGGCTGTGCTAGGCTTGACATGAGCAGATGGCATTTACTTAACACCAAAGGCCAGGCAGGGGCCACATGCTCAGAGACAGCATCACATGGCATCTTCCCAGCAATCCCATGAGAGAGAAGCTCTTATCGCCCCACTCAACAGAACTGACACTCAAGGAGGTTAAGGGAAGAGTCGGTGCTTCTCATCTGCACTGCTACCCTGCCATTCATTAACAAAAGTGGAACATTGTACTCAAAGCCACCATTGCTCTTGACCATATATGTGAATTTTAAGAGCCTAATTTCAGCCATGGTTGCTTCTCTCAGGTATGTCCCACATACGTTGTGGATGTTCATTGTTCCTCAAGGCATTGTGCCTCAGTGGGGTTAGCAGATGCAGAGTCGCCTCAGAAACGCCCATGCAGTCCCCTCCTGCCCAGCAGGCCAGACAAACCAGCTTCATCTCCACACCCTATTGCTTTCCATCCTTCGGCTCATAGCAAACTCTAGGCCCCGCCCCAGGTTTTATGATGTCTGCATGCATATGATTGCAAAAAAATATTTTCTGCCAAAAGGGGGAGGAGCAAAACTTAATAAGCAGATTTCCAGCGTGAGAAGATGTAACCCCTGGCTATAAAACAAAGCATTTCCCTGGGAGCATCTGCAACTCGTGATTCAGCTGAATCCACATGGCTCTTGGTCCTTCCTGTCAGTACTGGAGGTGGCCGCGAGGAAGGAGGAGTGAAGAAGGACTCCAGTTGTTGCCTTCTTAAACCAGGGGCTGGGGAGGAGCACTGCTCTCCAGCCCTGGCAGAGGCAGACCGAGGAAAGTGAGTCACCTTCTATCACATGGGAACTGCCAATCACCCTACTCTGGGCCTTGAAGTTGTGCGTGATAAAGATGAGGCACATCCTGGCCATTGCTGGAATTGATGCAACAGTGAATTCTAAGGGAGCAAGGGCCTTGAATAGGCATAGGGAAACTGAGGTCCAGCCTGGGACCAGACTCCTCCTTCAGTGCTCTTTCCACAACACTCATGCCGAAGTATAGTCATAGCAGTGGCCACTTGCTGAATAATGTTTGGGGGCTGTATAGGGAGCACGTACATGACGCTTGGGCATCATACAGGGTGTCGTCCCAGCTGCAAACGGGATTAGCTGTGCCCTAATCAGGTGCGCAGCTTGCCTATGGGATCGTTCACATGCTAGCCTGGTTCCAACCATATATCTGATTGATTCTGCCTCCTTCATCATCAGGGGGACAAAGGTGCCATTGGGATGCCTGGACGTGTGGTGAGTTAGCCCGTTTGCACCTGCTCAGGTGGCCATTGCTTGCTTCTCCGTGCTGGCCTGTGGTCTAAACAATGGCAATGTGCTGTCTACCCCAGCCCCAAGGAGAGGGTCAGCACTTTCCCTTCCCCAGACCCCAGTGTGCTTCAGAGAGGGACAAGGAAGGAGAAGGGAAGTTTTATTCCAGTCCTTCAGACCCCACAATATGGCTTTACTCTCCAGAGAGCTGCCACAGCAAAGGAAACCCCCAACAAAGTTGCATGAACAAAGCTCTTTGCCAGTCACCTGCTGGGAACCGGGGGAGGGACAAACTGAGCCTCGACACTGGGAGGACTCCCACTCCGTCCCCCAGAGCTGGCAGTTCACCCTCAGATGCACAGCTGCTCCTGCAGTTACCCCTCGGTGGAGCCAGCGTTCCCAGAGGACTTCTCTGTACACAGAGATGCACTAAGGGATGCTGAAGACAGGGCGTGGTTCCAGGTGGAACCTCCAAGTCCTCACGAGGAGCCTGAGAGTTAAAACATTCCATGTTTCCTGCTGGAAAATGAAGATGGAGAAGGGGAGATGAGAATGTTTGATGGAGAGGGTGTTTCCCAGGAATGGGAAGGCCAGCAGCAGGCCCTGAGTGTCTGCGAAGGGCTATAAGTAGCCTAAGGTAGTGATGGCCATGCCCCACCCTCACCACTCCCCAGCCTCAGCTGGGACATGGCCTCAGCTGCTCTCCCTTTGTGACCCCTAACTTCCCATCAGCCGTCAGCCTCCGCCTCCACCTGGCTCCCCAGGACTCCTGACCACCCCCATGTCATTCTCAGCTTTGCCTCAGCATCTCATGGGATTGGCTCTAGGAGTGAGTGTGGCATCCTTGTGTGAATTTGCACGCCTGGTGTGAGCCTGCTGGTGCTCAGAGGTTGAGAAAAGGCATTCAGAGGATGGATAGCTGACCCTTGCTAGCACTAACTGCTTGCTGGCATTGTGCTAAGATCCTTCCATATGTTAGCTTACTCAGGCTTCACAAGAACTGCATGAGGTAGGCACAGTTTCCACCCCCACTTTTCAGATGAGAAACTGAGGCTCAGAAGCTTAATGTCCTTCCCAAGGTCACACAGGAAGTGGCTGAGCAGGAATCTGAACTCAGACAGCCCAACTCTAAACCTGTGCTCTTGATCCTGACAATATTAGGATCTCACCCCTCACCACCCACCCCCATTGGCCGTGCAGCTCTGAGGAGGGTCTGATCCTTAGAATGAAGCCCCAGAGGCCTGGGATATTTTAGAGTTCAGGGCAAGTGTTCCGTGTCACAGAGCTCTCTCCAGGGCCCACTCAAGGCCTGTCTATCAAGGCATAGAGGCTGGGAGCCCTGGGCCGCCCCACATGAAGCTCTCCCACCACCTCCCAGACCAGAGCATAGTGAAATTGCTGCCCAGCCCTGTCTCTTCTCTTCCGTTCTCGAACTCCAGATCCTGAGTCCACCCAAGCTGTCAGAGGTTCTGTACAGAGCAGGGAAATGTGATTCAGCCATCCTTTCTTGATGGCCTGAGCCAGGCATCTGAGCCACCATTGCCCTCTAAGCACCTATCTTCCGGATGAAGCTGTTGAGACTCACTGCACCTGAGATAGGGTGGAGTTGGGTTTTGTACCTAAGCCAACTGTGGGACCCCAAAGTCCCTGCTCCCAGTAGGCAAGTTTCAGGAGCTTCTTCCCTGAGTGCAGAGACCAGCCCACAGCTGCAAAATGCAAAGTGGCAGCTCCGGGCCTCCCCTTCCTTCCCTTGGGCCCTGTGGACACCTCCCCCCAGGAAGTGTCCCCCTGAGCTGTGTTGTGCCCCATAGCAGCGGGGGAAGGAAGGGAGCTGCAGGAGGTCTCCCCAATTCCTTCTTGGCAGGCCTATTTTCAAGCCACTGTGGCTGCTGGTGCTATTTTAAATGTGACAATGGGCCCATTTGGCTGCCCAGGAGGGGTCCTGGCATGAGCCACATGATTAGGAGTGAGGTGGCCAGTAGTTGTGACATGCCTGGGTCATCCCTGGGGTTTACCAGAGGTGGCGTCATTGGCCTGTCCAGAGCAGGGTGGACTGTCCATCTACTGGTCACTGTGATTGCAAGGGACCCTTGGCCTCCTAACCCACCTCTGCTGCCTCACTGACCCATGATCCATCCTTCCAGAGGTGTGTGTCCTGCCTTCTGGCCTCCTGTGTTTCTCCATGACCCCTCCCTCCACCTGGCCTGGCCAGCCCCAGGGACTCTGGGCTTGTGTAGCTTGGCAAAGCTTTGTTACTGGTGTTCAGTTGGACATGCAAACCTCCTAGACACCAGTGTCACAACACAGCCCTGGGGCAGTTCTCCCCCATCCCCACCCCAACCTCAGAGTACCCTGACCAGCTGGGGCCGTGGCTTCTGGAGAAGATTTCTGTTTTTTGTTTGTTTGTTTGTTTGTTTTGAGATGGAGTCTCACTCTGTCTCCCAGGCTGGAGTGCAGTGGCACAATCTTGGCTCACTGCAACCTCCACTCCCTGGGTTCAGGCTGTTCTCCTGCCTCAGTCTCCTGAGTAGCTGGGATTACAGGCTCCTGCCACTGCACCCGGCTATTGTTTTTGTATTTTTAGTAGAGATGGGATTTCACCACGTTGGTCAGGCTGGTCTTGACCTCCTAACCCTATGATCCACCTTCCTCAGCCTCTGAAAGTGCTGGGATTACAGGTATGAGCCACGGTGCCCAGCTGGGGAAGACTTCTTGACTTAGGTGGGATCTTGTTCTCTTTTCTCTATCTCTATCTCTGTCTCTCTTCCATCATCTGGCGTGTGCGCGCGCGCTCTCACACACGTGCGCGCGCACACACATGCCTCAAGAGGGCCTCTTGCAGCCCCAGCCACTGTTTCTCAGTCATCTGGAGCGGCCGCTTCCACATGCCACATGCTGTGCTTGTTGGACGTGGACCTGTCATGTGTCAGCATCTGTGTTTTGTTTTGTTTCTATTTCACGGTGATTTCTTCTGTTTGGTTGTTGTGCCATGAACACGGATTCTCGGGTGGGTGCCTCTTTCTCATCCCCTTTTTTCTCTCCCTCCTCCTCTCTTCCTGCACCCTGTGTTGCATGTGGCTGCCCCAGGGAGTAAAGGGTCAACCAGGCGAGAAGGTGAGTCCACGCTTTCCCCTTCTGCCCTGCACCCAGCCACCTCCTCCAGGTGGACTCTTGACGGGGAGCCTCTCCACCCTCCTCCCCCGATGAAAGCCCCAGCAGAGGGTGCTGGCAGGGCCTGCTGCCCTCACAGCCTCTCACGGCCCTGTTTCCTAACAGCTTCCATACCATCGGGCAGCAGTCTTGGGATTCCTGGGCGGCGGTCCCAGCTTTCCCAGCTGAGTGGGTCTCCCTGCCCTGCCCTGGTGGCATGTGGCCTCACCGCTCTGGCCAATTGCAATTTAGTGTAGCTGGAACTGCCCAGGGGGACCCCCGAGGTTATGGAATAGAGTACCCCTGAGAAGTCATAACCCCAGAAGCCATCCTGGAACATCAGCCCTGGGGAGTTCTTGAGAGATTTCTGAGCACAACTTTTTTTTATTTTTTGAGATAGAGTCTCGCTCTGTCACCCAGGCTGGAGTGCAGTGGCACGATCTCAACTCACTGCAACCTCCATCTCTTGGGTTCAAGCCTCAGCCTCCCAAGTAGCTGGGATTACAGGCACCCGCCACTATGCACAGCTAATTTTTGCATTTTTAGTAGAGACAGGGTTTCACCACGTTGTTCCACCCTCCACAGCCTCCCAAAGTGATGGGATTACAGGTGTGAACCACCACACCTGGCCGAGCACAACACTTCTAACAACCTCACCCTACAGATGAGGAAGCTCATCTGAAGCCCAATGAAGGCCCAGTGCCCGCCCAAGGTCGCACAGCAATCGTGATGAGCAGGGGCTCCAAACCAGGCCCCCCGGTGCCCGGCTCCATACTTCCCTGCCTGTAATGCCGCCTTTCTGCAGTAGTTTTCCATCTCCTGAATAACAACCTCAACAATTACAATACAGCTGCCATGTGTTAAACACAAACTGTGTCAGGTGCAGTTTTAAGTATGTTGTTGTCTGTTTTCCAAACTAGCACTGACAACCTTTCTAGGGAAGCTTTAATATTCCCATTTACATGAGGCACGGATGACAGGCCAAGTCACATGCTCTGGGTCACACAGCTAGAATGTGGCAGAGCTGGAGAGGTGCCCCAGTGTGTCTGACTCCAAGGCTAGGGCCCCTAGCTACCATGCTATTTTGTCCCCAAAATGGAACTAGACTGTTAGCTCCACATTGGCAGGGGCTAAACCACCGAGGAGAAAGACACATCACCCCTTCCATGGACCGCATTGTTTTAAGTTCTTTACATTATCGCATGACGTCTTCACATCCACCCTATGAGACAGGTGCTATCTGTATCCTCACAGAAGAGAAAACAGGCATGGGGACGTTAAGTCACTTTCCCAAGGTCACACAGCTGGTGGCTGGCAGAACTGGGTTTCAAACCCAGGCATGCTGGCTGCTTTTTTTTTTTTTTTTTTCCTCGCTCTGTCGACCAGGCTGCAGTACAGTGGCATGATCTTGCCTCACTGCAACCTCCGCCTCCTGGGTTCAAGGGATTCTCCTGCCTCAGCCTCCCAAGTAGCTGGGACTACAGGTGCATGCAACCATGCCTGGCTAATTTTTTTTGTATTTTTAGTAGAGATGGGATTTCACCACATTAGCAAGAATGGTCTCGATCTCCTGACCTCATGATCCACCCACCTCAGCCTCCCAAAGTGTTGGGATTACAGGCGTGAGCCAACGTGCCCAGCCGCATTCTGGCTCTTAACCATGACACTACACTGCCTTGTATAAAAATTATTGTATCATTCCCATGACATAAACAGGGACTAATCTGAAATCACACCTCCCCTGCATGTGAGGCATGACATTTTCCAAAATGCGTTTTGAAAAATAAGGGCAGCAGAGCCGCTCTCAGCATCCCTGTTCACAGAGGAGGTGTGGGCTCAGAGAGGTTTTGTGACTTTCCTGGCAGAGTAAGACCTTGAACTTGGGGATACACATGGCACTTGTCTAGCTAGCTCAGCCACCCTTGACAGCACTCTGAGCTCCTCATTCAGCAGCTTCTGCCTGCCATTCAGAGCTGACAACTCTGCCCCAACCTGCACCCCTCCATGTCATTCTGAAACTGGGACTCGGAAATGTGAGGCAGCTCAGCCTTTCAGGGTCAGAGATGCTGGGTCCACACAGCACACATGTTGCCTATGTCCCCACCCTCTGTTTTCACAGCCCCCTTCTCAGGCAGATCCCTGCTCACTAGCCACACGGTGTGCAGCCAGATGGGTATTTGGAGGGCTGGAAAGCGTCCTGGGCTGGGCCGGGGAGAGGCTCGGGACTGGGCACCCTTGCTAAGTCTCCCCTCTCTCCCTGTGCCTCCCTGTTTCCCGCCCCTCCAATGGATCCTATCCTTCTTGCTTCCCGGGCCTGGGGCCCCACCGCCCTGTTTCCCCGGAACACCATGTCCTATGCTCTCGCTGACACCTCTTCTCCTTTCCCTCCTGCTGCTTCCCCCCACTACCTGCCCTTCCCAACCCTTCCCGAATGCTCCCTCTGTGCCCCCATGCCCTCTATGTTGCCTCTGCTGATCCCCTCGTGGCCCCCCACATCCCCTGGCCGCCTTCTCCTGCTGTCCCATGGGGCCAGCGTCTTGCTCCCGCCCCCTGCCAGCTCCTTCCTTTTGGCTCCTCTCCTTCCGGCTCCTCTTCTCCATACTCCCTGCTCCTCGCTCCCTTTCCCCCTTCCTCTCTCCCTGCAGGGGTCCCCCGGAGACGCTGGGCTGTCCATCATTGGTCCCCGCGGCCCACCTGTAAGTTGTTTTTGCTCTTCTTCGGGGTGTGGGGGGGATGGGTGAGTTGATGTAAAGGGCTTTTAGGCTGGGGATGAGGGAACAGCGAGGGGCGGCTGTGCCCCTGGGTGGGGAGGCCACCGCATGTGATGTGGTCAGCCCAACCGGGCCTCCGTGCCGATGTTGATGTTAGGGAAAGTGGCCTGACTAAATATACCTAAATTACAGCCCCCTGGGAGGTTCTGAGGGACCTGCCCTCTAGCCACGAAGCTACAGCAGCTGCGAGGCGGCCCTGCTGTTTACAGACAGAAGGGAGAAAGGGCTCGCTCTCCTCTGGATGGGGTGATCCGGCTTTCCGGGGAACAAGCCCTTGTTTCTGGAAGCCCACAGAGCAGATACGAGTTGGGGTTCACTGGCCCAGGCATGTACTCCTAGTCTTGCCAAAGGCCCCGCCTACACTCACCCTCTAGGACACCTCTGTGTGCAGTGCTGGGTCCTGTGTGTTCATAGCACCCTCCACCCCTTGGCTGGGAGCCTGAGAAAACCTGTGAGGCTCCCCTCAGTGTGCTTCCTTAGGAACTGAAAAGGGGCTGTGGGTGATGAGGCCAGTAAGATATCAAGGCTGTGGGAGGAAGGGCTTGTTATTTTCCCAGAGTGCTGAGCCACAGGGCTGTAATAAAATCACCACGTGTCAGGGTGAAAGGATCCTGGAAATGGTCTAACGAAGCCCTCTCAGAAAGGAAAGGGAAACTGAGGCTCAGAGAGGGGAAGAGGTCTCCCATGTAGAGGCTGGGTGGGATTAGAACCGAGGAGCCCTGGCCTCACCAAAGCAGGACAACAGGCTGCTGACTCCACCTTCTGGACTTTTCCAGACCCGCTATGCTCAGTGAGGGAGGGGAGCAGAGGGCTAGCCTCTGGGAGACTGAGACCCACGCAGAGGGAGAGAGGGCAGAGAACAAATGGCTAAGTTACATCCAAGAGAAGGGGCCCACGGTGAGCTGAACGCCAAGCAAAGTGTTGCGGCCAGTGCAGGGAGCTGAGAGGTGGTTTGGGAGGGAGAGCAGGGATGGGAGAGCCAGGCTGGCAGACAGGTCAGGGGCTGGGTCAGAGGCAGCACTTGGACGGTCCAGGGCTGAGTAGACATGGCCTTCACAGCAAGGTTTTCTTCTGGGCTCAAACCATAATGACCATGCTTCACACTTCCTCTGTGGCGGCCTTATCTTAAGACTTCTACGCATATTCACTCACTTAATCCTCATAAAAACTCCATGACATAGGGACTGTGATTGCCTCCATTTCACAGATGAGAAAACTGAGGCACAGAGAGGCTGAGTGACTTGCCCAAAGCCACAGGGCTGGCGTGTGGCCACACTGCTAGCTCAGCGTTCAGCCAGGCCATGTGGCTCCAGTCTGCCTCTGACCCCTGCTGCCACCATGGACTGGCCGGGCCTGGTGTCACTGTGGCAGGTGCTCCTGGGCTAACACAGCAGCTGCCCCGGTGGGCTTCGGGCCTCCTGTGTACTGGAGGAGGTGCAGCGCCAATGCCCTGGCCGAGTTGGTCCTGATGAAGGTGGCGATGGGAAGGTCATAGAAACAGAAGACAGTCAGTCCTCCCGGTTGGAACAGAGAGGACCAAGCCTGGTGTGTTGGGAGGACAGGGAATAACACAGCACACAGGCCCTACCCTGGGCCGCCATCTCTGTCTGCCTTCCGGTCTGGCTACAGATGTTCTGTTGTGTGGATCCCATTGATCCTCTAACACGCTTTCGGCAAATTATGTCAACAGGCTACCGAAAAGTTACTGAAAACTCCCCTGCTGGAGAGTTGTTCAGGGCAATGGTTGGCCTCTGCTCCTCCTGGCCTCAGCCCAGCACACATACCTAATCAGAAACATACCTACTGCGCTGGGTTTGACTCGAATGGTGAAAAGCACCTTCTGTTCAGGGAGCAGTGAGAGCGTCTGTCTCCCAGGCACTTATCACATAGTAGGTCTCCTTCACAGCTGTAAGGCAGGACCCACCAGCCCATTCTACAGAGGAGAAAACAGTTTCCTAACCTGTGGTCACCCAACTAGTAAGTTCCCGAGCTTGGGTTTGGCCAGGTCCGCCTCATCTCAAAGCCTGCATTCTTGCCTCAACACCCTGTTCCGTGTTTGAAATGCTACTGTTTGAAAGGATATTTACTTCAGGGGAAAGAAAATCGTCCAGGCAGGTGCCTACATTGGCACCAGAAAAGGTGTTATCATACCAGGGATCTTAACCGGGCCCAGCATCCTCTGACTTTGGCCCCCATCACCCAGTGGCTGGAGCCATCCCTGCTGATTCCCCACTGGACAGCAGGGGCAACCCCCTCAGCTCCTTCCAGGAAGCTGCTCTGAGCTAACGGGAGCAGGGATAGGGGAAAACAAAGAGTCCATTTAGTCATTAATGAGTAGTGGTCAAGTGGGCGCCCTTGGTGGCGGCCAGGGATGATGGAGAATGTCTGGCTTTCCACTCAGCCAGGAAGGGTCCAGGATAGATGCTGCTAATAAGAACCAGACTTGCCACTCTCAGGGGCCACCTGCCTCCCCTCTTGGAGCTTGATAAATAGTCCAAGCAAAGGGGGGATCCCTCCAAGCACTTTGGAGGAGGGTACACTTTCTAATGGAGCAAGCTGGAGTACAGTGTTGGGGCACGTTGACTTTAAGGGAGCCTCATTAAACCGAGGGGGAGGCTGGATCCCCAAGATGCTGGCAAGCCCAGCAGGCCCTGGGCAGGGGATCTGCCAGTCCTAGGAAATACCCCATCTCAAAGGGGGCCCATTCCCTCTCTGAGCTCCCCAGCTTCTCTTCTGGGGCCAGGAGATATCTGAACTTCCAGTCTTCATCCACTAGGAGCCACCCCACACCAGGTAGACACACCTACCGAGTGTGTAATTCACTCCATTCATATTTCGTAAGAGCCCAGTGCCTGCTAGGTGCTGTGTAGACAGTGGAAACCTGACCTCAGTCAGCTTGCCCTCTGGGTACACAATCTAGTGGGAGAGCCTAGCAAGCAAGTACTAAGCCAGGGGATGGTTAGAGAGCTGTGGGACAAGGAGGAGGCACCAGACTTGGGGGAGGAGGGCAGGCAGGGAAGGCTTCCTGGAGGAGGGGTTAATAACTGCAGTCAAGGACCAGTGAGAAGCCCTTACATTATGGTCAGGGGTTGGGCTTCGTCCTGAGGGTGTGAGGAGCCTGTAGGTTGTGTTAGGCTGATGTAGTACATAGCCAGATTTGCAGTTTAAAAGATTTTAGAAGGCCCAGCATGCAGCATATTTAGAAGAGGCTGTAGTGGGAGGCTGGCTGGAAGGCACTTGCAACAGCCAAGTCCTGGATTAGAGTAGAATTGGTGGGCTGGCCAGGAGGGCTGGACTTGCAAGCTGTTCTGGAGATGGAATCGGAGGATTTAGTGATGATAAAAAACGGGGATTGAGGGAGAAGCAGGAGCTCAAGATGATGCCACATTTCTGACTTGAGTAACAGAGTCCCCTTCCCCAGAAGGAATTAAACTCATCTCCCCTGGTAAAGGAAACTCATCCCCTCTACCACGGGAGATGAGTTTAATTTGAGCATGATGACTTAGAGATGCCATAATGTCCAACAGGAACAGTCATCTGCTGGAGGTCAGAGCATGTGGTCTGCTGGAGCTGGCTTCCTTATCGTACCAGGAATCTTAACCAGGCCCAGCAGCCTCTGACTTTGACCTCATCACTCAGTGGCTCGAGCCATCCCTGGCAAGAGTGGACCATGCACACCTCACCACCTCCCAACTGTGTTCAGTGACCTCACGTTGGTAGCTTGAAATCAGCTATGGTAGGTGTATTTACACCACAGACATTGGCAAATGCTGTGCAATGTGGGGCTCTCCTCTCCACCCTCCCCCACCCAGCTAATGGTTAAACGTTTACCAGCATGGAGTCTCGTTGGTACTGACTTGGAGTGAGGGAGGTAGAATGAGGCAGCCCCTGGGCAGAGACATAACTGACCATCTCTCGGGTCAAATAAGAGAAGGGGGACATCCTGGTGGGTTTTTCCCAACAAGAACCTTCTGTCTGTGTATTTGCTAGTAGGAGAAAGGCAGAAAGGAGTAGGGGTCCACTTTCAGAAGTGGGGACCCCTTTCTCTCCCTTTTTGTTCTGACTTTGAATTAAGGGAGAAGATTTCAGAGATCAATGTAAAGTGTATTTCCCTTGTTCTGGTACAGAAGGGTGTAATAGTAAACCATGAATTAATGTACAAATGCATCTATTTTTATGCATTTAAAGTGATCCTAATCTCTGTCCATTTTTCATGAGATTGGGAATTCAACAAAATTCTAGATACCAAAATGTATTATAAAAACAGGACAATCTAAATAAACATATGAACTGAACAGAATGGGGAGGCCAGAAATAAAGCTAAATGCATGTGTCCATTTGATACGTGATAAAGGCTTCATTTCACAATAGGAAAAGCAAGATCAATTGTTCAACAAATGATGCTGGGGCAACCAATAAGCCACCTAGAAAAAGGTAAAATGAAAGACAGTTGTTTTTTTATTATTAATGCCAATTTATTTGTTATATCAGAATAATTTCCAGATGAACAAAATATTTAGATATAAAACCGGAAACCATAAAATACAAAGACAAAGCATGAGTGAACATTTTATAATTCTGAACAGGGGAAGGCCCTTTTCAACATAGCATAAAACCCAAATGCCATAGGAGAAGATTAAGTTTGTCTATATAAATATAAAACATACCAGAAACAAAATCAAAGACAAATGCCAAATTAGAAAGAATAGTCACCACATATATGATTATCAGAGACTTATTTTTGACAAAGAGCTTCACTCAGTAGGAAAAAAACAACCTAGCAGAAAACACTGGTAAAGAGAAACAGGCAGAGAAACACTGGAAGCGATGTCTAACCTCAGGATGTAATTGAAGATATATAAATTAAAGTCTATTTCCAAGTCTCCCCAAATGCCTTTCCCAGGCCCAGCCTCTCCAGAAAGTGGCGTCCCAGTTTCCACTTGGTCCATGACAACAGCCTTCCCAAGATCTCTGAAAAAGCCTTGGTTAGTCCTGGATTTGGTCCTGGGTTGGGGAGATGCATCCTGCTACCCAGGGCGGGCTCTGTAATCAGCAAACTGTGTGATTATCCCTACCATGTAAACATTGTCCCTAGTGGGACTGAAGATGTTTCTTGGAATCCTCTCCTCCTGACCTTTCCTTCAGGCTGCTTGGTGTGCAGGGCAGTTTACAGAAAGTTTACACTGGGAGGTTTCAGAGATGACATTGCATGGTTTCCAGGTTTTCTCCTTGGTCTATTCTTAGCATCACTTATCCTTGAGAGGAGAAAAGCCAGGGCCCCTTCCGATAGATGAATGGGATCTCCTCCCTTGTGCCCTTTTGGATGGCTGCCACAAGCCCATCCTAAGCCTGCGGGAGACTTCAGCTCGCTCCCTGTTGAATCAGGGCACCCACCCTGATGGCAGGGTGCCCATCCCACCCAGCTGATGTGTTCCCTGCACAGGCCACTGGGCACTTGTGTTCATGGCTTCAAGGAGGACCCTAGCAGCCTGGAGATGTTTTAGGATCATAGCCGAAGAATCCAGAGAAATTTTCTGGAGAGGATCTGATTCTAAAACTTGCTGCTTGACAAGGACTAACTTTCATTGATCCCAGGACATATTGAGCGCAACAGCAACCTTGCTCTATTCTGGAGCTTCCCTGTTTAGTTCAATTCAACAAGTGTCTGATGATGGCAGCTACCATTTCAATAGCCTTTACAAACATAATTAAATTGAATTTGATGATCCTATGGGTTTATACTGTTATCTCCGGTTATCTCTATATTATAGATTAGGAAACTGAGGCTCTGGGAGCTTAGACAACATGCTCAGCGTCCCACAGCCATAGTTGGAGGCAGGATTAGAATTTAGTCTGCCAGTCTAGAAAGCCCATGCTTGGGAAGAGATTGTGACCGTGTCAGCCAAAGGAGACCCCAAGCTGAGAACTGGGCATGTTTGTTTGGTGAACGGCAGGTGAGCCAGTGTGTCTGAGCAGAGAATAGACGGAAAAAATATGTGGCAGGAAAGGAACTTAACATGGTTGATCGGGACGGAATTGAGGTATGGCCTTGAACATGGTAGAAGGGAGCCCTTGCTGGTCCTTGAGAAAGGGGGCGACAAGACTCACGTTTCTTAGCTCTCCATCACCCTTGACCACCTGGTCATCCCTCCTCAGCCCTGCATCATCACAGCCTTGTGCTGTTTCTAATCTCAGCACATCCCCTTTGTCCTGAATCTTGATCATAAACCACTGGACTGTGACCAGTGAACCTGCCTCTAGTCACCACCCTAAATATTTATTTGTGTTGCCCTCTGCACCTCCAGGAAAATGAGCTTGGATTGCTCTGCATCCCACAAAGATTAGGGGATGCTCAGATACTGCCCAACTGCTAGGAGAAGCCTCCTGGCCAGCGTGAAAGGAACAGGAGCAATCTGACCTTTTCTAGCTAAAAACACACATTTTGAAGGTCAAGTTCTGATATCCAAACCATCCTTAGATAAGTGGCTATGAGCAATGACCATGTAAATAAAAAAGCGCTTAGACGATCGCAGTCCAGGAGTTCAGTGCTGTGGGCTGAGTGTCTGCTGTCCTTACTGTCCCATGCATCTGTTTACAAGCCACACATCCACAGTGGTGAGGAGCTCTCCAGGGCCACTTTCCAGAAGTAGACCCAAAGGACACTGGCCCTTTCCTGTTCCTTTCCCACCCCCAGCCCCTGAAGGACATTTCCTATGATGTTCCATTTCCTCATTCTCCATCTTCCCTCCCAATCTGCTAACCACAGTGAGTGTCCTCCAAGGATGATCACACAGAGTGAGAGGGATGGGAGCACAGATGACCTGGAGGGCTAGGAATTGGCTGTGCCTCATCCTCGCTCAACCTTACTTGTCTCCTGTTTTTTTTTTCCCAGGGTCAACCAGGCACTCGAGGTTTTCCTGGATTTCCGGTAAGTGGAGAAGGCTGAAGTTAGCTGTGTCCCAGGTGGTCTGTAAGCCTGATTAGGTTAAACCTCATCTGAGTTCAGCCCTGGTTCCACTCTTTCCCTCCCAAACCCTGGTCATTAAGGGCCTGCTTCTGCAGCCATTCATGGACACCAACTCAGGACGGTAGCTCAGCAGTCAGATCATGGTGCAAGGAATAAATGCAGGGAAGCAAATATACAAACAAGGGGCAGCAGGACCGGCTCCATGTGAGTGAAGTCACAGGCTGATAAACCCCAGCATGACCTGGGAATATGGAATGGATGATGCCCTGCAGGAGATCACCCTGCGGCTCAGCCTGTGCCCGGGCTTTGAGAGGAGATCCAGGAGTGGGGGATCTGGCAGAGGGGTGGCCATCTGGGTGTCCTTGACCTCTGCCTATGGGGCCTAAGATAGGTGCTGACAGGCAGAGCAGAGGGAGCAGTTCCCCTTTTTTCCCAGCCTCAGTGCAGACCAGACCCTGATTTCTAGGGACACATCACCCCCTCTGCACTCAGGGCAAGGGTGACGTCTTTGACATTAATGGGGAGGCCACCCATTGGGTTCTCTCTTGAGCTGTGCCCCTGGCATCCAGCATTTCATTCCCTCCTCACAAGGACCCTTCGTAGAACGTTCTATTTCTCTCAACCCCATTTCGGGATGGGAAATTGAGGCCTAGGCTTACCCATGGTCACATAACACGTATGTGGTCAAGCAGGGTCTTGAGCTCCAACTTCTCAGAATCTAGAATCTGTGCTTTTCCCCACTGCCCAGGCAGCCTCTTTGGGAGGAGGCGTGTGATGCTTAGTCTTTACATCTGGCCTTTCTGCTTTCAGGGTCCCATTGGGCTGGACGGCAAACCGGTAAGTGGACCCGCTCCTCCTCACTGCAGGTCAATGATCCTGGATCTGTTGGTCCTTCTGCAAGACCCTGGCTCATTGGAAGATGCTTTCCTTAGAAAGAAAAGTCCTGGGGCTGAAGGTTGTCACTAGTGGGAGGAGGAGGGGCCCTCTAAGTTACCCCTGACCCCAGTGGCCTTCCCAAGGGCACAGGTCCCCAGCTGCTCAGCTTGGCTTTCAGAGTCCAGGAGAGAGCCATCCCTGGAATGGGTGAATCTGGATGGGGTGGGGTGAGGCCAGGAGGCAGTGGGGAGAGTGGAGGCTGCAGAGGTGAAATCGCTGGTCTGAGGAGCCTGTCCACTTGTGCACACGCCTGCCCCTGCTCCGTAGCACCTGTGTCTCCCATGGCCCTGTCCTCAAGATCAGGGTCTTCCTCCCTGATTGAGACCCTACACATGTGCTCAAGTCCATGTGAAGACTGCTTCCCACAATAGCTCCTCTCTTCATTCATTTCAATCCTTTGGACTTGGTCCCCTGACACAAATGTTCATGGGGGGAAGGAGTCCCCTCCCCAGTCTTAGAAGCAAGTCAGCTGGAAGGGAGCATGACTCATCCAAAGCCCTCAGGGTGGATGGAATGCAGCCCCACGCACAGCCAGGCCTGGCCCCACCACTTGCCTCTCTCAGTTGAGGGACTCTAGTCCCGCCCAGTCACTCCCCAGCTAAAGTCCAGCAAGCTAAGTGCAGCCGAGGGGCACCGGCAACCATATCCACTCACGTCACAAGGCCAGGGATCCCCCAAAACTACCCTGGATATGTGGATGGAGTGAGGGTCGCGGTCCAAGGAGACTACCCCCACCTCTGCTCTCTGAAGGGCAGGCAGCTGCCAGTGAGGCCCAGTGAGGGGCAGTGAGCAAATAACCTGGCCTTAGGGACTGGGTGAAGGAGTACACAAGCCAGAAGGCACAAATGGAGCCCGGGGGCAGGGAGGAGCATGGGGGACAGGGAGGGCCATGGGGGGCAGGGAGGGGCACAGGGGCAGGGGGTGGAACATCTGGGCCACAAACAGCACACCTGGTACTCACCCTCTTCTCCTTCTAGGGCCACCCGGGACCAAAGGGGGAGATGGTAAGAGCCCAGCTTTCCTGCCTTCTTGAGATGGGTGGGGGTTGGCCTGGCCTCACAGGCACAGCCAAGCACTGCAAAGCAGGTCCCGCAGGGACAGCAGGAGTGGCTGCCTGTGCTGGTCACTCCCCAGCTGTGTAAGCCACATGCCCTGGATCATCACATCAATGTGCAGGGAGGAGAAATGGGCAGGGGCTTCTCCATCTGAAGCATGAGGATGGAAGATCCAGAGAGCGTGCACACCTGGCCGGTAGCAACTGTTGCTTCTCCACCTTTTGGGGCCTGAAGCACTCCAGTTCCCTGGGCAGATCCCTCTGGGCGGTGGCTACAGGGTGCTGTGATGTGGAGGGGAAGCCCTTGATCCTGCTTCCAACTTGCCAACTGGCCCAACCTCCAAACAGAAACTCCCAGGAAGGCATGGGGAGAAAAGGCAGTGGGCAGAAGAGCTGGCACTGGAATCCAGGTCCCCTAGCAAGGTTTCCTCTTCATCACAGCTGCCTCCACTGCAAATGCATTTTCCTCCCGCCCCGACCCTGTTCCTAGGCATGCTGTGCACAAGCGTGGTGTAGTGGGGATGGAGGCAGGAATAAACTGCCATGCCACATTGTTACACAGCCATAAAGGGTTTGGGGCGCTTATCCCTTCAGTCCCCATCCCCCGCCCTCTTTCCCTCTCTGTCAGCCTTACGCTACCCTAAGGTAGCCCATGGTCCCCCAGAAGTAATAATAATGGTCATCCTATAGGCACCATTCTGTCATCCTCATAACAGCTTATCATCCCCACTTCACGAGAGGGGAAATTGAGGCACAGAGTGTCAAAGTACATTGCCTGAGGTCACAAAGCTCCTAAATACCAGAGCTGAGATTCAGACCCATGCAGTGGGGTCTTACCCCTCAGTCACACATCCTCTCAGCTGCCAGCACATTGTCCTGGAGGAAAGGGACTCTTCCTCCAGGGTCCTTCCACGGGGCCCCTCTTCCTGCCCTCACCCTGCCCACACCGTTCCTCTGCCCCATGCTCTTGACCACCCGTCTGTTCGGGGTTGAGAGCTAACTCAACAGAAAAGGCAGGCCTACCCCTTCTCCCATGAGCCCACATCAGTGGGATAGGTCCCCTGCCTGCCTCATCAAATCTGGCAGGCCACAGAGCCATGCGACTCCTGCTTGGCTTGGCATGGGGACCCAAGCTGTTAGTTGCCCACCACTGTCCAGCTTCATTACCTTGGCCTGTTCTTCATCTGTTCATCTTCTGCCCCAGATGCTGTCCCCTCCGCTGGTGTCCTATTAGGGCACTGGCACCCGCCTTCATGCGTTTAACCTGTGTCCTCACTTGTTGAAAGGAAGTCACCTGTGCCTTACCCAATTCACATTATTCCCAAGAACCTGAAATAAGGTGTTGAGGTGTTGGGAAGACACAGTTGTACAATAGTGCAGCTGCAGGGTGGACAGGACTGGGGGTCTGAGACTCAGGAATGACATGAGGGCTATAAAGCAGGGCCTGGACTGAGTCCAAACTCACCCACAGGGCTGTCGGAAGAGCGAAGAACACTCGGAACACTTCTGGCACATGAGAAGTGGCAGGCACCTTAGCTGTGCTTCAGTGGCAGTTAGTGGAGGGCTGGTGGCAAGTGCTGAGCACGTCAGCCATGGCCATGGCCCTTAAAGGGGCGGGCGCTGCCCGGCTGGAGATAACTGGTGCCATGTGTTGTTGGGCCTCGACATAATTAAAAGAAACTTGAAATCCAGATTTTTATTTGCACTCTGCTTGCTGTTAAGTGTTGGCAACTAGTTGAAACAGAACCATATGGGACAAACGAAATCCCTATGGAGACCACGACTGTCCCCTGGGCCACTGTTTGGGATGTCTGGTCTCAATTGTCAAGTCTCTGCAGTCCTGAAACTCCGCCTGCCACTCCCCTATCACACCTGTATGTCTGTCCTGACAGGATGACCTGGTCACCTGTGGTCTCGGCCTGGGTTCCCTGCCAGATGAATCACGTGCTGCAAAACTTCACTCTAAACACTCTGCCAGGCTGAGCGCAGTGGCTCACACCTGTAATCCCAGCACTTTGGGAGGCCAACACGGAGATTGTTTGAGTCTGAGAATCTGAGAGCAGCCTGGGCACCAAGGCAAAACCCTGTCTCTACAAAAAAAAAAAAAAAAATAGAAAAATTAGCCAGCATGGTGGTGTGTGCCTGTAGTCCCAGCCAGTTGTGAGGCAGAGGTGGAAAGATCATGTGAACCCAGGAAGCAGAGGCTGCAGTGAGCTGAGGTTGCACACTGCACTCCAGTCTGGGCAACAGAGCGAGACCCTGTCTCAATAAAACACTAAAAAAATAAACGCTCGGCCAGCCACATGGGCTGGGAATGCCATATGGATGGTCCCAAAGGCCACTTCTCCCTTCCAATGATGCTCTTGGGAGTTTCCCAGTTTGGAGGTGACCCGATTGGCAAGTCGGGAGCAGGAGCAAGGCTCTTGCACATCACAGCATGCTGCGGCCACCTCCCAGATGGACCCGCCCATGGGGATCCGCAGTGCTTCAGACCCCAGAGAGACTAGTCCAGCAGGCGGGTCCTCACAGGCCCCAAGATGGTGGCTCAAAGGGACGGGCTAATGGCTCTAGCCAAGTCTAGAAGCTCTGACTCCCAAGGTTTGGCCCAGTTCTGAGCATTTGGTGGAGTGGAAACAGCTGGACCTTGACAATCAGACAAACCTGGGCACCTGTCCCAGTGCCACCATTCGCTAAGCCACAGGGCCTTGTCTCTGTCACCTTGCTCGGGAGCGGGAGCGACACAAGCATCTCCCTCACAGGCACATACCTGAAGAACCAGCCTCAGAATGGATCCTCAACTCATAAGGCATTTGTTTTCTCCTCTTCCCCCCATACCAGCCTGAGTGCACCCTACTAAGATAGCCAGGGTGTGCTGGGCCCTCCTCAGACAGCAAGGGTCCCTCCCGACCCTAGCTCCTTTCCTGGACAAGACAGCCTTGAAGCAAATCTCAAGACCACCCCCCTACTTTTTTTTTGAGATGGAGTCTCACTCTTGTTGCCCAGGTTGGAGTGCCGTGGTGCGATCTCAGCTCATGCAACCTTCGCCTCCAGGGTTCAAGTGATTCCTCTGCCTCAGCCTCCTGAGTAGCTGGGATTACAGGTGTATGCCACCATGCCCAGCTAATTTTTGTATTTTTAGTAGAGACAGGGTTTCTCCATGTTGGTCAGGCTGGTCTCAGACTCCCGACCTCAGGTGATCCGCAAGCCTCAGCCTCCCAAAGTGCTGGTATTACAGGCGTGAGCCACCGTGCCCGGCCAAGGCCCCTTATATTCCTTGAAGTCCAGAACATGGCTTCAGTTGCCAACTTCCCACTTCCTTTTTTTTTTTTGCCGAACGTTTCTCCAAGGCTCCCAGTGTCTGAGACACTGGCCCAGCCCTCTAGGTTCAGTGGGCTTCACTGCAGCCTGGGAGGCAGGAGATGGAATGCACTAGTATCTCCCAGAGGCTTGGTGTGCAAGAGGCAGGGTGTCCCATGGAGCAGAAAACTCCCTGACATCTAGGTGCAGCCCCTCCATAGCTGGCCCATGAGATGCTGGTTGTTGGAGGAATGGATGAAAGACGCCATCTGTCCTTCATCACAGCCCCTAGTCCTGCCCACTGTGGGGTGAAGAAGCTGAGGCTCTGTAGATGAGGCCACACCACCTTGAACGTGGTGGGCATGGGAAGACCTGGCCATGGCTGGCTGAGCTGAGCCCTCAGGGTTCCAGGCGTTCTGAAAAGCCCCAGTCTCTACCCAGGCAGGTGTCCCCAATTGCCCATCTTCTGACTGCCCACTGACCTGTGTGTGTTTGCTTCCCACAGGGTCTGACAGGTCCCCCAGGACAGCCGGTTGGTACCTTGTCCTTCTATTTCCCAGCAGAGAAGCTTCGGGTGGCTGTGACCTTAGCTTTGGTTTCTAACTCTCTCATCTCCATCTCTTTGTAGGGACCTCAGGGACAAAAAGGAGAAAAGGTAAGAGCAATGGAGGTTTCCTAGAGGCGCCATCTCAGGAAATGGCCTCCCGACCGGCAGAAAGGGGTCAATAGTGGTTATTTTCAAACTTTAGTTTTAATTGACCGACCCTGAGGAGCGGCATAATAGATTCGGTTGACACCACTCCTGGTGACATCTTTTTCTTGGAGTGAGGAGTCCTCTTGGAGCCTGGCCTCCATCTGTTTCCAGGGTTCCTCCTGGAGCTGGGCCCTCTTCAGCCTCTTTCTGGCCCCTCCCAGCTATCACCCCATGGTGTTCCCTGACACCTCCATGAGCCTCTGGGACTCTGAGGCATCAATCTGTAAACCTCTGGCCTGGCCTCCCGCCCTCTCTGTGTTGTTGAATTTCTGATAGAGACTCTGCTGTGCTTCCCCTAGGTGGCTGGTACAGCGGCCTGGCGCTCCCAGCTCAGAGAAGGTGGCTTGGGGATCCCCATGGTGCCAGCTGCTCCCATCCAGGGGCTCCTGTTCAGGGCTGTCGGGTGGACTTGCCTAGAGGGTCAACCTTTAGCTAGGCATGGAGCATAACTCCCGACTCTGCCATATGGCAAGTGGTGTAAAGCGAAGCCTCGCCCCTCAGCTCCATGGGGCCACTTCCAGGCAGGCCCTGGAAGTTTCTTCCCTGCTGCTTGCCAAGGGCAAGGGAGGGACTTAGTTCTTCTGCCTGAGAGGGCTCAGACCAAAACCAAAGCAGAAGGGCTGGTGAGTGATGAGACGTGAGGCATGTCCTGAAGCCCTGGGGGTGCCTGAGAGGCAGGTGCCCCAGCAAGTGCCTAACACCCCCTTCCCCTTCCCTCTCCTTCCCAGGGTCAGTGTGGAGAGTACCCACACCGGGTAAGTGAACCCCTAAAACTGAGCAGAGCCCTTTAATTCATCCCTGGGTCACAGCCCCCAGCCCAGGTTCATCTCCCTGGGGTCTCCAGTTCCTAACAGAGTGTGGGGGAACAGGAGTATCCAGCGCCCTCTGCACTCAGCCTGTCAGAGAGCGGGGATTGGGGTGGCACTGTGTCTGGCGGGAGCAGCTGATGTGTTTCTCCGGCCGTGTGCCGTGTGGAGCCGCTTGTCACCTGTGCGTGTCTGTACATCTGCCCCTTTGTATGTACGTCCGACTCGGTATGTTGGAGGCTCTTGCTTGTGTCTGGAGCTCTGTGGCTCCTCTGCACATTGCCCTCCGAGGCAGCACGGATTGTGTGAGTCTGTTTGAGTCCCCACCCATCCAGCATGTTGGTGGGGTAGGGGGAAGGGGGGTGTCTGGTAGCCTAACCGTGGCCAAAAAAGTGGGACTTTGAGATTAGTCACTGTATCAGATGATGGTATTTCAGATCCAAACCTCAATAATGGGAGGTAATCAGGGACTGACTGTAGCAATTCAAGGTTAAAGTCTCTCCTTGGCCTCTGTAAGATCAGAGGAAGCCCTTCTCTAAGCAGGGTGGGGATTTCAGACTGAGATGTTTGCTCTGCCCACCCCCATCTGCTCCTTCCTTTTCCTTGCTCCACCCCAAGATACAGAACCCAAAAGACTGCTACTGTCCTGTTAGGAATCTTCACACTTGTGTTCCAGCAGCAGGGTCCAACTTGGGACAGGGGAGAGCAAGATATGCACAGCTTCCTCCAGCAGGAGCCCCAGTGAGCTGGGCCCAGAAAAAATGCCCCTCATTTTGTGGATGGGCCTCATTGCTCCCAGACCTGGACAGCAGGGATGGAGGATGGGCATCTGTAGGTGTCCCTCCCCTCTGTCACATGCCTTATGGTGCTCAGCCTCCCTGGCTGCCCACTTCTGCCAGCCAGTCCAGGTAGTGGGATTTTGGGAATAGACACAGACATAAGCAAGGCTCAGTGTCAGCTTGACTCTAAAAGGCTGTCAGGAGGGCCATGCTAACAGGGCCCAGCCTCTGCCCAGACCCTCAGGAGGCTGGAAGGCAGGCCTGAGCTCTGGATCCCTGGGCAAAGAAACCACTGTGAGCCTGTTATGTGAGAGGCTGAGATGGGTTTAAGGCTGCGGCAGTGCTGGGCCTGGGCTGAGGGAGGAAGGCAGGCCGGCCGGCAGCAGCACAGAGCCAGCCCGTCAGCAGCACGTGCTCCAGGGATGCAGGGGCCCTAGTGTTCCCGGCAGACTTATTCTGATACAATAATAGAAGGTCAGCTGTGTTTATTTGAAACGATGGGCTCACAGGATTGTTATGTTACCCAAAAGAAAGACAACATCCCCCAGGACAAAAGACAACACAACAGCAGAGGCTTTGGTAGCGTGTCACCTGTCCTTAGTGAGTGCTTGGGGTGGGGTGGGTGCAGGGCTCTCTGACCCTCAGCCCAACTCAAGGAAAGGGAAGGGCGTAGTGACAGAAGGTTGGAGAAGACCCCTGCCACAGGGTGCAGTGAAACATGGCCTCCTGACAGTGGCACTCTGGGGAACATGTCAGGTGTGGGGCAGGGGAGTAGATTTGGGGTCCCAGCTGAGGGGCAGAGCAAGTTTATTTAAAGTGGGTAGAAAATCAGGGGGCTTCTAGATATCTGTTGGCTTTCCAAGGGGTCTTCGGGCAGGGTTGGGGTGGCAGGTCTCGAGGCCCAGAGACACCAAGAGATTCAGGTGACTCTTTGTGGCTTCCCCAAGAAGGGAGAGGATAGGGGTGGGGAGCAGGGGAGCTGGTGTCTGTGGGCTCTCCCTCATGTTCCCTGTTGCCCTGTCTCTGCCAACTCCATCCCTTCCCAAACTAGGAGTGCCTAAGCAGCATGCCAGCAGCTCTGCGCTCCGGCCACATAATTTCCCTGAAGGTTTGTGGGTTCCGGAAGGTCTCCTGGCCCCTCTCCCCTGAGAGGCTTCCTGAACATACAGCCCAACATTGCACATCCCCAGGCCCTGGCAGCAGGAGCAGGTGGAGCTCTGTGTGCGACTGCTGCCCCAGAAGGCAGCAGCTGCAACCTGGAAAGGCCACACTTGGGCTCCCGATCCCCAGCTGGGCACACTCACAGCCCAAGCAGCTCCTGGTTCGTAATGCCCATCCTGGGAGTCGCTTGTGATTTAAGTGCTTTCAAAAACAAGCGGCTGATGACAGTATATGCCATCTTTTTATTTTCATGTGGGCTCTAAGGGCCTCCTAAAGCCACGGGTTGCTCAGATTCAGTCGGTAGAGGGACTGGAAGCTGCAAGAATTTCCAGAAATGAAAATCACATTAGATAATAGCATTGCAAGTTGCCTCCCTCAAAAACGTGGTTGAACTTTCTGGAGACATCTTTGCCCAGCCTCTATTTTCCAGGCCCTCCAGCCCCAGGGTGAGCCCTTAGCAGCACTTAGCATGTGCCCACACTGGCCGCACCCTCAGCCAGCTCAGCCCGAGAAGCCGGGCTTGGCACTGCCCTTGACCACCGTCCCAGATGTGCTGACACCAGCCTTTCTTTCTCAACCAAAAAAAGAACCCACCAGCCGCACACCAGCCCAGCTTCAAGTACCAATTTTGCTGGCCTGGTGGCTCCCTAGCCAGAGCCTCTGAGTCGGCTCCCCTCTGTCCAGCGAGCAGGGACGGGTGGGGCCGTCAGTGCAGTGTTGGGCTGCATGTCCAGTAGCCTCTGCAGCCCAGCATGGCCACAGAGGGCAAGCCTGGCCATGGGGGGGCACTGTCCCATTCCGGGGGCTGCTGGCCAACACCCCAAACTCCGACCTGGAGCGCGAGGCCGGGTGATGGCCATAGCTCCTCCCAAGGGACAGCTGTGCCATCCAAGGACAAGCTCCGCTCTGCACCCTCAAGCCAGGAGAGTACCCTGTCCACTCCCTCCTCCCGCTGCTCATGTGCACGCTAATCTCTCTTCTTTCTTCCTCTGCTCTGGTCCCTCTTGGCTGCCCTGCCCTCCTGGTGACTTTCGGCATCGATCTGAATACCTGGTATCTTTGGCCTTTGCCCTCTGGCCCTCCAACTCATCTTTCTCCTCAGCTGCTGCCTCTCCTCAATTCAGTGCGACTGGCTCCACCCCCGGTCATAAAAAGGCGGACGTTCCAGGTAGACACTTCCCATTTGTCCAGACCATGTGCGGCTTTCCCGAGGGGCCTGGCAAACCTGCTGGGGCTGTAGACAAGGCCAGAACCTCACTCCAATTCAGTGAAATTAAATTAGACAAAAATAAGTCCACTTATGCCATAGACATGGAAATACACACACACCTCAGGAGACCCACAACTACCTCCACACAATGATTACTCATAACAGCCACCAACAAGAGCTGTCTGTGTGTGCCAGGCGCCCTGTTACCCATTTCACAGGCCTGGTTATATTTAATTCTCCAACAGTTTAATGAATTAGGCACGATCATCCTTATTTCACAGATGAGGAAATCAAAGCTCAGAGAGTTTAACCAAGTTGCCAAGGTCACACAGCCAGTGCATTGCAGAGCAGAAATTTGCACCCAGTCTCTTCCTGTAACTAGCTGTATGATTTGGGGCAAGTTACTTGACCTCACTGTGCCCCAGCTTTCTCATCTATAAAATACGGATAATAACGGTGTCTATTTCATAGGGCTTTTGTTGATATGTAAAGCACTTGGAATAGTTCCTGGCACAGTTTAAGAGACATAATTGTTAGCTGTTATTATTACTAGTATCCATATTTTGGAGATAAGGAAACTGATGCTCAGAGAAGTGAATTGATTTGCCCAACATTATACTAACAGTAAGAGGCAGAATTGAAACTGGCACTGAAACAGAATTGGAATTGAAGTCAGGCCTTCAGACCTTCCCCATCCAGGGCTCTCTCGGCTGGACCTAACTCCTCTCTGCTTAGAAGAGTAGACTGCTTAGCATCTGACCGCTCATAACCTGAGTTTGGGGAGCAAGGGAAGGGAATCTGTGGAGGGAATGTAGTCCACAGCCAACGTTGTGGGCAACTGCTTCCTTCTTCCTGCCTTCTGAGCTCAAGGAGGTGGGACAGGGGCAGATCACAAACAGCAAAGCCATCAGGCCGCTGCTCCTCAAGAGACCACAGCTTGATTCCAGGCCAGGTGGCCCGCCATGCTCCTCGCCTTTCTCACGCTGCACTGGGTTCCCCCACCCGGCACAGGACACTAGCAGTGGCAGGGCTCTGACCTGCTTTCTAAAGCCTGACCGTAGAGCCTCGAGTCACCATCCGGCCTGACTCAACAGTCAGGAGCCCAAGGGCCTGGATGTTTAGGCACCTGATTGAACAAGGCTGAAAACTCCCTCCAATTAACAGCTAAAAATACAGAGGGACACGTGACTCCAGTGCCACCCAAGCCTGCAGGCCGTGTATCACCTTATGCCAGCCAAATCCTCAACAGCTTCCGTGTGCCCGAGCACTCACTGGAGCATGGTTACTCAGGAGGCCCCCTGGCAGCTCGGAGAAGCACCCCTGCCACCCACCCCAGCCTGTGCTGGACCCCATTTCAGGAGAGCTGAGTCCACACTCTCAGAATAGCCACTCTCTGGGGCCCCAACGACGACCTCCAGGTCTTAGCTGTATCAGCTGTTCTTTGTTGAGCCCTTGCTGGGTTCCAGGCATTGTTGTGAGAATTCTACGCAAATTATCTCATGCATTCCCCACACCAGCCACCTCATTATCCCCGCTTTGCAAAGGAAGAAATTGAGAGGGGTGTGGGATTCCTCCTGGCCGCTGCATGTTACTGCCTCCCTTTTCAAGAGCAAGAGGTTAAGCCAGAACTTTTTGTAGTACCCTGACCTGCTTTCCAAAGTCGAGAAAGAAGACAAGGTACCGCTGAGCTGCCTGCTGCAGACTCTGCCTCCAGAATCAGGTTTTTTACGCCGTCGGCCACGATGGGACATAAAAATGCTTGTCCATTTCCTATCAATAAGCCAATATTGATTTTACAGGCTCTGCAAGCCGCTTAAACATTGGGTCTAAGATTCACTGAAAAAGGAAACTTACATGAGATATGATGTGCTTGGCAGATGGCGCTGGAGGTCATTTCCAAAGTGCAGAAAGAGTAGACAGTGAGCCCTTTCTGCTGGGGACTTGGAAAGAACAGGAAGAGTCTGAAGTTCCAAGTTTGGGTCCTAGCACCACCCTGAATTCCTGTGTGATTTTGATCAGGGAATTCAACTTGTCGGAGCTGCAGTTTTCTCTTCTGCAACGTAAGATTTGTGACGTTGTGAAGATTCTAGAATTTCACAGTCAGAAAGAACCTCGGGAGTTTGCTTCAGACTAAGCCTCCCCCCTCTTGTGAATGTAGAAACACCATGAAAAATATAAAGGCACAAAGTACAGGATTCTGAGGAGGTTCCGGGACCCAAGCAGCTGAATCAGATTTAATGTGGTTGAAAAGGAGGCTGCACTGGTCCCCTCTTAAGGCCTGAGGCTTAGTGAAGCCTTTCTCAGTTCAGAAGAGACAGTGCCACCTGAGACTTATCAATGACCAGCATGCAGCCGGGTAGGGGACCTGCAGGCAGGGCAGCCGCCAAAGTGATTTCAGCACCTGCCTCCTCTGCCACCGACACCCTGAGCCCTAAAGTGGCTTCTCAGAGAGTGTGGCAGGATAAGGCCTGGATCCCAGAGTGACGCTGCTGGATGCCATCTGCCCACAGGTGTTCCAGCCGAAAGCTGGTGCCAGCAGGTCTTGCTGAAAGCTTACATTTCTCATTCCCAGGTTGTACACTCCTGTTTCTCACCACGGCTTCCCTCTAGAGTTTGCAGCAAGCATCAGCTGCCTTCCTCACATGAGGAAGCAGGAGACCCAGTGTGTCATAGGGGCTTGCTGAGATCCTCTGAGAAAGGTGGGCCGGCCTGGAGCCCCAGTCGCCTGCATCCCCCAGCATCCAGCCCAGAGCTCCCACACCTGCCAGGAAGTTCTGCTTCAGCCCATCTGCAGGGATGGGCCCCTCTTCACAAGAGCTAAGCCCAGATTGACCCAAGAGGTCATTTATCAAATAATGAACCAGCCTGGGCGCCATGGCTCACGCCTGTAATCCCAGCACTTTGAGAGGCCAAGGTAGTTGGATCATGAGGTCAAGAGTTTGAGACCAGCCTGACCAACATGGTGAAACCCCATTTCTACTAAAAATATAAAAATTAGCTGGGTGTGGTGGCATGCACCTATAATCCCAGCTATTCGGGAGGCTGAGGCAGGAGAATCAAATCTGGCAGGCGAGGGTTGTGGTAAGCCGAGATCATGCCACTGCCCTCCAGCTTGGGCAACAAAGAGTGAAACTCCGTCAAAACAAACAAAAACAGAAAATAATAAACCAGGGAACCAAAGTTGGTTTAGATCTAGGATGACTCTGCCTTGCCGCGGCCCTGAGATCTGGGTCACGAGTACCAGGCCATCTCCCCTTCCCAGGGAAGCGTGATGCCATCCCTACCTCCCTGGGCTCACAGTCTGTTCCGGGGACAGGCATGGTGTGTGGTGCAGGCTGGGCTCGGAGCAGGTGGCTGAGGAGACAAGGGAATGATAACAGCCTCCCCACACAGCATAAAGCACTTCCACACAGCTTCCAAACTCTTTCAACGAAACTGAGGCTCAACTACCCTCTGAGGCCAGGTGGATCCCCTAAGTAACAGAAGCAGGCTGTGTGTGACAAGGGGTAGGAAGGAGAGGACAAAAGCAGCCAGAGAACTCGGGCCCCACTTAAAGGTCAGCCACTCCTTGGACATAGGAATGTGGGCCCAGCACAGCCAGGGTCCCCAGTGTTTCATCAGAAGCCACCAATCCAAATTTTGGACGTAGAGTCTCTTGCTCAGTTGTTTAGTGAGCCAGACAAAATTCCATGGGCTGTGACCTAAGGATCCCAGGAAATGAGGGCTATTGTTCCCATTCTGTGGCTGAGAGGCTGGGGCTTGGGGAGCCCGTGTGCCTCGCCACACAGGGAAGGTGACAGATGTAAGCCCAGGCCAAAGATTCAGGCCATCCGGCCAGGGTGGGAGCATCTCTCACGTACTCCTCTGCCTCTGTCACCTGCAGAACATCTCTCTACATGGCTTCTCTGTGCAGCAAGTCCTCTTTGGAAGCCCCACCTTCGGGGACCTAATGTCTTGGCCTCCTTCTCACTGCCACCAGCCCCTGCATGTCATCACCACCACCACAGCATCATCACTATCATGCCACCATCTCCTCCCCCCATCACCACTGCCTTCCCAGCAGAAATCACAGCAGGCCTTCACGGGGTGCATGGCAGTAGGGAGGGAGCCGGTCTGCAGCTCTGGGGGCCTTCTCTCTAACATTTGTTTTCACAAACCTCAGGGTGAACAGAGCCAGGCCAGCATCCAAGGTCCACCAGGGCCCCCAGGGCCCCCTGGACCAAGTGGACCTCTGGGGCACCCAGGACTGCCAGGGCCCATGGGGCCACCGGTAAGTATCCCCTTCCTCTCTCCTTCAAAACTTGTCCCAAGAACTCTCTGGAAGCACCCTAACTTTGAATAGACAGTGGGTCCTCTAAAAAAGGCAGAAATGTCTTGGTAAGACCATTGGATGTGGGTGAAGCACACAAGGGGCTACTCCTCCCCATCACACTCACCACCTGTTGTACTCTGGCTCTGAAACACAGCTCGGGCCATGTCTCCTGCCTTCCAGGGAGGAGACCAGTAATGGACTGCCCCGTTCCCAGCCCCAGCAGAGGGGAATTTGGAAAGAGAATTCCGAAGGGCACCTCTGATGGCTATCCCTGAGCCCCTTAGGAAAACCTGAGTCAGGGGCAGTGGATTTTGAAGGAGGTAATGAGGGTTCAGCCAACTACCTGGCACCCCAATGATCAGGCCTTCCAGGGGTGTGTGTGGGTTTCACACTGCTGGGCCACCTGCCAGCTGAGCTGAAGGTCCAGTCAGCTGAGAGCCCCATGCCAAGCCTGAGGATGTGTCAAGCCTGTGGGGCCTGCAGGGCCACTGCCTGGAGGGCTCCAGAGAGGCCAACTGGCACCCCTCCAGACTGGACCACATTCAAGTGACAGGTCAAGCCCAGTGGTCACTAGGTCACCCATGTTCAAGCCCTGGCTAAGACTCCACTCTTTCCCAGCCCAATTTAATACAACAAAGCCCCAAGACAGAATAACTCGGTGGGGATCCAGACTTCAGAGAAAACAGTGCTTCCACCCACCCATAGGACTAATGATATTGGAGAGGCAGGTAAAGGGCAAAAGGCCTTTTTAATCACCTTTTTCCCACATGGTAGAAAAACCAAATCAAAGCCTGTTTTTCCTTACGACAAAAGCGTCATAAATTCATTGTGAAAAGAATGGAACATAGACAAAGAAACAATGTTTATTTGCATCTCTGATAGTTTTGCTGGAACAGAGTCCCAGAGGTGGAATCACTAGGCCAGAATGTCCCCAACAAACAGTCCTCTGTGTATGCGGCCGCATTCTAGATGGCCTGGTTGCATGTCTGGGCCCCTTGGCTGCCCAGCTTTCAACCTTGAAGCTTGTTATAGGGGCTCCCTGGGCTGGGCAACAGCCATGTCCCAACCGGACACCCACCTTGGCTGGGAAGGCCAGCGTGGTGACCCCTGCCTTGTTTGACCCCTGCTGTGAATTTTAAATTTTTCCCCAATTTTTCCCCAGCACCCCAGAGAGGAGGATTTATCTTATTTCCACCAGTTTTTAGATTGGAAAACCTGAAAGAAAGGGAAACTTAGGAAATTCAACCCAACTAAGCCAAGAAAACGAAAAAGTGCTCAAAATTCACTTTCTGCTGACCGCTGCCCTTTCCACCCCACCCCTCCCAACACATTGGGTTCTCGCTTACTGAACCCACGCCAGGTGGTTTTCTTTGTTGGGTTGTTTATAACGACAACAACCACAGGAAAAATAAAACCAGAGAACATGCTTTTTAAACCAATTGCAACAGACCACTCAGGCATCAAGGCTTTCTCCAGCCCACGCTTGCTGTCCACATCTACACCCAAGGCTGCGGTGGAGCCAGCCTTCCCTGGCCTCTCCCCCAGCTCACACCACCTCACTGTGGCCAGCTGCCATGCCCACAGTACCCTGGGCCGAAGGAGACAGAGGGCCCCTCTGCCAGCAGGCAGGACCAAGGGCAAAACCAAGGCTCTGCTGGGCAAGGCTGGCTTTCTAGGGAGGGTTCCAATTAGGAGGTGGGTGAGTGAAGATCTGGACCAAACCACACTCAATTCAGCATGATGCTGCTGACCTACTTTCCATGGGCGCAACAGCAGAGTTGTCCGTGGCGCCCATATGACTGCAAAGAGTGACATACGCCTGTTATCCCCACGTACCCTCAGCAGGTTTCAGATCCCCTTCTGAGATTCCCTAGAGCTGTTGGGTAACATGCCCATTCTTTCGCCATAGCTATTGAGGGCTACTCTGCCCCCAGGGTCCACTGTAAGTATGGCTAGCCCTAACCATTTACCAGTGGAAACCAGTTCCACTCACCTTTTTGTTTGTTTCCACAGGGCTTACCTGGGCCTCCTGGACCAAAGGTGAGTGTCCTTCTGGGTGATGCATTGAACACGTGGGAGAATTCCTTGCAGGAGGGAAGGGGAGGCAGCACAGAAGGTGACTGAGGCAGGAGAGGAGAGGGGTCTCAGCTGAGAGATGGATCAAGCTTGACCCAGTTCCAAAACACCACCCTTCTCTTAGGAACTAATTTGGTTCCAATAAGAATTGCACTTCTTGCGTGCTCAGGCCAATGAAGCAGGTGCTACGGGCTAGCATTGAAGGCACAGTCCACCCTCCAAGGAGCATAGAATCTAGCTGGAAACTGTAAGCTCATGCCCAGAACACCGTCACAATATCCCAATAAAACAGTATTTTGTAAGGTGTCAGAATGGGAAGAGACCTCTAGGGTCATCCACTCTCCTGTGAACCCTTACCCAGAAGCCCACAGTGTCAAACAGCCTCTCCCTTTGAAGGTGGGGACCCTGGGGCTCTGGGGACAAGAATATGCCAAGCACTGATTGTGCCCAACTATTTTATGAATGCAGAAGCTAAGAGCCCTGGGGGAAAGAGACTTGTCCATCCATGTTCAACAGTCAGGTCTCCTGGAACCCTACCCAAGTGAGCCTTCCTACCATTCCTCAGCCTCTGCAAAGTGGAGTTTGTTCCCAAGAGTAGAACAATCTGTGTTGGCCTCAGAGGAAGCTAAGAGCTGTTGCTCCTGGGAAGGCTGGAGATGGGTGTTGAAGGGGCAGTGGGACTCGGAGTCATTGAGAGGAAGAGGGTTAGCATTGTGTAGGGAACAGCACAAGTCAAAGTTTGGCAGGGAAATAAAAAGCTCTTATGGCCTTCTCTTTGTTTCCTCAGGGAGATCCAGGGATCCAGGGCTACCACGGCCGGAAGGTAAGCCAGAGGGGGAGGACCCAAGTGGGGCAGGACTTTGGACAAATCCATGGCCTACTGGACCTCAGACCCAAGAGGGTCTCTCCCTGTCAACCTAGGTGGCTGTGCCTGTACTGAGGCAGGCCAGGGTCTCACTGGCGCCCCAAGCTCCTGATAAGTAGGAGCCAGACTACTGGGACCCACCTAGGCAGAGTTCTGTGCTGAGCAAGGATGTAGGACGTGGAGGGGTCCAGCTCTCACAGGCCAGAGTCAGAAGCATTCCTGCCAATGGGCCAAATAACCCCACTGAAGGCAGACTTTATTAAGTGCTACCATCACAAGGTACTGCGTGATTACAGGAGGTGGAGAGACAAATTTCAGGTTGAGAGAAGTCTGGGAAATATTCTGGGACAAGACAGGTGAGGAAACAATCTTGATGAATGGGTGAATGTATCAGTTATCTATTGCTGTGTAACAAACTATTCCAAGTTTACTGGCTCTCTCCTACAATTCTGTGGATTGACAATCTGGGAATTCTGCTAATCTCACCTGGCTTCACTGATGCAGTCACACCAAATGACAGGTGGAAGTGTGGGAGAGGGCAAGATGGCCCCATTCACATGTCTGGTGGCCGATGCTGGCTGTGGGCTGGGGTGCCCTGTTCTCCACATGGCCTCTTTATCCTCCAGGAAGCTAGACAGACTTCCTTACGGCACAGCAGGTCCAGGGCAGCATTCAAAATGGGCAGGTCTCAGTGCATAAGGACTTTTCAGGGATCTACCGGCATCACATTTCCTAATGTCTTATTGGTTGAAGCAAGTCACATGACCAAGTCATGTGCATCAATGTGGGAAGAGTCTTAGGCTCTACTTCATTGGAGGAGTAGAAAGGATTTGTGGCATTTTTTTTTTTTTTTTTTTTAAGACGAAGTTTCGCTCTGTCTCCAGGCTGGAGTGCAGTGGCACTATCTGGGCTCACTGCAAACCCTATCTCCTGGGTTCAAGTGATTTTCCTGCCTCAGCCTCCTGAGTAGCTGGGAATACAGGCACGGGCCACCACACCCAGCTAGTTTTTGTATTTTTAGTAGAGATGGGATTACACCATGTTGGCCAAGATGGTCTCAATCTCTTGACCTCGTGATCTGCCTGCCTCAGCCCCCACAAAGTGCTGGAATTACAGGCGTGAGCCACCGTGCCCAGCCTTGTGGCTACTTTTAATCTCCCACTGTGAGCCTTCAACCAGCAAATCTGAAAGCAAACAATATTTTAGATAGGTAAACAATTTGAGCAAAGACCCAGAGGCAGTCATTACAATAACTGTAATAGCAATAATAATTTTATGATAGTCACTACTTAACATGTGCTGCGGTCCAGGCAGTCTTTCAACACAACCTGCATTATTTTTAGCACTAAAACCACTCTATGAGGCTGGTATGACTATTCTCCTATTTAACAAATCAGAAAACCGTGTATCTTAGTCCATTGCATGTTGCTATAACACAACACCACAGACTGGGTAATTTATAAAGAAAAGAAACTGATTTCTTACCGCTGTGGAGGCTGGGAAGCCCAAGGTCAAGGGGCCCACATCTGGTGAGGACCTTCTTGTTGTGTCATCCCATGGTAGACAGTGGAAGGGCAGGAGAGGACAAGAGAACATGAGCAAGAGAAACCCAGGCTCACTTTTATAACAAACCCACTCTCGCAACCACAAACCTAATAACTAATGCACAATAACTAACCCACTTCCATGATAACTAACCCACTTCCATAATAACTAAGCCACTCCCATGATAACTAACTCACTCCCACAATAACCCACTCCCACAATAACTAACCCACTTCAATGATAACTAACCCACTTCCATGATAACTAACCCACTTTCATGATAACCAACCCACTCCCATAATAACTAACCCACTCCCAGGATAACTATCTCACTCCCACAATAACTAACCCACTCTCACAATAACTAACCCACTCCCATGATAACTAACCCACTCCAGCAATCACAAACCCACTCCCATGATAAGTAACCCACTTCCACAATAACTAACCCACTTCCGCAATAACTAACCCATTCCCATGGTAACTAACTCACTCCCACAATAACCCACTCCCACAATAACTAAGCCACTTCCATAACTAACCCACTTCCATAATAACTAACCCACTCCCATGATAACTAACTCACTCCCATGATAACTAACCCACTCCCACAATAACTAACCACTTCCATGATAACTAACCCACTCGCATGATAACTAACCCACTTCCATGATAACTAACCCACTCTCACAATAACTAACCCACTCCCAGAATAACTAACTCACTCCCACAATAACTAACCCACTCTCACAATAACCCACTCCCATGATAACTAACCCATTCCCATAACTAACCCACTCCCACAATAACTAAACCACTATTATGATAACTATCCCACTCCAGCAATCACAAACCCACTCCCATGATAACGAACCCACTCCCACAATAACTAACCTAGTCTTGCAATCACAAACACATTCCCATGATAACAAATCTTCTCCTACAATAATTAACCCACTCCCACAATAACCAACCCACTCTCATAATAGCAAACTAATTCTCACAATAACTAATTCACTCCCACAATAACTAATTCACCCCCAAAATAACTAATTCACTCCCACAATAACTAACTCATTCCCACAATAACTAATTCACTCCCACAATAACTAACTCATTCCCATAATAACTAATTCACTCCCACAATAACTAACTCATTCCCACAATAACTAATTCACTCCCACAATAACTATTTCACTCCCACAATAACTAACCCATTCCCACAATAACTAACCCACTCTTGCAATAACTAATTCATGTCCACAATAACTAACTCATGACAACTATCCCACTCCCACGATAAATAACCCACTCCCATGACAGCAACAGGAATGTGTATTCATGAGGGCAGAACTGTCATAACCTAATCACTTCTTAAAGGTCCCACCTCTCAACACTGTTTCACTGGGGATTAAGTTTCCAGCACAAGAGCTATGGGGGACACATTCAAACCACAGCACTGGAGCTTGCCCAAAGTCTCCTGGCTCATAAGTGGCAGAGCAGGAGTTCAATTCCAGGTCTGGCTCCTTCCCATGGTACCACCTGATGTAAGGACCCCATCCCTGCCCTCCAGACCCTGTCTGGGAAGCCACTAGAGCCTTCCAGGAGGAGAAAAGAGGCAGGAAGGAAAGGCAGCAGCAGGAGGGGGAGGAAGGTTGGGAAGGAAGAATGACTCCTGGCGAAACACATTCCTCGCACGCTGCAGTCAGGCGGCTGCCATCACCACAGGGCTTTATGGGTGCCTGGTGAATGAAATGGCAAGACCTGAGAGATCTTTAATTAGTTCTACATAAACTAAGACATTTGTATTGTGTCAGGAAGTGGAAATCAGCCCCCACAGCTGCCTCTCTCCACTCACACAGACTCATAAAATTTACTGCCTCCTGGTGCAATGCGGGGTCAGTTTTTCATTAGCAGCCGTGCCAGCTCTTTCAAGCTGTGGAGGGGTTGCAGGGCAGCAGAGGGTCTCCAGGCATCATGGCGATGCCCTTGGCTGGCATCATACCATGAAAGGTGTCTGCATTCTGCGGCAGGCTGGAAGAGTGATTCATCCAGAAAGGAGCATGGGGTCTGCTGTCCTGAGGACGGAGACTCCTCTGCTTAGGGTTAGGGTGTCCTGATGCTAGAGGGCCTGATCCCAGGAGAGTGATGATCCTAGACTCAGATTGTAGGAGGAAACATTCAGCCTGGGCTACATTGAATTTGCAGAGAAGACCTGTGTAGCCCTGCTTATGGGGGAGTACTTCCTGTCCCCAGGGAGCGGGAGGTTTGCTCAGAGCCGCCCTGCTCTAGCATGGAAGAGGGATCATACTTCTTGTACAAATGCCAAAGAAGTAGAGCAAGGGTCAATGAGTAAGCCCTGCAAGAAGAGCAGTTCCAGCTCCAGAAGAGGGAGCTTCCTAATCGCCAGATGCCTTTGGAGGAAGGAAGGGAGTTCTGGTAACCAGAGGTGTTCAGTTAGAGGCTCGATAATGACGGGTCCGGGATGTGTTTAGAGAAGTGTCTCTATCAGCTGGGAGACTGGATTAAAATCCCTTCCAGCTCAGGGAAGCCATGGTTTTATGCGGACAGAGTTGGCTCCATACCCTTAAGAGAGGAGCAGCTCCCAGCCTCGAGCCCTGGCCTTGAGAGGAGGCTGTGTCTCGGTGAACCTTCGTCCGTGTGTTTTCTCCATCCACATTCAGAGCTTGTCAGAAGCATCCCCACTCCTCGGTCTCGCAGGGAACTGAGGAGAAGGCCCTCCCTCCGTGCTGGCCTCTTGCCTCGCAGCCCTTCTTTCCCCGCCACACCACCCTCTCTGCTCTTCTCCAGTGGCCTCTTCTCCTGGAATCTGGAGGGGCTGTGTGGCCGTCACACCTGTCACTGCCTCTCTGGGTCACTGGAAGGTCCCCACTGCCTCCAAGCTCCCAACCTGTCACTGAGTCTTTTCAGTAGGTGCCACTGGAGCCACTAGCCTTGAAAAGGCGGCAGCCATGGCTGGTCTGGGCACCCTTTCCTCTGTGCTGGCCTTCACTCTGCTGGGTCCCTTATCTTGCCACCAACTCTCCACTGCCTCCAAGTCCACCAGAGGCCAGAGGGCTGGCACTGGGAACTATGACCAGCAGAAGACAGCCCGCCACCAGGGACTGGAAGTCATTCCTTGGGAGGCTACAAGTGCCTGTCCCACTACCCCAGCCTCACTGCGACAGCAGGTGTCTTGACCCCAGTGATCACCATGATCAGGCAGTGGTTTGTTTTCCCTCTGAATCTTGAGATGAAGAGGCTTTTTGTTTTGGTGCCCAGTGATGAGTACAGCAATATTTCACATATCTACTATAGAAAGTTCATTTATTCCACCTTATTCAGTTCTTACCATGGCTCAGTGTTTGGAGCTCATTATCCTGACTGTATAAATGAGAAGCTCAGAGAGGTTAATACTTTGCCCAAGGTTGCACAGCTGGTAAACAACCATGCTGAAATTAGAAACCAGGTCTCATAGGTCCAAGCCCTGTGGCCAACCTGTCTTTGCACCCTGGTGCAGAAGTTGAATGTCTGCTCAGGGGGCTCACCCCAGGCTAAGCTAACTGCACAGGTCAACCCCTCCCAACCTCCACCTACTAATGGTTTCTCTGGGATGTGGAGGGCTATCCCCCCTCCCTTCTTTTGCCCATCAAGTCCTCTCTTTTATTCTCTTCTCCATGCTCTGCTGTCTGCTTGGAGTAAGGCCCAGGGAGGATGCACTAACATGAAGGGTGGCTTGGTCACGGGGGCTGGGAAGATGAGTTTGCCTTCCCCTACCACCCTGGGGAGGAACAGTGCCAGCAGGTGGGGATGCCAAGCTGAGACAGGGGCCATGTGACTGCCTCTTGAGGTCAGGATGTGAGCGGCACCTGTGAGGTAACTGATGGGCCCTCCACATGAGCTTCCTTGCTTTATCCCAGAGATCTGACCCACATGTGGGGACACCTTTCTCACACCACAGGCTCTCAGCCAGTGAAGTTTGCTAATGTCCACCACCACCCCCAGCAGCTGGACTGGGCCTGGCATCTTCTCAAAGGCCAGCCAGACCAGCAAGGCAGGCTTCTCCACCAGTTCCTTGAGATCAAAGCCCAGTGTGGCCAGCAGCCCCTGTGCTGCCCCCTGCCCCAGTCAGGGCCAGCCCTCCTGCCTAGACACTGTGAGTATTGTTGTACACCCATGTGGTATCTATTTGATACAAATTTATGACACTCATCTACTTTAAATACGTTGCAAGATGCAAAGTGAGTTTAAAACATTACAACCTTGGCTCTCTTTCAAGAGGATTGACGAGTATTGTCAGATTGAATGTGGATCACAAAACCTGGTGAGAGCTTATCTCTAAGTACACCAGAGCTGGTCTGTCTGGCTTGCTGTGGGGGCGCTTTTGATGCCTGCGTTGGTCTGGATGTTAAGCCTCAGGCATTGCATGAAGGGCCGTGGCTGAAGCACACATTTCCTTCTTTCAGGCTGTGGGTTTCATGCCAGAGGAGGAGGAACATGAGGACTTCAGGCTAGAGCAGCTTACGACTACAGTTACCCCTGCTGGAGGCCTGTGGGGCTCCCCAGAAACAGAGATTCCCCCGGGAGGAGATGGGATGTGCACTATGATGAGACAGCTAGAGGGCTGGGGAAGGGCATGGGGACAGAAGCCCACCTACACAGACATCTCAGCCTTCACTCTGTGGCTGTGCCGGCCCTTCTCCTTGCCCCTCCTCAGTCCTTCTGCCAAAGGGCATGAGGATGCTGATCTGCCAGCCAGAGCAAGGGCCCTACACTTCTGTAGAATGACAACTTGTGCAATTTTAACTATCTTACTGGATTCTTCAACAAGCCAGGCTGTGTACGAGGCACTTTGCATCCATCAACTTATTGAATCCTTGTAACAACCCTGTAAGATAGGTTTCACTCAATTCCCAACTTATGGATGAGCAAACTGAGGTTCAGAGAGACCATTTTCCCCAAGGTCCACAGCTAGGAAATAAGCCAGGCCTGTGTGATCCCAAAGCCTTGTTCTCAATGACTTTACGGTCTGCCTCTTAGCAGCCCTGGGAGGCCCCATGATGATTTCCAGTAGACTTTCCCCAAACCCCTCCGTGAATGAAAGGAAAGGAGGTGGCAGTTGATCTCTTTTCATTCTTGTAAGAGCTGGCTGGATTCAGGCCTTTCTCTGAGCCTCTGGGATCTGTGTCTGGAGAGTCCAAGGCAGAGAACGAGGAGTACTTGGCTCTTGTCAAAGAACTAAGGAAGTGGAGAGCTTTGCCCATTGGCACTGACTCCACCCAAATGAGTCCCCGGGGCAGTTAAAATGGTCTTAGGACTCCCAAAAAAGCCTGGAGGAGGCAGCTTGCCCCAACCTGCCACGGCAGCTATTCCTGAAACCTTCCTGCACCCGTCTGGCTCCTGCAGGACCTGAATAGCCCCAGGTTTCCCATGCCATTCCCATGCTGTTCCCATGCTGTTCCCACTCCCATGGAATGCTCCGTGCAGATGGAAGCCGTATATACAGGAGCTTGCTAGTGTGGGGACAGCATTTTCTTTGAAAGCCATGAAATCCTAGTGGGGACATCCAGACCATTCACATTAAAGCAGATAAGAAAATTAAGACCTGGGCCTCAGATCTGAGACCTTGTGCGACCCCAGCCCCCGCCCTGAGCACTCTGGTCTCTGTTTTCCCTGCACTCCAAAGTCCAAGATTAATTAGAGCTGACTTTTCTTTTTGGAACTAACTACAAAATCAACTGATCTCAAATTGAGATTACAAGCCAGCCGCCCTTCCAAAGCCCTGGCCTTCAATGGGGCACCCGACCCCGGTAATTCCCCAGATCACTTCCTGCCGGCCCTAATTACCGGAGGACCTGGGATTTCCATGGTTCCGGTCCTCTCTGTTGTGGAAGTTGGCTGGGGCAGGGAAGCAGGAACTGAGCGGCCTTCTTCCTGGAAGGAAGACCTGGGAACTCTTTATGGGGAGAAACACATTAGCCCTCTGCACCCGGCTTTTCTGGCCTAGGGAAAAGACCCTGGTCCAGGCTCGAGGCCTGAGCCGTCCACCGACTGCCCCCTTCCCCCACCCCCAAACTCCCCACACTCTCAGGCAGGCCTTCCTCCTCCCCTGCAGAGAACAAAGAGCCTGTGAGCCCAGATGCATTCGCCCAGGGCTTTCCAACCCAGACCCAGCTTCGGCAGAACCTAGGCTTAATCTTAGGGAGATTCATTTATTTCCCCAAGCTTCCCTGGCCTGACCTTGGTTTGGCTGGGAGCTGACCTTGAAGCCCCCTTCCTCCCTCCAGACTGCTTTTTTGGCAAGTCCCTGCTCAGCTTGTTCAACCAACAGTAAATCATCGCTCCCACAGGATCTGAGCATGGCTGGCTTATGCTCCAAGGAGCTCGCTTCCATTCCATCATCTCTGTAAAGGATGCATCCTCCCACCTGGAAGCTCAGGCCAGAACAGAGGACCTATCAATGCTCTGTTGTGCTCAGGTGCAGGGCCCAGCTGGGGAGTCTGAGTGGCAGCCTCAAAGTCAGGGATGGGACAGGCCTTTAAGATCATTCAAAGCAAACCTCTCTACCCACTTGTGCTCCCCCAGAGCCTTCTCAGCTGCAGTGACGACAATCCACCCCTTCCTGCATTGGTTCTTGGCACTGAGGTTAAAAAGCCAGCCTTGCAGAGGGGTGGCTGGATGTTGGCCCAGGAGTCACAGCTTCTGCCATCACTCCATGCACATGATCGATACCTTTTGTGAGGCTCACTGCGCCTGCTTGCCCAACCCAAGTAAGGCGGCTGAGAGCCCCCAGGGGAACCTCTGAATCCCTGCTGGGAAGATGAGGGAGGGAAGAGGTAGAGGAGGTAAATCGAGGCCTATGGACTTCGCTGGACTGAGAGAGGCAGGTCCTCCAAAAACGAAGATAGCAATGAGTAAGTGGATGTATACTGAGCACAATTCCTAATAAACTTTTCAAATAGGAAAACCTAAGAGAGGAATTAGGAAAGAAGGAGCCTCTAGACAGGCTCTCATAAAGACATGCCCCAAGGAGCAGCCCTCTGAACAGAGGTGGGCCACCGTCCTCCTCCGGCAATAACCACCCCCCCACCCCCCCACCCCCGCCTCCTGTCTCCTGCACATGGTCCCCGGCCACAGCGACGCTGGAGTCCTTGATAATGACTCTCACCTCACCCATCATCCAGGAACCAATGTTTTCTGCTTTAGGAGAAGCCTGGTTCCCCAGTCCAGAGGCCAGGCAGGGGCAGGTCCCTGGAGACAAGCCCTGAGGAGTGAGCCTAATGAGAGTGGAGTGATCGGCTGAGCGAGGTCAGCTGGGGGAGGCCAGTGGGGGCACCCCTGCTTCCTGCCCAGCAAGGGGGTGGGAGGGAGGGAGGCCCTGCCATGGGGATCAGGGGAGCCTGGGTCATTTGCGGAATTAAGAGAATTGACCCAGAGGGGAGGGAAGGGGCGAAGGTCAGCCACCCTAACAAGGAGGGCTGCCTTCTGAGGAGGCTCCCGGGGCTCTGATTTCCCCTGAGTGCCTGATTGTGTCTTCACACACTCACATCAACAGGGGGCTGAGGACAACCTCAATTAGCCTGGAGACCCTCACGCTCCGGGGTTTTGCTCTGCACAGTTTCTTCCGGAAGCTCAAAGACAAGCTTGAAGCAGACCCCACCTCCTCCCTGCAGGAGCACCCCTGTGGGCAGGGGGAGGGAAGGGCAGAGACCCACTGAGCCCCCTCCTGGAGCTGCATTTTTAGCCAAAGCTAAGAGTCCCTCTTCCACAGAGCCTTTTTCTGGAGCTGCCAACCAAGCCAAGTGCCACCTCTCCAGGTTTGGCCTCTCCCCTTCCTAAGGGCCATGCAGGCGAGCAGAGACAGGGCTGGGGTGGGTGGGAAGAGGCCGAGGAGCGGCAGTGGATGGGAGAGATCTGATCTAACCTCACTTTGCAACCAGTGGGAGAAAGTGGCTTCTCCGTGGTCACGTGCACTCCCAGCCAGGCTCTGCGAAATGGAGGTGGGAAGAGGAGGGTGGGGGCGTTGGGGAAAAGCAAGAGGAAAGACAGAGAAACTGGAAGAGAGGGATGATGGGGGAGGGGGCTCAGAATAGTCAAGGACTCCCAAGCTGACCTCCCACCTGCACCCACAACAGGGGACTGTGGGGCCTCTGTACTGAATCAAACTGGTTTGTTCATTCAGAATGTTAGCGGGGACCCTCCAAAGGAAAGAATGACAGGAGCCCTTAGCTGGTGCTACTGAGAAGGCTTGGAGACTGCTGTGGCCGGAGTGACCAGAGTGACCGGCCTTCAGAAGAGGGGCTGCCTCGCCCTCTGCTGGCCACAGAGCAGCTGTGCACGCAGGCAGTGCCCCACTCTGAGCTTTTCTGAGCACCCCGGCTGAGCTGCCTTCACACACTGACCTCTGCACCCCTATAGGTCACAGACCTAAGGACCTCCTCAAGCAAAGAGAGGCTCTACTCTGCTTTCAGCCTGCAAAGGAGATAGAGCATTAGTCCATCTAATATTTGGGTTGGCTGAGAGAAATGAGCACCTTGGCATAACAGACAAGACACTATCCAAAGCCCTAGGCTGCATGACCTTGGCAATCATGCCTGGGCTCTGGGAGCCGCAGTTCACTTCCCTGTGGAACAAGAGTAACGTCCACTGCCACACTGGAAGGGACTGTGGGAGATGCATAAAGCTTTTCAGCCCAGTGCAGACAAGTGACAGCTGCAGTAAATGGCCGTGCCCTTCTCTCTCAGTCCCACAAGAAGGAAATTAATGGCTAGGGCAGGCCTGGGGCACTGGATTTTCTGCCATGATAACCTCCTGAGTTTAACTCTGCCATCTCACCTGTGCTTCAGGGATCACTGGTGGGGTCAGGCTGAGAGAGGGCGCTGGCTTTGGGAACTAAAGATTCTAGGCCTTTTGTAGAATGTAGAGACTTGGCCCAAAGAGGATAAAGGTGAAGCCATGTCAGGCAGACAGAAATTTGTGTGTGCAGATTACAAATGCTAAGTGGTCCCTGCTGCATTGTGGATGTAGTGCTGGATTAGAGGGGATACCAAAAGCTTCATAGAAGAGTTCAAAGGGCCCCACTCCCATCAAACAGCCTCTGCAGGCTGAAAGCTGGGCAGAGCCGCTCTCTACTTGGAGGCCCTCAGGTCTGTGGTCCATAGGGGTGCGGGGGTCAATGTGTGACGGCAGTTCAGCCCAGTGCACCAGAGAAGCTCTGGCTGCTTTATCGACCAAGACTCCAAATGATGAAGGGTTTTAAGTTGAAGAAATGGTAGAAAGACAGAACCATGGAAATTGGTGGTGTTTTCAGGGACACAGATACTAGCTGATGCACCCCATATCAGGTGATGAGGCTGGAAAGGAAGCAGAGGTCAGAACGTCATGCTTAGGAACCTGGTCCTTTTCCCACTGTCAACGCCAGGCCAGGGATGTTTTAAGGCAGGGGTCTCGCTATCCAGCCTGTGTATTAGGAAGCTGAAGTGGACACTTGCCTGGAAGACCCGTCATGGAGGAAGAGGGTGGAAGGACTCTAGCCTTGGCAAGGAGGGTGGACCAGAACTTCCTGTAAGATGGCAGGAAAGGGAGAGCATGGACAACTGAGAGGGAAGCCAGGGAACACCAGGTCCCCTCTGTCTTTAAGCCAATGGGAACTGCAGCCTGGCCTGGCAGCCACAGCCGTCGCACCCAATGGGGCAGCTGGGCTGGGAGCAGGACTGTCAGCCTCTGTGTTGCCCATCCACAGCGCTGGCCTTCAGATGGAGGAAGCGCAGCAGGCTGGCCACTGCCACCTGTTGCTGGACACCATCCCGGCCCCAGCTAGGGCTTCATGCTTAGGCACGATCATAGGACTCAACTCACGGAGCCAGGAGCTGCCCTCCCGCCTCCCCTGATGTAGCCAGTGATAGTCCTGACTTACGTGCTCTTGGCCTCCCATTTGTCACTCGCTGTCATCTCCAACTCCACCTCCTTGTGGTGTGTCCTCCTTCCTGATCTCACCCTGCTCTCATAGATTTGTCATTTTCATGGGGAGGTAAAGAACATGGGCTGAGTGCAGTGGCTCATGCCTGTAATCCCAGCACTTTGGGAAGCCAAGGTGGGCAGATCACAAGGTCAGGAATTTGAGACCAGCCTGGCCAATATGGTGAAACCCCATCTCTACTAAAAATACAAAAATTAGCTGGATGTGGTAGTGTGCACCTGTAATCCCAGCTACTTGGGAGGCTGAGACAGGGGAATCGCTTGAACCTAGGAGGTGGAGGTTGCAGTGAGCTGAGATGGCACCACTGCACTCCAGCCTGGGCGACAAAGCGAGACTCCATCTCAGAAAAAGAGAAGAGGTTGAACATAAAAATGGGGCAGTGCCGAAATGGTAGAGCAGAGCCTATGCTATCCCAGAGAAGCAACAAAGGACAGGTGACCCTACCTGTGCCTCCGGACAAGTAGGGTCAGAAATAGGGTGCAGAGAAATAGGCAGGGGCACATGCCTTTGGGAAGAGTTAGACCCTGGGGACTTGGAAGGGAACGGAACCCCAGATGAAAAGAGAAGAGAGCCCCTGTCTGGCTCAGCCTGAAGGTACCATCCTAGCAAAGCTGCTGGAGGGAAAAGGAGGCAGGGACGGCAGGGAAGGTATGCAGTAGGTAAGCGACCAATGGGGGGCTGCTGGCCCTGGTCCCACCCCACAGCCCAGGTTCCAGGTACAGCTCTCAACCATGGAGTAGTAGGTAGATCTCGAGCAAGTCACCTTCCCTTGCTGAATTTGCATTCCTCTAGGTGGGCCTCTCTCTCTCTGGGGGCCTTTCCTGCTCTGTGACCTGTAACTTGGGCCCTCCTGCAAGTTCACATAGCTGAGGGCAGGGGCCCACTTGGCTGCCACCAGGGTAAGGTCTTCGGTGCTCAGCATGAAAGGAACAGCCATCCCAGCCTCCAGACTAGCCATTCTCACCCACATCCTTGCGGGCTGCCAGGCCCTGAGTCTGGTCCTCTCCTCATCCTTTCTCTTATTTTGTCCTCTAGGGAGAACGGGGCATGCCAGGGATGCCAGGCAAGCATGGAGCCAAGGTACCTTCCCCTTCCCCACATTCAGGCAGCTCAAAGGCCCCGCCCCCTCTCTCCGCAGGTCCAGGGACCCTCTGGAGTCCCAGCTCTCTGGGCCTCCTTTTGCCTGCCCTGGCCCTCCAAGCTGCAGCACTGTGGTCTCTCATGAGTGCCCTTGATGTAGGCAGCCTCCTCCTGGGCATCTCTGGGTCATTAAAAGCCATCCAAAGTACCCCCAGCTCCACTGCATTCCTAAAACCTAAGTGGAAAGGAAGGATCCCCCAAAATCACCTCCACTTCGGATTTGCTAAGGGGCACTTTGGGCGTCATATATCCTTCAAATTAGGTGGCCTTGAGCTGCTCACATGGTTGGGAAGCCCAGGGAGACCCGAAGGCTGAGCTGTACAAAGCCTCTTCCTCCAGATCCATTCTCAAGGTGTCAGCTCAGCACCTGCACCTCCCAGGGCAGGGTTGGTGGTTGCGGGGTTGGGAGGAGTGAGTGAGTGGTCCTCCTTCCCATTTCACCATGGGGAGGCTGTCCACTGCTCCACACCGCCCCCCTCCAACTGTTCCCTTGCTGCAGAACATCTTCAGACCTTTTTTTTTTCTGTCTTCCAGGGGACTCCCGGAATTGCTGTGGCTGGGATGAAGGTCAGTGGACTGTTGTAACCAACACATCAGGGACAGGTGGGAGATGTGAGCGGTCAGAGCTGGGAATTGTAGGCTCAGTGGGGTAACTACCAGACCAAAGAGGGGGCAGGCAGGATTTGGAAACATTTTTCTCAAAGTAGCATTTGTGCCAGGTGCATAACCTTGAGCCACAGCTGTGTAACTAAGCCTTGCAAGTAACTGAAGTTCTCACTAGCCTGCCAGTGCACCAAGGCAGTGGGAAGGCAGCCCAGATCTTTCCTTTATGTTCTGTAATTCAGCAGCTATAAGTTTCCAAAGCTTCAGGGACAGCAGGAGTTCTTCTCCAAACCCCCACCCTAATTGCGCATTTGGTTGGCCGGCAGATGTGCGGACTGCCTGGAAAAGCAAGTGCTCAAAGTCGATCTTCACGGCAGGTCCACTTGCAGGGAGCACCATGTCCAAACCAAATACCCATTCCTTCCTCTCCTTCCTCCCTGGCTGCCTCACTTACGCTCCCATCTGCCACACCCCTCATCTCGGGGAAGAGTAGGACCCTCTAAGGGTCAGAAGCCTGATGCCTGAACAGAGAAAAGCCAGGGCTGGCCAGATGCTTCACTAACCCACCCTGACTCTTCCCCCCGACAACCAACAGGTGCCTTGCTCATTTGTCATTTCTTTCTGCTTTTACAGTCTCTCACATTTGTTTCTCTTTTTCCACACAGGGTGAGCCAGGGATCCCAGGAACCAAGGTACTGATGCAGAGAGAATGTTCCGAGCTGCACAGAGCGTCAGTCATGGGGCGGAGGTGGGAGGGGCTGCTGCTGTTTTGCTCTTAGTCCCCATGAGGCTGGCCTGGGGCTGGGGACCTGGCTGAGCAGAGAAGGGCCCACTGTTCAGGAACACACTGCAAATGCCTCCCCCTCCCTGGGTCCTGGCCTGCAGGCACACCAGCTGCAGCAGGCAGTGACTCTTGTCCCCTGCACCCTCAGGGCTCCCTTTCTCTCTTGTGTGACAATAAGAGATGTGACAAGAAAAAAATTTCCATGGTCAAATAATTTTGAGAAATACTAGGTTAAAAATATGACACAGGTTTCTTTGCTGCAGACCTTCTCAGAACCTTTAATTTGCTAAATATGCATTGAGGAACTCTCAAAAGGAAATATCTTATGTGGCATTTTCAAAACTTTTTTGACAAGAACACCCTTTTTTAGAGAAGAGCTTAAGGGACAAGTATTCTGGAAATGCTGGTCAATGATCACTGCCCATCCTACCTCTTACTCCCTGCCCCACCTTCTTATCAGTGACTTTCTCTTCTTACCCCAAAGGGAGACCCAGGAGCAGAAGGGAAGCCGGGGCCCCCAGGTTTGCTGGGAAAAAGGGGGCAGAGGGTAGGATATCATGTATTTGAGTGTGCGCCCTCTCGTCCTGGCTTGGCCGGTCCCCTGCTCCCTGCCCCTCCTCTGGCTGGTATGTCTCCTGCAGCATGCTGTTGGTGCATGTGTCCTGGAATGAGGGAAGTGGCGGGATGGCCTGGCCAATCTTCAGAAACCCACACTCAAGAGCATACACACTCTCCTGGGGAGCCTTGATTACCCAGCAGAAAGCCCAGCAGGAGGAGGAAACTGCCTCCCTCCGCTCCTGTTCCCCAAGGATCTCCATAGGTCAGGACCCAAATCCTTTCCTTCTCCACCTGCCCTGCTTCTGAAGGATGCCCAGCATAAGCACATCTACAGGAGCAGCCCAGGAAAGACAGGGCAGCGGGGGCTCCCTCCCACCGCCAGGACCTCTGCCTGGCTCTCCACAACACCTCCTGGCCAGCATTGGGCCACTTTACCATTCAGCTGCTACCCCGGGGCAGGTGACAAGGAGGCAACACCCAAAGACAGTTTGGCACCTTTTGTGGCTCCAGCTGGAATGTTCATTGAGACATCTGACCAAATTATAGGCCCAGAGCTCTCAGCTCACATTATTATACCGGAGAGCTGCCTCTCCCCAGGGCCAAGGGGAGCGAAGCTTCTTGTGCTGACCTGATACCCCTGCCCTGCTGGTGGGGTGCTCTTGGGTGCTCACCTGATATTGGACACTGCTATGCACCGAGTGTGTCCCTCCCAGACCCATATGTTGAAGCCCTCGCCTTCAGTGTGGCTGTATTTAGATAGGGACTTGGGGAGGTCGTTAAAGTTAAATGAGGTCATAAGAGTGAGGCCCTAATCCAGTGGGATTGGCAGCCCTAGAAAAAGGGAACGAGAGAGACCTTTGAAAGACCTTTCTTCTTGCCATGAGAACATGGCAAGAAGGCTGTCATCTTCAAGCTGGCAAGAGGGCTCTCACCAGAACCTGGCCATACTGGCTCCTGATTCAGACTTCCAGCTTCCAGAGCTGCAAGAAAATACATTTCTGCTGGCAAAGCCACCCAGACTATAGAGTTTGTTATGGCTCCTGAGCTGACCAAGACAGATGCTCTGTGAAGCCTTTGTGTCCTAGAAGGCGGAGCATCAAGGAGACATGGGCTCGACCTGCCTCTGCCTCTAACTCAGTAAGGGGTTGGCCACATAACGTCTTGGGGCTTCCCTCGCCAAATCTGTGAAATGAGAATGGGGTTCAGTATCTCTAAGGGACTCTTTGATTCATGTCATGGGGGAAAAAACTTCTTCCATAGTGGACGAAGCTGGGTAGGGAAGTGTACTATTTTGCTAGGGCTGCGGTACCACAGGCTGGGTGGTTTGAGCAACAGAAATTCATTGTCCCATGGTTCTGGAAGCTGGAAGTCCAAAAGCAAGGTGTTAGCAGGGTGTGTTCTGTCTGAGGGCCGAGGGGGGAGATTGCTCCAGGCCTCTCTCCTGGCTTCTGGTGCCTCCTGCAGTCTTTGGCATTCCCTGGCTTATAGACACAGCACCCCAATCTCTGCCTCCATCTCCACATGGCATTTCCCTGTGTGCATGTCTGTGCCCAAATTTCTCCCTTTTATAAGGACATCAGCACGTTGGATAGGGTCTCACCCTACTCCAGTGTGACCTCATCCTAACTCATTACATTTGTAATGACCCTATGTCCAAATACAGTGAGCTGGTTACAGCTAGAGGCAGAGAAGGGGTGCCAGAAAAGACTGGGGGCCCTTAGTTGCTAAGCATTAAGAATCTAAAGAAGAGCAGAGTGGTGAAAAGGATTCACTTGCCCAACCACTGGCATTCTGAACTGCTCACCTCTCGCAGGAGACCCCCAGGATATACTAGATGCTTCTGGCCTTTGTTATGATCTGTGGCCCATGTCATTTCTCCCCAGCATGAGTGACATGGGCCCGGGTCACATGGGAGTGAGGAAAGCAGTCATGCAGGTGTCACCAGTGCGAAGTGGCCCAGAGAGTAGCCAGCCAGGATCGGGGCTGAGGGGAGGTAGAGCTCTTTGGAAAGCCAGCTAGGGCAGGGGCAGGGGGCAGGAGCAAGGGAAGGCAAGGCCCTAAGCCGTGGGGCTGGTGGCTTCCCAGACCTGCTGCAGAAACTCTTCCTAACCCCCACTGTCTGCATCTCCCTGCAGGGTGAGAAGGGGGCTGCAGGCTCCCCTGGGCTTCCTGGCCTCTTGGGGCAGAAGGTAGGTGTCGCTCTGAATGGAGGGTTCAGGTTCTTTGTCACCCATATCCCATACACAGCCCTGCACATCCACACGAGCCCCAGCATTGGATGTGTCTGTCGCCCAGACTGTGGGAAAGGCAGCCGGAATACAGCTAGATTTTGTTTGTCAGGGGACAGGTGCCATAGGCAGGCCCTGATTGGCAAAAATAAAATGTGAAAAATTCGGTAGCGACGACCTGGTCAGATTTCTTTGTACCACCTCTGCAAATGCATCCCACAGTTCATGAGCTCTGTAAGATATTTCATTTAGAAAAAAATTTAAAAAGATGAGGCCAAATAGGGGAGGTGTGTATAATAAGATGGGCCCCTTGGAAAGTCACAGTGCCCCTCAACCTGTTAGAGGCCTGAGCACCTGCAGTGACAGGGTCTGCAAAGCCTTATTTAACGCTGCATTTCTTAACATAGTTTGGCCACCAATAACAATGTTATTCCACATTTTAAATATTCTTAACCTACTGAGCAGTGTTCTGTGGAATACACTTTGAGAAACACTGCTGCAGACCCAGCTGTGAAGGGTCCTTTGTGTCAGCTCTAAACCTGTTGCCCTTCAGTAAACACTTCCAATCTCTCCTCAAATCCCATGGAACCATCAGGCTGGGGTTCTGAAGGCCCCTGGTCCCCAGACATCCTGGGGCCGACAGCCCATATTGTCCCTCTGGAGCTCAGTCTAGATCTTCCTCCACACCAGGGATGCTAACTCCACCTTCCACCCCCAGGGAGAGAAAGGCGATGCTGGCAACTCCATTGGAGGAGGCAGAGGGGAACCTGGCCCTCCAGGGCTCCCTGGGCCCCCAGGGCCCCCAGGGCCAAAGGTGAGTGTTCCCTGGAGTCAGTGTTGGGAGGTGTTTTCCTGGGGCCTTTATCTTCAGCCTGTTCTCAGGGACTCTACGTCTTGGACATCCCGCCTTCTCTAGCCTTCCCCTGCTCCAGGTGTGTGGTTTTTCCCATGGATTCCAAAAAGGTCATTTGGACCCAGGTCCTGTTCCAAACAGATGGGGCAGATGGATGGTCCCATTGACTCAGATGACTCTGATGTAGCTGAGCCCAGGCCCAATGGCAGCAGGGCCTCGATTGCTATGATGTAACTGAGCGAGGAACCAACGGTTTCAGGGCCTTAGGACAGCCAAGAGGCCCCCCACCTTGGCTCTGAGTAGGTTGCAGGTCAATTATCAGCTGAGACTCACCTAGTACCAGCACATCTGGTAGGTGGCAGCAGTGGGGGCAGCTGCAAATGGGCACAGCCCTCACTTTCCTTTTGCTGCTTGAAAAGTGCAATGGTAAGATTTGGATTTCCCAGAGTAGATGCCTCCTATTGGTTTGCTTTAGCAGCACTGAGAAATGAAGGGGTCTCTTTGTTAGCTCAGAAGGAAAACATGCATTACTCTACACGATCTGGAGCAATACATTCGTGCATTCCGCCCATACCCACCTGCCGTGGGCTGGGCTCTGCATGGGCATAGGAGGGCCTGGCAGGGCAGAGTGGACACCAGTAAAGGGTACAGAATGCGGGGGAGGAAAACAGGGGTGGGCTTCCAGAGGAAGCGAGATTCAGGCTGGGCCCAAGGGTGGGTAGGAGTCAGGGAGGTGGAACAGTGGGAGGTGCAGAAGCCATGGGGGAAAGAGGGGCCCACAGGCAACACCCAGGGCATGAGCAACAAGGCCATCTTTTCCCCCATAAGCAGCTACAGGTGCCCAGCGTGCCTTCAACCCAACTCTCTCCTCTCCCCCAGGGAGAAGCAGGTGTCGATGGCCAGGTTGGCCCCCCAGGGCAGCAAGGAGACAAGGTACAGACACCCCCCCTGACATTCCAGAGCTGTAAGATGGGGGTCAGCTTGGGAGGTCAAGAATCATGCCGGCCCACCCTAGGGCTAGCCCTCAGAGCACAAGGCTGACTGGCCATGACCCCTGGCTTCCCTATTTCCTGGTTGGCTTGCGCTTTAGAGAGCCAGCCACTGAGACAACAGCCGTGCAGAAGCCAGTCTAGGGATGGGACATTTGGCCAGGAAGTGACACAGCACTTCCTCAGCCACTGGTGAACGAACGAGGTGCTCTCGTTTCTCTCCAGCGACTCCCTATGAAAGGCTGCAGCGTCCCTCATGAGTTCACCGTGACTCAAGTGCTGTGGCAGTGGAGGAGAAAGAGGGTGGGATACCTGGAGGTGGCAGTGGCCCCGTGTCCTGTGAGCAGGGTCATCAGGAGTCACACCAAAGGGTTCCTGTTTTGTTTATTTTTACTTCCTCACTTGATTTTTGTCAATTGTCTTCAATTATCCCAGAAAAATTGAAACTGCGCTTGGTTTTTCACAAGTTACACCGCTTTTTCATGTATTCCGCATAGCTCTGTACTGTTTGCAACAGGAAGAAATCCTTCCACCCGCCCACTCTAGGAGGTGGGTGCTCATACACCCAAATCCTCCTGAGACCTTCCTGACCCTCCATGTCTCCCTTGGCACTCTGGGTCTTTCACAAGTAGAGTGGGCAGTAAAAGAACCACGTGGGCTCTCGATAGTAACTGCCACTCAGACAATTGGCAAAAAGTTGCTGAGCCTGGATACCTGAGCAGAATGGAATGAAAGGGAAACAAATGTCCCTGATCCCATGGAGGCAGCTGACTTAGGGGACTGGGGAAAAGAGGGAGACAAAAGGGAGTCACTAACAACAAACACAGAACAGAAAAAAATGTCACCGAGTCTGAATTGGGAGGCAGCACAGAGGAGCTTAAAGGGAGAGAGGAGTGTGGGTGGGTGTTCCCGGGATGTCTCCTGAAGGGGCAGAGCCTGCTCTTCTGTGAACTAAGAGCTAAGATGAGCCTCCTGGCCCTTATCACGTGGCCTATCTGGGGACATCAAGTTCTCTGTACCAACCTTATCCCTACTTTACTCCAATTTTTCATGCAACAGGGGGAGCCTGGAGAACCGGGAGCAGCTGGCCCCAAGGTATGTGCCTCTCCCCACTGGAGTCAGCATGAACCAGCTGATAAATCCAAAAGCCTCTGAGACAGGTCTCAATTAATATTTAGAAATTTATTTTGCCAAGATTAAGGGCGTGTGCCCAAGAGACAGGTACAGGTCTGTGCCTTTTGCCAAAGATGATTTAGAGGGCTTTGGTATTTAAAGGGGAAAAGCAGGCTGGAGGGGAAAGAGGAAAGGTATGGTAATCCGCACATGGCCAGGGAAAAGGAGCAAGTAGGGGAATAGTCAGTTAGGTATTAGCCTCATGCTCAGTAAATCGGCACTTTACACGAGCTAAGGTGAGCATGGAGCAGCGACCTGTGGGGATATTTGAACTTTATCTGTAGCTTAGGAACAAAAGGAAAGACAGCTTCTTGCATGACTCAGCTTTCTGCTGAACTTTTTCTCTTTTGCCAGAGTGAACTGGAGTCCTATCTTCCTTTCACAGGCCTGACCTTGGGGTCTTGAGGGGGAAGGAGGGTAAGAGCATTCTGGCCGTCAGGTGGGAGGTCTGACTGGCAGCCTAGGTGGACTGAAAGTTCCCAGGGCAGCCTGGCCCAGACTTCTCACATGGAGTCTTCTCAGTTTGTTCTGCAGTCCCCGAGCATCCTTTGAGAGTGTTCGGAATCCTCAGGGCCCCTCTGGCTCTTCTGGGTCCACCTGTGTACAGGCTGGTGCGGCCAGTGTGGGCTGATAGAGAGCAGGCCACAGTTGCCCTCCCAGCCCTCCCGGTCCAGGCCCTGGGTTGAGATCTCATTTGCCTTCTAGGGCTCCAAGGGAGAACCAGGAAAAGGAGAGATGGTGGATTACAATGGAAACATCAATGAGGCTCTCCAGGTGAGAGGAGGGTGTCCAGCCCCGAGGCCGAGATCCTCATGGGCCTCAGGGCTCTGCACCATGCCCTGATCAGGGGGTTCTTCCACACAGCAGAGTAGGGGCCCTGCCCTCAGGCCGAGCTGCCAGGAGAGCCACTTCCTCCTCTTTGGCCGCCCACTGTGTAGCCTCCTGGCAAGTGGCCCCCGGCGGCTGGGCTCTCTGTCTGGCGCCAGCTGGCCAGTTATCCTGCCTCTGGGTACCTGAGAGCCGCAGTGGAATTCTCCTGGCACCCTGCAGGGTGCAGCTCATCCAGGGTACTGGGGCCCCATTTCTTTAGTGCATGCCTAACCCCCTTTCACACAGCAGAAACTCTTCCTGGAACACATCTCCTTTAGTGTGAATTTAATCCTGTTTCAAATTCACGAGCTCCCGCTCCCCACCCTTTAAAGCAGGGTTTCTCAGCCTTGGCACTGTTGGCATGTGGGGCTGGAGAATCTTTGTGGTGGGAGGAGAGATGGTCCTGTATCTTGTGGGATGTGCAGCAGCGTCCCTGGTGTCTACCCAGCAGACGCCAGGAGCACCCCAGCCTCAGCTGTGACAACAAACTGTGTCTCCAGACACGACCTATTGTCCCTTGGGGTAAGAAATTGCCCCCACTCAAGAACCGCTTCTTCAAAGGAGTCTGTGTCCATGTGCGACTCCATTTACAAGGTGTAAAATTCTCTTTGAAAGCCAACGTCATCTCTCTGATCTATTTTTTGAGCGGCTCGGTATTTTGCTATACTGTGTCTGTTTAAAGGGAGGTGCGTGGCAACCTTGAAATCTGGGTTCTGGGAGCAGAGGAAAGACCAAGGGCAGGTCCTCAGAAGGTGCCTAGAAACAGTAAGAGGTGGTGCTTCCTTCCCTTTCAGTATAGTGAAGTAAAGGTTGTAGTCCATTTAGGGCGGTGCCTGAGTCCCTTGCAGGACAGCCTCGGAGTATAATCATGCTTAGATGCTGCGTATTTCCTGTACAGTGACTACAAACCTCAGAGAGAGGTGGGGGTGGGGGTGGGGTGAGTCTGGGGGCTGTGGAGCCCACCTGCGAGGGTCCCCCTCCTCCCGTGCTCCTTTGGGGGCCCAGCCCCCATGTTTCCATGACTGTGCAGTGAGAACCAAGCCTTACACTTGGCTCTTGATTTGCTCTTCAACTGATTGTGTGGTGTTGGTTTTTTAGGAGATCCGGACGCTGGCCTTGATGGTAAGTCTCGCTCCTCCTGGATTTCCTTGAGCACTGGGCGGGGGACTGGGACAGCAGCCGGGAAGCAAGGACGTGAGTGCTCCCTCCAGAATGCAGACACTGGGCTGCAGATCGCGGGTGACCCGGCAGTGTTGGGGCAGACGATGATCTGAGCTGGAGGTGACAAGTCAGGACTGGTGGGAGCGCCTCAAGAGCTGCCCATGCCCTGGGTCATGGCTGTCCTCTGTGTAAAGGCCCTTCACCAATACAGCTGTGCTCTCTGGTGACAATACAAATGCTGGGTTTTGTTTACAGCTGTGTCAAGGAAATAGTAGTACAGAAGAGGAAGTTTTTAATGTTTTTTTTTTCCCCCAACTTTTAGCTAATTAAATCCATTACCCCAAAAAACTAGCAGCAACCTTCCACCTAGCCCCCTTTCCTGGAAATCAATTTCATTATCTGCGCTTGGAAAACCAGGGAGTTTCAAGCCTGGGTTTTGTACAGGTGCCTACCAGTGACAGGCTCGTGGTAAATATTTGTAGTTAAAATGACCACCACCAAGTTTAACTTGTAAGGTGGAGGAGGAGAGATCGTGAGGTTCTCTGACTACAGAAATTTCAATTCACCTAATATGTTTTCATGGCTAAGAGTTACCGAACACATTTAGGGATGGCACAAACTCACAATCAAACACCACTTGTATGATATCCCAATCCAGAAACTGCTATCAATGACATGGTTCTGGAATCAATGAGCTTCATTTTGAGTCATTGAAATATATTATTTGGCAGGGTGCAGTGGCTCACGCCTGTAATCCCAGCACTTTGGGATGCTGAGGTGGGCGGATCACTTGAGGTCAGGAGTTCAAGACCAGCCTGGCCAACATGATGCAACCCCATCTCTACTAAAAATACAAAAATCAGCCAGGCGTGGTGGCAGGTGCTGTAATCCCAGCTACTCAGGAGGCTGAGGTATGACAATCACTTGAACCCAGGAGGCGGAGCTTGCAGTGAGCTGAGGTCGCACCACTGCACTCCAACCTGGGTGACAGAGTAAGACTCTGTCTTAATAATGATAATAATGTGAAATAGCTATTGGAAATAAAACTTTCCCAGAAACATTTTTTCTTTTAAAATCAACCTTGAGGTGTAACTTATGCATAATAAAAGGTACTAATTTTAGGTGTAGAGTTTGATGAGTTTTGATAAGTGTAAATACCCAGGTATTCATGCACCTTGGGAGCCCTTCCCAGCCACAGGTCACCACTGCACTGCCATCACTTCTGTCACTGCAGATTAGATGTGTCTTTTGTCTCCTCTAGAGTTTCATATAACTGGAATCACGTGGTATGCAGTCACCTGTGCCTGACTGCCTTTGCTCAGCAGAGTGTGTTTGAGATGCACCCATGTCATCAGCACTTGGTTCTTTTTCTCTGCTAAGTAGTATTTCATTGTATGGATGTACCATGCATTCCCCTGTTGATGGGCTTTTGGGTTGTTTCCTGGAGACATGTTTAAGTCATTATTCGGGAAGGTCAGACTTAGCTTCTTGGAGCCCAAAGGGCCACCAGAGGTACCCTAGAGAGAAGGAGAGGGAGAGGGAATTGGGCGTGGCTCTCCAAACCCCACCCCCACTTCAACCCAGTCACACTTGGTGCTTGTATGTTTTGCATTTTGGGTTTCCCCATGTTATTTTCTTTGCAAAAAATATGTTTCTATCACTGGAGAAATGCTTGAAAACAACTTATCTCTACAAGCCAGCCTCCACGTACAGCCCCCTGGGGACAGGCCGCCCTCCTCAGTGGGACAGTTCTTCCATGTGTCTTTCCCTTCTTTCCTAGGGGCCTCCTGGTCTTCCTGGGCAAATCGGCCCACCTGGAGCTCCAGGGATTCCAGGCCAGAAGGTAAATCTTGTCTTGACAAAGGGGATGAAGACCTTGCAAAGGCAGTGACCCTCTCACCTTCCCCGCACCACCACCCTCCTGCTGCTCCAAGGCACCGAGGGCCCCGCCCACCCACCTCCCAGCCGCTGTGGCCCTTCTGTCCTCCCCTTGCCATCTGCTTGGGATCCTGTAATTCACAGAGCCTCCTGATGCCATGGGGCCTGGGACTAGACACACCCCTGCCCTTGCTTCAACCAGACCCACAGCAGGAGTGAGGGCGCCATCAGGGACCTCAGCATTTGAGCCTCTCCCCAACCCTCCTCCCTGGCTTCCTGCCCTTGCTTTCCTCTTACACCCCACCCGCCTCTGTGTTTTTCTCAGAAGGTCTGCCCCCCTGTCTTCCATGCATGAGGTCCTCTCCCCTGAAAGTCTCTTTCCCCCTTCCCTTTCTTTCAAAGCCCTTCTCATCTTTCAGGCCCAATTCAGAGGCCACCTCCTCCTTGAAGCCTCCCCTGATCTAGCAGGCAGAATTCTCTGCCCTTTCCTCTGCTTCTCTGGGTAGGGGACCTACATCATTTTGCCACCTCCTTTAACTCTCCACCCAACCCAGAGAAGTGGCTTGGTGTGTGAAGAGGAAGGGAGCTCCTGTGGAGCAGCCAGGGCAGGGGCTCTGCCTTCAGAGGAGACCTGAAGGTGAGAACCCTTCTGCCCGTGAGCCAGGGAGCCCAGGGCTCTCAGAGGCAGTAGTGCAAGGTTGTGGCTAAAACGTGGACATGGAGTTAGAGCACCTGGACTGGGATGCTGGCTCACCAGTTCACTCACTGTGGGCCTCAGGCACACAGCTCTGTGCTTTGGGGTCCTGTCTGTAGAAGAGAGGCAATGCAAGTTAATACCTCCCAGGAACACGGTGGGAACTAAATGAGCAAACTCTATGGGGAAGTGCGGAGAGGGACGCTGGGTGCACTAAGCAATGCGTTAACTGGTGGCTGCTATGGTCTCTGCCTGGAGAGTCACCTTTAGTTGTTCTGGCTACAGGGGGAGATTGGACTGCCAGGCCCTCCAGGACACGATGGGGAAAAGGTATGAACAGACATCCTCCAGTCAAAACTCTGAAGACAGTCCTGGCCCTGGGGGCAGGAAGGCTCTAGATCTGGCCCTGCTGTGAGCCCAGTGGGCAAGGGGAGATGGGAAGGGCGGGGAGAGGGGCCCACTCTGCAAGCCCCATGAGGAGCCAGGCAGATCCCAGCTGGGCTCTCTGTGCCTGCCCCTATCAAGCACCAAAGAGCCAAGGCCTTTGGACTTTTCTATTCTCTCTCCCTCTCTCCTTTTTTCTCCATTAATGTGTCTAAGAAGCATTGTTGGTATTTTCTAAAGGGACCTCGCGGTAAACCAGGAGACATGGGCCCTCCTGGTCCCCAAGGCCCCCCAGGAAAAGATGGACCTCCAGGAATGAAGGGAGAAAACGGGAACCCAGGGAGCCCAGGAGAGAAGGGGGAGAAAGGGGAGACAGGACAAGCAGGCTTGCCGGTGAGTGGCAGGGCTGACTGCCCTTCCGTGCATACACCACTCCCAAGCATGACACCAACTTTGCAGGGCTTTGCACTTTGCATGGTGCCAGCCAGCGGCTGCCTGGACTAGAAACCTGGGGCCAGGACTTCGGGGTGGGGGATTCACTCGGCTTTCTCTCAAGTCACTCACTTTATGAAGGCCCGTTTCCTGACTCAGGAGACCTGAGTCCTGCCCTGTCATCTATATCCTTGGGAAAGCCACTGAGCCTTGCAGAGCCCCCATCTCCTCATCTCTAAAATGGTGATAATAATGTCTTCCCTGAATATCTCACTGAATTGTTGGGAAAGTGATCAAGTCATGGTTTAAAGTTGCCTCTTTGGAAAGTGTGCAGAAGCCCTATACCCAGGAGAGGTTGCATGTACAGAAATGGGACCTTCGCCCAGTCCACTAGGCTGCCCACTTGACTTGGGAGCCTTCTCTGGGTCTCAGTGGTTTCCATCTGTGAAATGGGTGCCATCCTAGACACTTACCCTTGGAGCAAGAGAGCCACATCGTGTGCATGCCACAGTTCGTCACAGACACTCAGCAAGGCCACCGTGAGCCCCACTATCAGAGATGGTTGTCGATCTGTAGGGTCTAGACCTTCTAATTGGGGAGAAAAGGAGAACTTGGTGGCCACGGCAGACCCAGAGTGGCAGGATTGCCTAATCCAGCTAGGCCCCTGGGGTTTACAGTGAGGCCAGAGGGCTGAGTGTCCAGGTTGTCTGCAGGCAGCCACAGATGAGGGTCCTCCCTGGGGCAACCAGCCTGGCGGGTGCCTGGCAGTGTGACAAGGCTGCCGTAACCCCAAGCCTGGCTACCCAGCCTGGGTTGAAGGGGATCCTCTTAAACATGGATCTGCTACTGCATTTGAGTATGAACAGAGGTTGCAGCTTCCTTGACTCACAGTCTGATGGCCTCTAGAAGCACCAACCTATTTTGAAGGTGCTAGAATCTTAGGCTCAGAATTCTCCTCTAGGGAGTGGATAGAGCCTCAGAAGTCAACCAGTCCCAAGTCTGACCCAGTGCAGGACTCACTCACTCAGTCGGCATAAGCAAGCAGCTCCACTGCACCGTAGAGCAGCCCCAGGATGGAGAGGGCGCTCCTGGATGTGGTGTGGAAGCTCCCCTGTCAGCCTCCCCCAGTTGACCCCTCAGAAGCTCTGGCCTCGGGAGCCATATTCATTATCTACTGCTGCATAGCTAATCACTGCAAAGGTAGCAGCTTAAGACAATACACATTTATTGGCACACAGTTTCTGTGGGTCAGGAGTTCAGGCACATTCTACTTGGGTCCCCTGCCTGTGGTCTCATGAGACTGCAATTAATGTGTCAGTCAGCTACATTCTCATCTGGAACTAGGGATCCCCTTCCAAGCTCACTGGCACTGACAGAATCCAGTTCCTCGCTGGAACAGAACTCACCTCCTAGATGCCACCTACAGTTCCTGCCATATGCGCCCCACCCCAGCCCCCACCACAGTAAACAGTTCACAGTACAGCAACTGGCTTCTTCAAGGCCAAGGTCAGCAGGAAGGTCTCTCTAGCGTCTAGTGCTAGCAAGACAGAGCTGTGTGCATGTGTGTGTGTTCATGTAACATATTTCTAACAATCTTTACATATATGTCACCATCTGTATGTCACATGTTGTAATCTGTGACATCATCGAAGTGAGGTCCCATCACTTTTGTCATGTGCCTTACTCCACGGCCAAGAAACAAGTCACAGGTCACCCTAAGGCCTGTCCACTGCAGAGTCCATAGAGAGTATCAGCCTCTCCTCCCCTGTACTAGAGCCTCAGATTCTTTAAGACACTGTTAATAGTCCCTGCCCCACAGCTGACACCTCCACATCCTCCACGGTGTTCCTTGCTGACACCTAGGCCAGTCGAGTCCCAGTCTAGTTTGTCACAGATCTGAGGGCACATCTGTGCCCAGGCTTTCTCAATGACTGGCATTCATGCAGTGGTGTTTTGTGCCCACAGGGAGAGAAAGGAGAAGCCGGGGAGAAGGGCAATCCAGGAGCAGAGGTACATGGGACATAATTTGACAGAGACTCATCAAATGACAGTCTCTGCAGAATGCACAGTACTTCTGTGCTGTAGAATGCAGCTTGCAAGTGCCTGACATTCACGTTTACTGAGCACCGCTGTAGGTCAGGCGCTGAGCCTCAGGACTGCTCCAATCTTCCCATTAACCACGTCTCTCACTAACCTTCACAGAGCATCTCCTGTGCTTCCATTCTGGGGCTAGAGGCTGGAGATACGAAAATAAACAGAACTTGCCAGACATAGTGCCTCACGCCTGTAATCCCAGCACTTTGGGAGGCTGAGGCGGGCAAATCCACCTGAGGTCAGGAGTTTGAGACAAGGCTGGCCAACATGGTGAAACCCCATCTCTACTAAAAATACAAAATGAGTCAGGTGTGGTGGTGGGCACCTGTAATCCCAGCTACTTGGGAGGCTGAGGCAGGAGAACTGCTTGAACCCAGGAGGCAAAGGTTGCAGTGAGCCAGGATTGCACCACTGCACTCCAGCATGGGCAACAGAGTGAGACTCTGCCTCAAAACAAACAAAAAAGAAAATGAAAGAAAGAAAAACAGAACCATCCCTCCACAGCTCACAGTACCCCGTAATGGTCACTAGCATGGGAGCAACTTAGGGAATCAGGCAAGCATCCCAAAAGAAGTCTACATGGGCAGGGTCTTGATGACTTTGTAGGAGTTGGCCACAGAGTTTCAGAGGTAGGCTTTCCAGATAGAGAGGGATTATTCTTTTGAGAAGTGAGGTGGTAAAAGGAAGAGAAGACAGAACAGCTGAGTAAGAAGTAGTCAGGATGGAGGCAAGATTTTCAAAAGACAGCAGAGAATCAGCCATATTTGTAGGCTTAGGGGCAAGAACCAAGAAAGCAACAGAGATCAATGATGCATGCGACGCAGGATGTTTGATGGAAGGGTCTGGGCACCCAAGTAGCACCTCGGACCCATGGGAGAGACTCCAAACCTTCTCAGTCCCCAGCAGGGTTCACCTTGCCACGCCCTGTCTGAATTTAGCGAAACAGACCTGATGCTTGTACGATGCGTATGGTACTTGTTTAGAAATGGATAGCCTCCTAAAGAAATGATTTGCATCCAGGAAAAGCATTATAGACACACTGTCCCTCCCAGAAGTATTTAAAATAAAAATTAGAAACAGACTACATTTCTATCAAGAAGGAAAGGATTAAATAATGTATGGTCATAATACTAACAGTAATGCTAGTCACCGCGTCTGAGCGCTTTTCCTACGTCCTGGCTAGGTAACGACTCATTTTCATTCCACTCAACCAATAGCACAGTACCATTACCAGGAAGCTGGGGGGGGACGTATAAAAAAATGGAAAAATCGGCCAGGCGCAGTGGCTCAAGCCTGTAATCCCAGCACTTTGGGAGGCCGAGGCGGGTGGATCACGAGGTCAAGAGATCGAGACCATCCTGGTCAACATGGTGAAACCCCGTCT
>NW_016107530.1:2308245-2318869 GCF_001604975.1 Cebus imitator | reverse complement strand
AAAAAAAAAAAAAAAAAAAAAAATATGGAAAAATTGGTTTCACATTAAGTGAAAAAGAGTAGAAAACCACATTTTGTGTATATTTGAAATCATAAGCATATACATCTATGTATATATAATTATATTCATATTATATATGAATATCAAAAGTATATACATCGTATATTCAAGCACTTCTGATACACCAAAAAAGTTTAAATATCTGAAATCTTTTTATAATTTTTAAAACTGCCACACAGGAAAACTGACTTCAGGAGTATGGCCAGTTCTGTGAATGCGAATACATGTAGAGATTTGTATAACCAATACCATGATTGGGATACGTAAACTTTTATTTAAAATGGTAAGCTTTTGTTTAAGAAGGCAGAGCTTCCAAAGATTGTGCTCCCCACAAGGAGACTGTGATGGGGCAGAAACGTCCACAGGTCCAGGAAACAATAGGGACCTCCTCTCTGCCCAGTGTAGGGGTGCCCTCTGTCATGGCCTGCCAGGGGAGTCACTGCCCTGGCCACACTCCACAGAATTCTACCCCTGGGAAGACGAGGCACCTAAGGAGAGCCCTGAAGCTGAGGTGGGGTGAACAGCTCCGAAGGAGCCGGCAATGGCCGCCTGTGGACAAATGGATGTCTGTGCTCATCAGAGACAGAACACTGTCTATGCAACAGGCACCAACCTCCATAGAGGAGATAGCCTGAGCTCCTCCATCCTCACTGTCCAGTCAGAATCTCCTCTACCACTACCACAATCTGCATCTGCTCTCAAGGGAAACAGAGGCCAGCAGTCCCCATCTTGTCTGTGACAAACCTTGGGGACTTGAGGGATAATCGTTAGGAACACTGCAGTCTTTTCACCTTCCCGATCACCAATCTCTGCTTCTCTAAGCCAAGAGTCTCAAGTTCAAATGTCTACAAGGGCCAGGCATGCAACAAATGACTGCAAGAGCTCTGGGTCAAAGACAATAGGGAATGGTGGGGACTGGTAAACTGAAGATGTCATGCCCCACCTAGAGGGGAAAGCTCTTATTCCACTCCAGGCAATTGTTGCAATGCGTGAACAAGAGCCTAGTGCTGCTAGATCTTCTGGGTGGTGGTGGTGGTGGTTGTTTCCAAGAAAAATATGAAAGAATAGATCTTTAGGAAAATTTCCTGGGAATTTTTTTTTCAACACTGAGCAGTCCACCAGTTTGCTATGAGACTTTGACCTGTTCTGAGCCTTTTGGGGGGGATGCTGTGCTGGGCGCTCACTGGCTGACCTCCAGTAGGCAGCCATGTCCTCCTCTGGCCTTGCAGCCTCCAGCTGGACCCAGTCCCTGTCAGGAGGGAGGGCCACTTCAAGTGTAACAGGGCTCCCTTTTGGCTTCTAGGTTCCTGGGCCGCCAGGGCCAGAGGGGCCCCCCGGACCTCCGGTAAGTTTGGAGGGTTTGTCAGTGGTCGGTCCCCTAATGTCCCCTCTCCATAGCAGTCACTAGACTCAACCTCAGCCTTAGTCACTATCACTTCTTCCTCCCAGGGAGGGATTTTCTGGTCTACAAACCCCTCCCCGCTCCTCTTTCCTCCCATGTTAAATAGCAGCATGCTAGGGGTACCAAGGAGCCTGGGCATTGCTTGGTTTCCTGGAAATAGTTGACTGGTAGGGCAGCCCCAGGGTCCCTTGTCTTTAAGCTCTGTCCAACATTTACCTCACCCTTTGCCATTAAACATCTGCTTCTCCCATTCCTCATTTCAAAGTGACCCATTGGCCTGGCACAGTGGCTCACGCACGTGATACCAAGCTGGCACTCTGGGAGGCCAAGGCAGGTGGATTGCTCGAGTCCAAAAGCTTGAGACCAGCCTGGGCAACACAGTGAAACCCTGTGTCTTCTAAAAATACAAAAAATTAGCTGGGAGGGGTGGCACACATCTGTAATCCCAGCTACTCAGGAAGCTAAGGTGGGAGAATCGCCTGGACCCTGGAGGTTGAGGCTGCAGTGAGCCAAGATCACACTACTGCACTCCAAGCACTCCAAATCTGGGCAAGCAGAGTGAGACCCTGAAAAGAAGAAAGAAAAAGAAAAAGAAAAGAAAGAAAGAGAAAGAGAGAGAGTGAGAAAGTGACCCAGCCCCACTGGATTGGAAAGAAAGAGGAAAGAGAGAAAGAGGGAAAGAAAGAGAGAGAGAGAAAGAAGGAAGGAAGGGAAGGAGGGAGGGAGGGAAAGAGAGAGAGAGTGATCCTGCCCCACTGGATTGGCTTTCCTTGGCTACAGAAATGAAACCATGGGACCCCTGTGCATTGCCCCTAGAGGGCCCCCAAGCACCCTGAAGCAATAGATGCTGGTCCATACCTCTGTGCGGTTCATGGTCCCCAAGGCGCTGTGTGTCCTCTATTGCGGACGGTAAAAGTAGCAGCAGGAATGACAGTAGCCAAATTTACTGAAACTTACTGGATGCCAGACACTGTTCCAAGCACTTTGCATGTATTAATTTAACATTTGCTGTGTTACCTCTGCATCTTCCTTTCATGAGACTCTGGGTCAACCATGGGGACCACAGAGAGATTTTCTGTGAGACCCTGGCTGGGGAAGACTGCTCAGACTATTCCCCATGAAGCCCCAAGCATAACCCCCACTTTAGCATTTCCTTCTACCTCTCATGGGCAGGGACCCCAAACCACACCCTGTACTCAAAACCCTTGCTCTTCTGTGGTCCATTTGTGGACAAATCAGTTGTGTTAACCAGAAACGCAGCTCTAATGTACCTTGTTTTATTCCAAATGCAGGGGCTTCAAGGTGTTCCTGGACCAAAGGTAAGGAGAAGTCATGTGACAGTCAGTGCTAGTAGAAAAGAAGGAAAGTGCACCTGAGACCAACTGACCCTTTTTCCTCAAAGGCATCATGTGACACTCCAGCCAAGGGGTCTGGTCAGGGCAGATGAAGTCCTAGGTTCCCTTTAGCTTCTATCATTGACACGTGGTATGCTTTGGCTTCAGAAGTTTCTTATCCATCACCCCACAAAGTGACAGGTTAGATTCCTAGCCAATGGTTAAAATCCTTTTCCCATCAAACCTGCCCCAGCCCCTTCACTCATGCTGAGTATAGGTGGGAGAGAGACAGAAACAGGGTGGGACCCCCCCCAGGTCAAGTTTGGGGGGACTCTGCACTGGGCTCTCCTGGTCTCCCCTCAAGCATTTCAAATGGATGAGGGGGCTGGAGGCTGTCGGTGTGACAGTGGCCCTTTCCTCATGGCCTGGCATTTAAGAGACTTCTGGGCTAGGTTGTGAGCCTCAGGACTCTGGTGGTAGCATCTCAGGCATCTGCCAGCAGGTTTCTGTAAGGTTCCCGTTCTCCTGCCATGCAGATGGGCACCTGTGCCAAACCCTGACCTGTAGGTTTGTCCCCACGCCACCTAGGCATTCCTTTTCCCTGTAGGGCTCTCAAAACTCCCACAGGATACAGGGGCTACTAACTGAGGCAGGAGTAGGCTAAGAATTCAGGGATTCTTGGTATAGCCAGCCCACCACCTCTGGCCCCTCCCTCCTCTACAAATGCCACCCCAGTCTCCAGGATCCCAGAATGCAAGAATGAGTTGTCTGGGACATGACCTTGTGTGATGTCTTCCCCTCTCCCTTTCCTCCAGGGGGAAGCAGGACTAGATGGAGCAAAAGGAGAGAAAGGCATCCAGGGAGAAAAAGGAGACCGTGGTCCCCTGGGACTACCCGTAAGTACCTCGGACCCAGCAAGACTGGAGGGTTTGATGGGCCAGGGGTGTCAGCTGGGACCAGGAGACAGCCACTGGAAAGCTAAGGTTCCAGAGTCTGAGCATCCAGAGCTCCACGTGGTTTGGCTTTCCCACCTGGGCAAGACCCCAGGCTCTGATTCTCTTCCTCCTCTGGGCCAAGCCCCACCTGGGTGCTGGGGAAAGAAGACAGGCTCCCCCACCCCAAGGGGTACCAAGATGGGGGGCTGGAAGTGGCCTGAGAATAGCTTCAGACCCTGCTTGAGCCTGGTTCAGAGGTAATCAAAGCCTGCTGCCTTTATGGGGGCCAAGTTTGGAGGTTTTGGGTACAGTGGGACAAGGAGATGGTCTCCATGACAGTCCATTTGCCCAGAGGGACCCCAAGAGAACTCCTGCTCTCCGCTCTTAAGCACTGGTCATAGCAGAAAGACACAAAGTCAGACTTGGTGGTTCCAGCAGGCCAAGGCCATTCATCTCCTGGGTTCCTGGGGATCTCTGATTTCAGCCTGCCCAGAGCAAGAGGCCCCAAGTCAGATGTGGGGAGCTGCTCAGAAGGTGTTCGCATGTCCTGATATGGGGCCAGGCTGAATAGGGCTGATGGCCTCTTCACTGCCTCACCTGTGTACAGGTCAGCACATCCCACCACCCTCCCTGGAGCCCTGGCTCCATGTCCCCTAACCCTGCACTGAGGTTGGCATTCTTCTGGTTTTGTTTTCAAGAGCTGGAAGGGATGTTAGTGATCCATCTCATCATTTCACTGACGGTCAGAGAAGACAGTGGGTCACTGGAGGTCACATACAAAGTTGGCGGCCAAGCCAGAGGCTGCTCTGAGGCCATGGCTTTGCAAAGCGGCTCCTTCCAGCCACTCAGGCTTCCTTTGTCCTCAAGGAAGGAAGGCTCAAGGCCAGCTCCCACCCCAGGTAGCCATAAAGAGTAGAGAAACAATGCCCAGTTACCCCCGCTTGGCAGAGCTTGAAGGCCTGGTTAATATAATCACAGCAACCAAACAGCAAATGCAAGAGGTATAATTACACCCTCATGAATGCATTCGAGGCAGGAATATTTAAGAAGCCGATTCGCTTGACAGACTACAGAAAACCGATGACTTTAGCGGGCATTTTCCCATGTCTTAAGCTGTGTTCAGAATGATTAAGTGCTCTTTACTATTAAAGAGGCTTCCTGTCCCACTCAACCACAAACCTCTCCTTATCCACACTCAGGGCCCCAACAACCTTGATGAACACTGGAGAATTCAGTCAGGGGTTGAAATGCAAAAGGAACAGAGACCAAACAGGAAATATTAATATAAACAAGGAAAGTGCCAGAAGAAAGATGAAGTACCTAGTCTATCATTAATTTTTCCCACTTTTGATAGAGGCATGGAGAGAAATCTTTTTTTTTTTTTTTTTTTTTTTTTTTTAGTTTAAGTAAACAACAGAACAAGCATATTCACACAAGACGACTAACACAAGCCTGAGGGAGACACTAGGGAGTGGAGGGGACTGGGATGCCCTAGAGAGATCATGTATCCTTCTTAAGGGGAGCCGTCCCTTCTTAGCCCAGCTGACTGTTGCCTTGGAGGAAGGCGGAGCTGGTATTTCTGGGTCTTCCTATTTTTCAAAGGAAGCTGAACATCTGGTGTTTTATGTGAAATCTTTCCATTTTCTAACATTAGATCAAAATTATTTGCAACACTGCAGACCGTACAAAATATGTCAATGGCCCACATACGGCCTGAGAGCCTCATTCGTGCCTTCTGCTCCAGATCGCTCAAGACAACTGAGATTTAATGCTGCATTTTTAAAAGTTACGTGAATATTTAGCTACAGTTCTGTTTCCAGGCTTCACCTGGATATTTTATTCTACATAGTAGCAGCCTGTTTCTCCAGGTACATCCTGGAGTGTTCCCCCATGCCAGCTGTGCACTAGAATCCCCTGGGAGATCTTAAAACTTACTATCACCCGAGCTTCACTCTTGGAGATCTGATTGAATCAGGCTGGGACAGGGTGGGACCCAGACATCTGTTTTACTTAACATTGCCCCCAGGAGATTCTAGTGTGCAGCCAGGGCTGAGAACCACAGCTCTCTAGACCAGTGAGTCAAGGTCGGTCCCAGAATCGTATAGTCCTAAATCTGAGAAGAGTCCCTGCACAGTCCTTCTACCCAACACATTTTCCATGAGGAAGCAGCTCATTGTCTCCCTCTTCCGGGGACTTCCCTCTACGTTTGAAATCCTGAGGCTGAGGCTCAGCTGGAAGCAGTTTGCAGACACTCGGTCCTCATCTGGCCAGAGTATTGCTGCTGCTTTCTCCCTGACTTGTCACATTGGGATCATTAGAAGAGGGGCCATAGGTTTTCCTGGGTGAGTTTCAGAGGCAGCTTAATAACCCAGGAATGGAGCGGGAGCCCCCCTCCTTCTTCCCCTCTGCCCTGCACCACGTGTTTCACTGGACAGCAAGAACAAGCGAGGGTGCTGATAACAGGTGGGTCTCAGTAGCTTCCCACCTGCTACCCATTTGCTCTGGGGAATACATAGCCTTAGACCTCTGTCCCAGTCCGCTGCCTCCAAAGCCTTTTCCTACACAACAGCCCTAGTCTGGGAGCATATGAACGGATCGAGTTTGGGTTGAGCCTCTCAGATCGTAAAGTGCCAGAGAAATGTCAGGTGTCATTTGTAATATCATCTAAGGCCCAACTCATTCCCCCAGGCTGAAGGATAAACAGACCAACTTCTACCCAGATTTCACAACTGGGTGCTGTCACCCAGGCTGAGACCCTCAGGGGCACCCCAGCATGGCCTGATCCAAACAGGAATGCAAAGAAGCTGGGAGAACTGTCCTCACCTGGGGCCCCTCCCCAGTGAAAGATGGGTGCACAGCTCTGATTCCAAGACATCTCTCCAAGTATTCCTTTCTGTATCCCTTTCTGCACAACACTGAAGGGAGAGGGGTTTCTGAGACGGAGTAAAGGGAGAGAGGAGAAACAGGGGCAGGAGAAGCAAGTGGCCATCCGCACCGACCTCCACCCAGCCTGCTCAGCGGCCGGCCACCGCATTCAGTGTCTCCATGTTTTCGTTGGTTTCCATGTAAATACCATCCCCTGTCCTCCCAAGCTTATTTCTCCGGTTGTGTTTGATTACCAGCATTTATGTCTGTCCAGAGTCACTGCTTTACTCACCTCTTCCCTCCCCATTGTTCCCTTTTTCTCCCTCCCAATCCTCTCTTCCCCTTCTTTTGGTCAAATTGTGCCCTTCGTCCAGGGAGCTTCAGGTTTGGACGGCAGGCCTGGGCCACCGGTGAGTGTCACTTCTCCGTCACCCCTCACCCCACCCCACCCCACCCCTGGCCTGTGATCCCTTCTGTCTGTCCCACTTGGCCTCGTTTTCCCAGTGAATCATGGCTTGTCCCACCTCCGACACCAGAAAGGTGCTATCGAGGCTCTGAAGCGCCTTTTCCGCCCTCTTGACCAAATATGACTGGCCTTCATCTGAATGCCCCTGTCCACAGAATACACCCAGGGACCGCAAACCTGCCAGGTGTGGGGTGGGAGACCACTGCAGCAGCACCACTCCTGATTCCAAAGGAATGCCGAGTCCAGCCTGGGTGCCCAGCCCTGGGGCTTTGAGCCATGGCCTCTCCCCAGCAAACACACCAGTGTCTGTGTGTGCCCGTCCTGCTGTGTTGTCGTCATACTGTGAGCTCTGTCCACCTCCTGTCTTCCCACGGGTCTCCCTAGTCTTGTGCAGCCACCAGTTGGGTGTGTGGGGGGTGGGACAGCTTTGAAGGGTGAGGACAGGAGTAGCCTGTAGGAGCACAGAAGCCAGTCCCAGCTCTGTGTCTTACACACATTCTAACCACCCTTGCACTGCCTTGACACCACAGCCACCCTGCAACCCAGCCAGGGTGTTCATTACAGAGCAAGTGAGGCACACTTGGGTCCTCTCCTCCTCTGCTCTTCCTGATTCCATAAAACAGGAATCATTGACTCTTAACTAGAAAGCACATGGCCCTTCTGCTTCCGACTAACAACTGAAGGATCAGAGAAAACATCCCCCTGTCCACCTTCCGGTCCCTCCCCTGACCCTGCTGTGAGGTCAGCCTTCCCAAAGTGTTCAGCTCACTCGTCCTCAAGTCTGGAGTCCCTGAGCTATCACGAAAGCTCTGTGCGCCCAGCCCCTTCCAGCCAGGGAGGCCCTGCTCTGCCCTTCAGAGTGTTTTCAAGGCCACGTCTGCCCAAGGCCTGCATGAAGACGGAGTTCTAGTGAGCTGGCTGGAGCCACCCTCAGGGGAGGCGACGCCTTGCCAGGGTTCATGTGTGGAGCGTAGGGGACACGCTGAAGCAAGGCTCACAGGTCTTCCCAGGGGGCCCGGGGCACTGAAACTGGCACCAACAGAAGCCCAGAGCTTTTAGAGGTAGGAGGGTCAAGAGTGACCCCCGTGAGAGCCCTGTCCTACTGAATGCCTATTCTGTGCCCTCATAAATAGGAGGTGGCATGGCTTGCCCAAGATGACAGACTTCTTCAGAGCCCCCCAGCTCCCTGCGCTGTTGGAGTCCACACCCTAAACCCTTCTGTGCAGAGAGCATGCCCCAGCTGCCAGGCATTATCATGGCTCTGCTCCTTCGCCACAGTCCCTCCCTCTCCACCCTCCCCCACCTAACACACCTGTCTCAGGTGCCCGGGTAGGGCTCAGGGATTATCTGTGGCTGCAATTGCAGAAACCAAGACTTCGCTCTCAATAGCTTCTCCCATTTATGTCAGACGGAGAAAAGCAGTACAAATTCATATACTCTTTCTCTCTGGAACGGAGACTTTCTTTTCCTCATAAAATCAGTATCCTAACTTCAAGGGAAAATGTGGGGGGAAAATATTAGCCTGCCCTGCCAATATTAACATTTACTGGGCACTTTCTACAGGTCAGGCTCAGCACCAAATGCTCGCCATGCATTCATGCATGGAAACCTGGCACAGCCAAGGAGGCAGACATGCGTGGTACAGACAGGGAAACTGACACTCGGCAAGGCTAAGGAGCTTCTCCAATACCCAGGAGTTCGTAGGCCTCTGAGGCAAGGCCAGCCAGGTGACTCCGCAGCCCTGCGCCAAACCATTGGCCCGAGCTGACACCTTTTTCTTTTTGAGACAGAGTCTCGCTGTGTCACCCAGGCTGGAGTGCAGTGGTGCGATCTCTCCTCACTGCAACCTCTACCTCTGGGGTTCAAGTGATTCTCCTGCCTCAGCCTCCCAAGTAGCTGGGATTACAGGTGCCCGCCACCATGCCCAGCTAACTTTTGTATTTTTAGTAGAGACAGAGCTTCGCCATGTTGGCCAGACTGGTCTTGAACTCCTGACCTCGACCTCCCAAAGTGCTGGGATTACAGACATGAGCCACCACATGCGGCCTCCTTTTTTATTCTACAGAAGGCTGTGCTCTTACAGATGTGCACAGCCTTCCTTCCTCCCTCATGGTTGCTAAGGGAGCCCTGGGGACTCTTTACTCCCCTCTTTGTCTCATGTGAAGTCACGCCCCGCCTTTCACAGCTATATTCAGAGCACCGGAAACTGCCCACAGCTCAGCCCCACTCCTCCTGTCCTCATCTGAGGCTGAGAATAGGAGACACTGAACTAGAGACTTAGTCTGACCAGGCTGTGAACTGGGAACCTGGGAAGATGTTGGATAAGGCCAGAGCAAGCCCTGATGCTTCATGTCTAAGCCATGCGCTCTGATGGCCCCAGCGCCCCCAGCCCTGGGCTAGCAGAGCTCATGACACACCTCCCTGCCAGGCCAGTGTCAGTGCAGACATTGAGGCATCCTAATTCCCCCTTGATCCAGTAGGTTTCACAGGCCTGCCAGTGGGGTGAGGAGACCCTGGCCAGAGGCTGAGGCCAGGGCTGTGGGTCTGCGGTGGGCGGGTGGGGTGGGCGTTGGCTGAACGACCCTCTCTCGCCTGCCCCTGTGTGTGCGTTCGCATCCATCTCTGTGGCATGAAGACCCTCCCGCTGCATGTGGAGCTGCAACAGCAAAGAGGGTGCCAGCCCCTGGCCCCTGCCCTGGGATGGGTCCACTCCCTCCCAAGTGCTTCTGAGAGCAAAACTAAGCAATCATTCTCCCACCGTTTTCAGCCTTGGCAAGCTTGGTTGTGAAGCAAAAGGGTTTTAGTCCATGAATCTGGCTCTGATGCATGGGGAGGTGCTGTCTCCCCCACAGGCCCTGAACCCAAAGAGGATCACAGCCCAGTTGAATGACTGCCCTGAATGAGCCTGGCCTCGCCAACCCTGAAAACTGGGCCTGAGACCTTGCTCATCTCCAGGTGTCAGGGGGGGCACCCAGGGCTCCCCAGCGTGTGGGGACCTCACCTCTGCTTTCCTTCCCCTCCCCAGGGTACTCCAGGACCAATTGGAGTTCCAGGCCCAGCGGGACCAAAGGGCGAGAGGGTGAGTGTCAGTGGGCCAGGGGCCGGGGCAGCCTGGAGGCAGGGGCAGGCCTGGGACCCCCAACACCAGGGGTCTCAGCCCTATGCTTTCCTTCTTCTGTCTCTTCTCCTGGTCATCCTCACAGCAGCCTGGGATGGGGGGCTCGTTGTGTAGCTATGAGTGGACAGAGACTTGGAGGGATCAAGGAAGCAGAGAGGTGGGGCACATTGGCTCACACCTGGAATTCCAGCACTCCGGGAGGCCAGAGTGAGAGGATCACTGGCACTCAGGAGTCTGAGACCAGCCTGGACAGCATAGTGAGACCCCGACTCTACAAAAAAGCATTTTTTAATTAGCCAGGCATGCTGGTGTGCACCTCTAGTCCTAGATATTTGGGAGGCTGAGGCAGGAGGATCAGTTGAGCCCGGGAAGTTGAGGCTGCAGTGATGGTACTACTGCACTTCAGCCTGGGAGACAGAGCAAGACTTTTTTTTTTTTTTTTTT